>NW_024039299.1:2500-494507 GCF_016077235.1 Cyprinodon tularosa | reverse complement strand
TAAAAATTTACCAAAAAAAATATATTCGTATTGGATGTCAAATTAGCACAAGAATATTGTGGTTTGTGGAAATCTAAAACAATTACTTTGCTTGAATTACTTAACGAGGAGCATTAACTGGGGCAGGTCTTCAGTCAGATCATCATCTCTTCCATAGATGCAAGCAAACCAAGGCAGCAATGATAGTAATGTGATTTTTTGGGGGGTTCTGTTGTTTCTATGGTCTAAACTGATATGCTTAGTCTTATTTTGGACCAACTCTCCGACCTGTGTGTGCACCCCCAGCAAAAAGCCACATTCTTCTGCAGTAAAGTGAAGCTCAATGACACTGATTGGCAATAAGTCTCATGACTAAAACCAGTCTGGTATTGCTGCATTAATCACTGACTCTCTGTCTTCTTGTCCACTGGACTTTTCCAAGTTTGAAGACGTTTCTCTTCCATCCAGGAGGATTTTTCAATTCCAAATGTCAGAAATAGCGTTTAGTTCCAGGTTTTATACAGTGGACTTAAAACAAATTCTTGCTTTGGCTTAGGTCCATCTACACCTTATGGACAAAGGAGGACCAGAATGTTCACATTTTGGACAAAGAAGACAGGTGGTTTGAGAGGGGCGTGAAGGAAGCCATCTATGTTCGGATTTCAGCTTTCAAAACCTCCAATGCAGCGATAGAGTTGATTCCTTCCTGCCATCATCGCAGCTCCAACCCCTTTACAGGAGAACAGAGGACCTCACCTGTTCATCCAGGCCAACTATTCCCTCTAACGACCCCCCTTTCAGAGACATAGACAGGTATGGGGCATTGCAGGTTGACAAAGAAGCCAAACGACCCCCATTCCAAAGGGGGGGACCCATTCATCCGTTTCTATTTGCATGTTTTCTAAACTAAAACCAGGCTTTGTTGGTCTGCTGGATAAAACCTGGAACTAAATGCTATTTCTGACATTTTAATTGAAAAATCTTCCTGGATGGAAGAGAAACGTCTTTAAACTTGGAAACAAAGTCCAGAGGATTAATTTGAAATTTTCTGGAAAGAATCATATAGGCTTTAGAAGCCATTAACTGGTGAATAGTGACATTTATTCAGCACAAATGAAGCCAAACTGAGCTGTATACACCTGAATAAAGGCAGAAATTTAGTTTCAGCTTGTGGTAATTTTCCACTTGAGATAAAAAGAAATACAAAACTTTTTGAGTTATTTTACAATATTTCTCTCTAGAATCCCAGATGAAGCAATGCAGCCGCTGAGCAAAGCAAAGCCTTCTCCATGCTACAGTAGGAACGCTGTCATTTTCCGTCTGTAATCATAGAGCTGACATGGTTTTGCAAAAGCTAATTTTCATGACCTCTCAACATGCATTGTGTCATGATCCTGGCACTGGTGGCTGGCCTGATTGCTCATTCCACTCACCTGTGTAACTCTGTCTGTTTTTTTCATTACTGCTTATCTGATCCACCTGTTTTCAGCTCCTATATATGCTGTGTGTTTTCCAGCTACCAGTGCCAGAATATTCAAGCTGTTTTGTGTGAGTAACTCTAGCCCTCTGTTTGCTTTTTTGATTATCTAAATTGTGACCTGTTTCTGTCCTGTGGATCCTGAGTTTTGCTTTGCCCTAGTCTGCTCTTTAATCTGCTCTGTTCTGGACTGATTCCTGAATTCACCTGGCTCACCAAACTTGGACTGTTTTTCTGACATTGGCTTGGATTCCCCTTCTGTACCTCATCGGCTTTCTGATCCTCTGGTCTGTGAACTTGGTTCTGCTTCGACTTCGGCTTTGGACATTCCCTTCAGGACTCTGTTGCCCCTCGGCCTCGGCTGGCTTCAGCTCCACTCAGAAACAGGACCCGGTTTATCCGCCCCAGCTGACGAGCAGCCATGCTTGGAGTTAAATAAAGTCTAGTTTTGAACCATCCAGATCTGTCTGTTTTTGAATATTGGGTCCAAGGTTTTGAATTCACTACAGAATATTCTGGCCAAATTATGGACCCATCAGCAGACAGATCTTGGAGCGAGGCCGTCGATCTGAAAATGTCTCAGCTAGAATCCGGAGTTACTGAGATTCTCACTCACCTGCGCAATCGGACTTTAACTGCCTCAAACCATTCCCACACAGCCGCGCCTGTTTCTTTGCCTCCCTCTGTTTCTGCCAATAATGAACCACGTCTGTCTGCCCCAGAACTGTATAGGGGCGATCCGGAGCACTGCAGAGCTTTTTTAACCCAGTGTGAGATCCGCTTTGAGCTGCAGCCTAACACGTTTCCTTCTGACCGAGCCAGGGTGGCCTATGTTATTTCGCTGTTAGCGGGTAGGGCGAAGATATGGGGAACATCTGTGTGGCAGAATAACTCCTCCCTGTGTGATTCGTATGGGTTTTTTTCTGAGGAACTACTTCGAGTTTTTAGCCCTGTTCTTCCCAGCAGAGAAGCTTCTAGGGGACTGTTGACTCTAAAGCAGGGGAATCGGTCAGTGTCTGAGTATATTATCGATTTCCATCTGCTGGCTGCTGAGAGTGCTTGGAATGAGGAGGCTCTGATGGACGTCTTCATCACGGGACTCGGAGAGAGCATCAAGGACGAGCTCTCCACCCGTGATTATCCTCTTTCTCTTAGGGAGCTGGAGGAGTTGGCTTCCCGCATCGACCTTCGCCTACAGGAGCGTCGAAGGGAGTGGTCCTCTAGTACGTGCCGCCTTCCCTTCAATGCAGTCTCAGAGGATCGTGGGAGGACTTCGGAACCCCTACTCTCTTCTGGTCCTAAGCCCATACAGCTTGGACGTTCGTGCCTCACCAAGGAGGAGAGGGATCGCCGCTACAGGCTCCGGCTCTGTCTCTACTGCGGAGGAGAGGGACATCGGCTGAAATTCTGCTCGGTAAGGGATCAGGCTCCGGGGAGGATCCTATTGAGCCGAGCCAGGCTATCTGCCTCCCCAGACTTTCTGCTTCCTGTGACTCTTTCTGTTGGCTCACATAGCCATAGTTTGTCAGCCTTTTTGGATTCTGGAGCAGATACCGAGTTCATGGATGGGGACCTGGCCAGAAAGCTCGGCATCAAGCTTTTTCCGACACCGGACTCTCATCAGGTACTAGCCTTAGATGGACATCAGCTTAACCAGTCATCTCTTAGGACTGAACCTGTAGAGCTGGTGGTGGGGGGGAACCATGTTGAACAGTTAGTTTTTCTTATTATTGATTCACCTCAGATTCCTGTAATATTAGGTTCTACCTGGCTTACTAAGCACAACCCGCACATTGACTGGCAAAGGGTGGAGGTTTTGGGTTGGTCCATTGCTTGTTCAGGTTCCTGTTTACTATCAGCTAAGTCTAGGATGTTGGGTTATTCTGTTGATCCAGAGTTTTCTCCAGATCTTTCTAAGGTCCCAGATGAATACCTTGACCTCAGAGAGGTGTTCAGTAAGGGCAGGGCCAAAGCCTTACCTCCCCATAGACCTTTTGACTGTGGGATTGATCTACTGCCCGGTTCCACACCACCTAGGGGTAGGTTATATTCCTTGTCGGCCCCTGAATCCCAAGCTATGGAGAAATACATTTCCGAGTCACTTAGGGCTGGCATCATCCGTCCTTCCTCTTCCCCTGCTGGGGCGGGCTTCTTTTTTGTGGGCAAGAAGGACGGATCCCTCAGACCTTGCATTGATTACAGGGGTCTCAATGACATTACGGTCAAGAATCGGTATCCTATTCCCCTAATTAACACAGCATTTGATCAGATTCAGGGAGCTAAGGTTTTTACCAAGCTGGATCTCCGCAATGCATATCACCTGGTGCGCATCAGGGAGGGTGATGAGTGGAAGACTGCTTTCAACACCCCGACTGGTCACTATGAATATCTAGTGATGCCTTTTGGCCTCACCAATGCACCGGCGGTTTTTCAGAACCTGGTTAACGAGGTTCTTAGGGACATGGTTGGTCACTTTGTCTTTGTTTACATAGATGACATATTCATCTACTCACGGGACTTGGAGTCTCATAAGCTCCATGTCAGGTCAGTGTTGCTTCGCCTTCTCCAGAACCAGTTATTTGTGAAGGCAGAGAAGTGTGAGTTTCACGTGAGCACTATCTCTTTTCTGGGCTTTGTTGTCTCCCCTGACCAGATCTCCATGGACCCCTTGAAGGTGAGCGCCGTCACCGATTGGCCGGTTCCTAAGGATAGGAGGCAGCTCCAGAGGTTCTTGGGATTTGCCAATTTTTACCGCCGGTTCATTAGGAACTTTAGTCAGGTGGCAGCGCCCCTTCATGCCCTCACATCATCCAAGGTCAGGTTTTGCTGGTCCGATCAGGCGGATCGAGCTTTTCAGAGGCTCAAGGCTGCTTTCACCTCAGCCCCAGTTCTGGTGTCCCCCGACCCCAAGAGGCATGTTATTGTTGAGGTGGATGCTTCCGTTACCGGGGTCGGGGCGGTGCTCAGTCAGGAGGCTGAGGATGGAAGAATCCACCCTTGTGCTTTCTTTTCCAAGAAACTGTCAGCAGCTGAGCAGAACTATGATGTCGGGGATAGAGAGCTGCTGGCAGTCAAACTGGCTTTGGAGGAATGGAGACACTGGCTGGAGGGTTCAGGTATTCCGTTCCTGGTCTGGACAGACCACAAGAATCTGGAGTACCTCAAGTCAGCCAAGAGACTTAATCCCAGACAGGCTAGGTGGGCACTGTTTTTTGGGAGATTCAACTTCTCTTTGTCTTACAGACCCGGGTCCAAGAATACCAAACCCGATGCTTTGTCCAGGGTGTTTGAGGCGGAGGAGGAGATTCTCAGTGGTGCTGAGGAGTATGTCTTGCCTGAATCTGTGAGGTGTGTTGTAACTATGGTTAACATAGAGGAGGAGGTTAGACAGGCCCTTCTTGACCAAACTCCTCCCAGTGGTTGTCCGTCTGATCGTTTGTTTGTTCCTAATGCTCTTAGAGGGAAGGTCCTTGAGTTTTGTCATTGTTCTCATCTGTTCTGTCATCCTGGTATAACCAAGACTATTTACATTGTTCGTTCTCAGTTTTGGTGGCCTTCTCTGTCTGCTGACGTGCGGGAGTTCGTGGCAGCCTGCTTACAGTGTAACCAATCCAAAGCATCCAAAAGACCACCTTCTGGTCTCCTCCGGCCACTCCCCATCCCTTCCCGTCCTTGGTCGCACATTGCCATGGACTTTGTTACTGGGTTACCTTGTTCTGAGGGTAATACTGTCATCCTTACAATCATTGACAGGTTCTCTAAGATGTTGCATTTGGTCCCTCTGCCCAAACTCCCCTCAGCTAAGGAAATGGGGGAGGTCCTCACCCGTGAGGTTTTTCGGCTCCATGGTCTCCCCACTGACGTTGTTTCTGACAGGGGTCCCCAGTTTGTCTCTCGGTTCTGGAGGGAGTTCTGTTCATTGTTGGGGGTCTCTGTCAGTCTCTCATCCGGTTTTCACCCCCAAACAGATGGCCAGACAGAGAGGGCCAACCAGGAGATCGAGACAAAGATCCGCATTCTCTGTGAGGCTGATCCCACTAAGTGGGCCAGCCAACTCCCTTGGGTAGAGCATGCCATAAACTCTGCTCCCTCTAGCACCACTGGACTCTCTCCGTTCTATGTTGTTTTTGGTTTTCAGCCACCGGTGTTCACCATACAGGAGAAGGAGTCTAAGGTCCCTTCTGCACACCTTTCTGCCCTTAGGTGCCAACGGGCTTGGAGAAGGGCCCGGAGAGCAATTTCTCAGGCCCTGGTTGGTCAAGCTAGGGCTGCCAACCGCCGGAGGGTGCCGGCACCCACTTACAGGGTGTATCAGAGAGTTTGGCTCTCAACTAGGGACCTGCCTCTCAAGGTCGACAGCAAGAAGCTGGCTCCCCGCTTTATTGGGCCGTTCCCTATTGTTAAGGTGGTGAACCCGGTGGCCGTCCGCCTCCAGCTCCCTCGTACCTTAAAGATTCACCCCACTTTCCATGTATCCCGGGTCAAACCTGTTAGGTCCTCTGGTTTTGTGCCCACACCTGGGTCACCTCCACCTGCCCGGTTCATTAATGGAGACCCGGTCTACACGGTCCGCCGTCTTCTCAGGTCTAGGCGGAGAGGCCGGGGGCTCCAGTTTTTAGTAGACTGGGAGGGGTATGGACCTGAGGAGAGGTCCTGGGTCCCGGCCCGGTTCATCTTGGATAAGGACCTCATTAGGGCTTTCCACAGGGATCACCCAGATCAGCCCATTGGGGCGTCTGGAATCCGCCCTTGAGGGGGGGGTTCTGTCATGATCCTGGCACTGGTGGCTGGCCTGATTGCTCATTCCACTCACCTGTGTAACTCTCTGTTTTTCTCATTACTGCTTATCTGATCCACCTGTTTTCAGCTCCTATATATGCTGTGTGTTTTCCAGCTACCAGTGCCAGAATATTCAAGCTGTTTTGTGTGAGTAACTCTAGCCCTCTGTTTGCTTTTTTGATTATCTAAATTGTGACCTGTTTCTGTCCTGTGGATCCTGAGTTTTGCTTTGCCCTAGTCTGCTCTTTAATCTGCTCTGTTCTGGACTGATTCCTGAATTCACCTGGCTCACCAAACTTGGACTGTTTTTCTGACATTGGCTTGGATTCCCCTTCTGTACCTCATCGGCTTTCTGATCCTCTGGTCTGAACTTGGTTCTGCTTCGGCTTTGGACATTCCCTTCAGGACTCTGTTGCCCCTCGGCCTCGGCTGGCTTCAGCTCCACTCAGAAACAGGACCCGGTTTATCCGCCCCAGCTGACGAGCAGCCATGCTTGGAGTTAAATAAAGTCTAGTTTTGAACCATCCAGATCTGTCTGTTTTTGAATATTGGGTCCAAGGTTTTGAATTCACTACACATTGTAGCAAATAGTGACATGTTTTAGTTACGAAATACATTTACGGTACCCACCAACATTTGCTGAATTACAATTTACGACGGATAAATCCCCATGGCTTTACTATTTTATGTATTGCTTCGATTACTTGAGTAAAATGACTGGACTCTCTACTCACCGTAACAAAATCTATAGTTTACCAAATAACTTTTTTTAATCAGAAATGCACCAGTTAAAGTCTCAAAAAGATTAGTATTTTTAATACGTTTTCTCTTTTTAATATTAGTATAGCTGACCCTGTTGTGACGTACAGTAGTTATGGAGATTAGGAAAAGTTTAAACCTTTAATTGAGCTATTTTAACCTGTTCTAACATAGAAACTTTAGATACTGTTTGGATTGGTTTAATACGTTTTATGTAAAAATATGATGTGGAAGCGTTTTCTTAAATTATTCTCATCTGTACTTTTTTTGAATACCAGTTTTTGCGAATAAAAGTACATTTTATATTTCCTGTTTCTATAACCTGAAATAAATCAGGTGATGTGGTTTGTTGCTCAGCTCCTGAGCTCTTCTTTACCAAATACTATTTTACCGTCACTTGATTATTTTTTCCAGATAATCATTTTAATTTTTGATTAAGACTATGCTAAAGTATTTCTACTCTTACTTGGATACATTAGTTGGGTATTTTACCCACCTCTGATAAGCGGTGAAACCGTCGTACATAAAAATACAAGTTAGATAAAATCAAGGGAAGCCACATAAAATCTATTTTCTATTTAGATTATTATTAATAAACCCTTTAATATTTTCCCTCGCATTTCCTTTATGAACTATTTTACTTTAACTGCACATTTTTTTTATAGAAATAATACGCAAAATGGAATTTCCCATTGGGAACCTGCTAGCACCAAGTTGCTAACTGGTTAGCAAGAAACCGGCCACAACTCAACCTTCCGCCACAACAATCCCGCCCCCTTGATAATCGACCAATCACATTCACTTTATTCAGGCGTATAAAGTCGGGCACCACTGGGAGAATTCGGAAATGCGACGTTTGGAACAGCCGCTTCCCTACGACTTTAAAGTTTATATTATGTAAAACCGTAAATTCATACAAATGGCACTAATGTATAAATATGTGCAGGTTTATCACCCTAATGATAATCTGATCTGTCTTCAGTTATTTATTTATTATTTATTTATCAGTTATTTATTTAGAAAATATGGATGATCCTCCTGTTGGTTTGTTACGATCAGTAGGCATAAGATCAGTTTTCAGCCTCCCTTCAGGGCCCCTGCATCACCAACCCTCTGGAACCGCCTCTGGTTAGGCACCGTGTTTATGTGGCCACCACTGGAAATCCCTTAACCACCCCAGAAATGATTTCCTAGAACCGCCACTGCCAAACAGGCCGACAGTTTAAAGCTGTTTTTAAGAAGTTTAACCCTTTATATGGCGAGTTACTGTTCATCATCTCTTGCATATTTAAAAATGGAGCCCCCCCACCCCTGTTCCCTCAGTGACGGTGAGGTCTAGAAGCACAACATCTACGTCCAGCCACTATCAAAGATCCTGCTACATGTACATCTTATTTATTTTATTTATCACCTACTGTAAATTAAGTTGAAAAAAAGGTTAAGTCAAGAAAAAATGTAAAAAGTTAATTAAAAAGTTAAAAACTTAAGAAAAAAAAGCAAATTGAAAGGTTAAAAAGTCAAGACGTAAAAGTAAATAAGTAAATAAGCCTATTTAACACTTATAATTAAGTTTTATAAACTAATGTTGTTATTTTTCCTAATATATTCAGGCAAGTTGGCGTTTTTTGTTATTAAATTGACATTAATCTTTACCATCAAAATATCCATATTTTTTAATGTTCCAAAGGTTCTGGTCCTGGATTCCAGTGACATCATTGGCTGGAAATGTTAAAGTATTTCACTGAGGGGAACATAAAGGGTTAAAGCTGCTTTGATCAAAGCTGAATTTTTCCTTATTTTCAGTCAAATGGATTCAAAACCTGAAACTGTGGAAAAGTTCAGACTGTCAGGTAATGAGGAACTAAAGCTCACCCACAGAGACACGTGGGTGAGCAAACACTCAGTGGGGGGGGGGGGCTCTCCTCCTCCCGCGTCAGCATAATCTGAAGCACTCCAGAGCTCGCTCTTTGCTGCATGTGGATATTTTTCTGAGGATGCAGAGCTGCTGCAGGTTCTCCTCTTCAGCTCTAACATCTGGTTCACCTTGTCCTCAAGTCCTGACTTTAACCATCAGAGCATCCGTCCAATCACAGCTGTCCAATCCACCTCCTGCCCCACATCAGCATCAACACATCAGCGCCCTCTGCTGGTAGACAAGACCAAATGCAGGAAGAATGCACTAATGCTTCCCTATCGTTTAGTTGGGAAGATAAAAGAAAAATTATAGATTGAAAGAAGACAAACAAACATCATGTTTTTTATCTGCTGCAGCCCTGCAGAATGAGTCGCCTCATCGCTGCACAGCAAATTTGCTGCATTAAAGTAACACTTTAAGAGTGCATTTGGTCCCATTCTGAATTAGTGTAAAATTACAACTCTACATGGTGTATATTTTACCCCAGTTTTTGTTGTAATAACTCTAAAAGAGTCAGTGTACTTTCATGCTGCATATTTAACAATGTGGAATTTGCTGTGTGCAATCATCAGTTTAGGTCAGAGGTCACGGAGTAGCGGACCCAACCTGATTTAAAACATTTATGAATTACCACACGTTGTCCAACGACAGTGCGCCTCTTCTCCTGTTAATACGGTAAAGCCCTGGGGAGCGTCCGGCTCCAGGCTGCACGTGATCCAAATGAGCCAATGAGCTGTCAGTCTGGGTTGCTGCTGCTGCTACTTTTAGACACAGCAGGCAAACCTGTGGCAAGCCGGGCGATGGGAAAGAAGGAGAAGACCATGAGAAAAAGAGAGCAGAGAAAGTGTGGACTGCTGGAAGAACTGCGGTGAACTGGTGAAAGAAAAGTGAAATGGCGTGCTCAAAGATGACCCTGCACATTTAGAGGATGTTTGGCTCAACCTGCTGCTGTGAAGCAGGATTCTCCACCATGAACAGAATCAACAATCAATCTGGATCCAGGCTCAAAATGAGCTCCTAGATATGTGCTTGAGAATGGCTTAGTCTCCGGTTAAACCCAGGTTTAAAGCCTTGCAGGGCAGCCTAAAGCCCACTGCCAGCATTAAGACAGAAAAAAGAAAGAAAATAACAAACGATCAGTTCAGGGGTTTGAGAAAATATGGGAATCAGGAAATTATCTATAAACCAAACTGAACGATTGTTGTTCTCTACTTCAAAAAACACTTTAGATTATTTTTTATGTAATTTTTTTTAATTCAAAAATTCAATGTATAACATAGATGCATTAGAATCTGATTATTATCTCAGTGTTAAATGTTTTTTAAAGTAACTTTTTAAAATAACTTTCTAATGCTCTGTTTGGCCTTTTAGCCTCTTCTGACAAACATTTAATTTCGGTGTTTTTATTTTATTTATTTATTTATATTCCTACAATATGTCAGAAATAGAGTTAAGTGAATAAATAGAATCCCAGAGGCTGACTCCGTTTAAATGTTTGATTTTTGAGTCAACACCGCCCTCTGGTAGTAGATTACTGTATTTTTAATTTATGTATTTTTTGTTTTGGAGCTATTTGTTCTTTTATTTTATTGGTTTATTCTTGAATTTATATTTTATTTTTATTTACCGAGTTTATTTGCAGGGTAATACTTGTCTATCCTATTTAGCTTTATGCTATTATCTATTTTTATTTTTGTTTATTGTTCTGAGGTAAGACAGGAAGTGATTTGGATCAGTCCTCTTTCTATAAGTAGGGGCCTGGGAAGGGCCCAGCAGGCATGTTGGTCTTTACCAGAGCAAGAGAGGTAGCAGGAGGAAAAAAGCAAATTTTGAACTCTACTTGCTGAAATAGAAAAATAAATACAAAAATAAAAAAAATAAAAAACAAATAAATAGATTTTTTTGCGACCAAAATGTTTTATATAAATTAAACAGTGTTTCTCTTTAAATAAAGCCAAATCATTAATAACAGAATTAAGGGATATGTATATAAACAAAATATAAAAGCAGCTCAATTATGAAAAAAATTTCTAAATATGCTTTTATTTAGTTTTGAGTTTATTTTTTTCTCTATTTAATTATAAGGCTAAAATTTTTACAACCAAACCAGCAAACGAAAAAAACATAACAAATACTGAAAGCTATGCAATTATAACCAAATTAAAAACAACCAAATTAGTCAATAAATGAACTTTCAGTTGAATTAAAACTGAGTTTTGACCAAGATAGTTTAAATAATCCCAGCACAGGGTCTGCGGCATCTTTATTTGTTGTCGCTGCCCGACGCAACAAATCGCATAATCCTTTGCACGGACAGCTCTCTCAAAGCATTATGGGATATATCTGCTCGTGAATAGATGATCACTACTTTTCAAGGTACATACTGAACAATTTTGAGTCAAATACTTTTTCATTTACCAGATGTTTGGACACTCATATAAAATGGCGTAACGACTGTATAGCGTCCTATATAGTGGTTAGGGCGGACATTCGGACACAGCTGTTGACTCCGCATCCCCCACCTCTTTTTTCTATGTTAGAAAAGGTAACGGTAAACTAGCTCCATGGGTGGCCTCTGTCTGGGAAAGAAAGAGTGAAGTAGGAGGTCCAAAAAGGGAGCTCCACACAGCTGGACAGAATCCAGACAGCCTTGAAGACATCATTACGTGACGGACACGCACGGAATAAGCCCTTTAAATCGGGACTACAGCCTTCAGGGAAATGACTACAAAAAACAAAAGTTTCTTAGCTTTAGGGAACGGCTGCAGGTCTCTGTTATAAAACCCAAAACCTGAAGGTGTGGATATGCTAATTAGCACGTGTCAGAGACGGTACATAGCTCCTAGCGAACGATAGAGGTTCCATATGCTAACCAGAGATGGCAAAGTACTCACTTTCCGTACTTGAGTAAAAGTACAGATACTTGTGTTAAAAAATACTCTGGTAAAAGTGGAAGTACTGATTAAACTTCTTTACTCAAGTAAAAGTAACAAAGTACAGGCTTGTAAATTTACTTAAAGTATAAAAGTAAAAGTAGAAACCACTTTTTTCATGCCGTTGCCTACATTTTAAATGGATGTCTGCCAATAGGACTAGATCTCCGTTGTGTTAATTTTCAATCATCTCGTCGTCCATGCTACTATGCTAACGCCACCGCCACCAAGCTGCAATGATTTGCCGCCAATGAATACCGCCGAATCTGTGGATTAATCTTGTAGTGGTGCGTCAAATGCAACGTAGATTCCCATCCAAATAGATTGAATTTGGTATTGATGACGTGAAAAATAAGAGCAACCTGATCGATGAAGGAAGCAGCGAGTCAGAGCAACCTGATCGATGAAGGAAGCAGCGAGTCAGAGCAACCAGATCGATGAAGGAAGCAGCGAGTCAGAGCAACCAGATCGATGAAGGAAGCAGCGAGTCAGAGCAACCTGATCGATGAAGGAAGCAGCGAGTCAGAGCAACCTGATCGATGAAGGAAGCAGCGAGTCAGAGCAACCTGATCGATGAAGGAAGCAGCGAGTCAGAGCAACCAGATCGATGAAGGAAGCAGCGAGTCAGAGCAACCAGATCGATGAAGGAAGCAGCGAGTCAGAGCAACCTGATCGATGAAGGAAGCAGCGAGTCAGAGCAACCTGATCGATGAAGGAAGCAGCGAGTCAGAGCAACCTGATCGATGAAGGAAGCAGCGAGTCAGAGCAACCTGATCGATGAAGGAAGCAGCGAGTCAGAGCAACCAGATCGATGAAGGAAGCAGCGAGTCAGAGCAACCTGATCGATGAAGGAAGCAGCGAGTCAGAGCAACCAGATCGATGAAGGAAGCAGCGAGTCAGAGCAACCTGATCGATGAAGGAAGCAGCGAGTCAGAGCAACCTGATCGATCAAGGAAGCAGCGAGTCAGAGCAACCTGATCGATGAAGGAAGCAGCGAGTCAGAGCAACCAGATCGATGAAGGAAGCAGCGAGTCAGAGCAACCAGATCGATGAAGGAAGCAGCGAGTCAGAGCAACCTGATCGATGAAGGAAGCAGCGAGTCAGAGCAACCTGATCGATCAAGGAAGCAGCGAGTCAGAGCAACCTGATCGATGAAGGAAGCAGCGAGTCAGAGCAACCAGATCGATGAAGGAAGCAGCGAGTCAGAGCAACCAGATCGATGAAGGAAGCAGCGAGTCAGAGCAACCTGATCGATGAAGGAAGCAGCGAGTCAGAGCAACCTGATCGATGAAGGAAGCAGCGAGTCAGAGCAACCTGATCGATGAAGGAAGCAGCGAGTCAGAGCAACCTGATCGATGAAGGAAGCAGCGAGTCAGAGCAACCTGATCGATGAAGGAAGCAGCGAGTCAGAGCAACCTGATCGATGAAGGAAGCAGCGAGTCAGAGCAACCTGATCGATGAAGGAAGCAGCGAGTCAGAGCAACCAGATCGATGAAGGAAGCAGCGAGTCAGAGCAACCTGATCGATGAAGGAAGCAGCGAGTCAGAGCAACCTGATCGATGAAGGAAGCAGCGAGTCAGAGCAACCAGATCGATGAAGGAAGCAGCGAGTCAGAGCAACCAGATCGATGAAGGAAGCAGCGAGTCAGAGAAACCCTGATCGATGAAGGAGAGCAGCGAGTCAGAGCAACCTGATCGATGAAGGAAGCAGCGAGTCAGAGCAACCTGATCGATGAAGGAAGCAGGCGAGTCAGAGCAACCAGATCGATGAAGGAAAGCAGCGAGTCAGAGCAACCAGATCTATGAAGGAAGCAGCGAGTCAGAGCAACCTGACGATGAAGGAAGACTAGCTCCAGGAGCCCTGATCTGGAAAGAAGAGTGAAGTAGGAGGTCAGGGAGCTCCAACAGCTGAAGAAGCAGGAGTCAGACACCTTGAAGATCATTCGGAGGACACGCACGAAAAGCCTTTAAATCGGACTACAGCCTTCAGGAAATGACTAAGAAAACAAAAGTTCTTAGCTTGGGAACGGCTGCAGGTCTCTGTTATAACAAACCTGAAGGTGGATATGCTATTGCCGTAGTCAGAGGGTACATAGCCAGCGACGATAGAGGTTCCATATGCTAACCGAGATGCAAAGAACTCACTTCGTACTTGAGTAAAAGTACAGATCATTGTGTTAAAAATGATCTGTAAAGTGGAAGACTGATCAAAACTCTTTATCAGATAAAGTAACAAAGTACAGCTTGTAATTACTTAAAGTATAAAAGTAAGTAGAAACACTTTTCATGCCGTTGCCTACATTAAATGGATGTCTGCCAATAGGAAGTCTCCGTTGTGTTATTTTCAACATCGTCGTCATGTACTTGCTAACGCCACGCACCAAGCTGCAAGATTTGCCGTCAATGAAACCGCACGAATCTGTGGATAATCTGTAGGTGCGTCAAATGCAACGTATTCCCATCCAAATAGA
This sequence comes from Cyprinodon tularosa, assembly GCF_016077235.1. Classification (NCBI taxonomy): domain Eukaryota; kingdom Metazoa; phylum Chordata; class Actinopteri; order Cyprinodontiformes; family Cyprinodontidae; genus Cyprinodon; species Cyprinodon tularosa. Next base: position 480,195 of record NW_024039299.1, on the reverse strand, counting down.
TTAATTGGTATTGAGATGACGTGAAAATAGAGCAACCTGATCGATGAAGGAAGCAGCGAGTCAGAGCAACCTGATCGATGAAGGAAGCAGCGAGTCAGAGCAACCAGATCGATGAAGGAAGCAGCGAGTCAGAGCAACCAGATCGATGAAGGAAGCAGCGAGTCAGAGCAACCTGATCGATGAAGGAAGCAGCGAGTCAGAGCAACCTGATCGATGAAGGAAGCAGCGAGTCAGAGCAACCTGATCGATGAAGGAAGCAGCGAGTCAGAGCAACCAGATCGATGAAGGAAGCAGCGAGTCAGAGCAACCAGATCGATGAAGGAAGCAGCGAGTCAGAGCAACCTGATCGATGAAGGAAGCAGCGAGTCAGAGCAACCTGATCGATGAAGGAAGCAGCGAGTCAGAGCAACCTGATCGATGAAGGAAGCAGCGAGTCAGAGCAACCTGATCGATGAAGGAAGCAGCGAGTCAGAGCAACCAGATCGATGAAGGAAGCAGCGAGTCAGAGCAACCTGATCGATGAAGGAAGCAGCGAGTCAGAGCAACCTGATCGATGAAGGAAGCAGCGAGTCAGAGCAACCTGATCGATGAAGGAAGCAGCGAGTCAGAGCAACCTGATCGATGAAGGAAGCAGCGAGTCAGAGCAACCTGATCGATGAAGGAAGCAGCGAGTCAGAGCAACCAGATCGATGAAGGAAGCAGCGAGTCAGAGCAACCAGATCGATGAAGGAAGCAGCGAGTCAGAGCAACCTGATCGATGAAGGAAGCAGCGAGTCAGAGCAACCTGATCGATGAAGGAAGCAGCGAGTCAGAGCAACCTGATCGATGAAGGAAGCAGCGAGTCAGAGCAACCAGATCGATGAAGGAAGCAGCGAGTCAGAGCAACCTGATCGATGAAGGAAGCAGCGAGTCAGAGCAACCTGATCGATGAAGGAAGCAGCGAGTCAGAGCAACCAGATCGATGAAGGAAGCAGCGAGTCAGAGCAACCTGATCGATGAAGGAAGCAGCGAGTCAGAGCAACCTGATCGATGAAGGAAGCAGCGAGTCAGAGCAACCTGATCGATGAAGGAAGCAGCGAGTCAGAGCAACCTGATCGATGAAGGAAGCAGCGAGTCAGAGCAACCAGATCGATGAAGGAAGCAGCGAGTCAGAGCAACCTGATCGATGAAGGAAGCAGCGAGTCAGAGCAACCAGATCGATGAAGGAAGCAGCGAGTCAGAGCAACCTGATCGATGAAGGAAGCAGCGAGTCAGAGCAACCTGATCGATCAAGGAAGCAGCGAGTCAGAGCAACCTGATCGATGAAGGAAGCAGCGAGTCAGAGCAACCAGATCGATGAAGGAAGCAGCGAGTCAGAGCAACCAGATCGATGAAGGAAGCAGCGAGTCAGAGCAACCAGATCGATGAAGGAAGCAGCGAGTCAGAGCAACCAGATCGATGAAGGAAGCAGCGAGTCAGAGCAACCTGATCGATGAAGGAAGCAGCGAGTCAGAGCAACCTGATCGATGAAGGAAGCAGCGAGTCAGAGCAACCAGATCGATGAAGGAAGCAGCGAGTCAGAGCAACCTGATCGATGAAGGAAGCAGCGAGTCAGAGCAACCAGATCGATGAAGGAAGCAGCGAGTCAGAGCAACCTGATCGATGAAGGAAGCAGCGAGTCAGAGCAACCTGATCGATGAAGGAAGCAGCGAGTCAGAGCAACCAGATCGATGAAGGAAGCAGCGAGTCAGAGCAACCAGATCGATGAAGGAAGCAGCGAGTCAGAGCAACCTGATCGATGAAGGAAGCAGCGAGTCAGAGCAACCTGATCGATGAAGGAAGCAGCGAGTCAGAGCAACCTGATCGATGAAGGAAGCAGCGAGTCAGAGCAACCTGATCGATGAAGGAAGCAGCGAGTCAGAGCAACCTGATCGATGAAGGAAGCAGCGAGTCAGAGCAACCAGATCGATGAAGGAAGCAGCGAGTCAGAGCAACCTGATCGATGAAGGAAGCAGCGAGTCAGAGCAACCTGATCGATGAAGGAAGCAGCGAGTCAGAGCAACCAGATCGATGAAGGAAGCAGCGAGTCAGAGCAACCTGATCGATGAAGGAAGCAGCGAGTCAGAGCAACCTGATCGATGAAGGAAGCAGCGAGTCAGAGCAACCAGATCGATGAAGGAAGCAGCGAGTCAGAGCAACCAGATCGATGAAGGAAGCAGCGAGTCAGAGCAACCTGATCGATGAAGGAAGCAGCGAGTCAGAGCAACCTGATCGATGAAGGAAGCAGCGAGTCAGAGCAACCAGATCGATGAAGGAAGCAGCGAGTCAGAGCAACCAGATCGATGAAGGAAGCAGCGAGTCAGAGCAACCTGATCGATGAAGGAAGCAGCGAGTCAGAGCAACCTGATCGATGAAGGAAGCAGCGAGTCAGAGCAACCAGATCGATGAAGGAAGCAGCGAGTCAGAGCAACCTGATCGATGAAGGAAGCAGCGAGTCAGAGCAACCTGATCGATGAAGGAAGCAGCGAGTCAGAGCAACCTGATCGATGAAGGAAGCAGCGAGTCAGAGCAACCAGATCGATGAAGGAAGCAGCGAGTCAGAGCAACCTGATCGATGAAGGAAGCAGCGAGTCAGAGCAACCAGATCGATGAAGGAAGCAGCGAGTCAGAGCAACCTGATCGATGAAGGAAGCAGCGAGTCAGAGCAACCTGATCGATGAAGGAAGCAGCGAGTCAGAGCAACCAGATCGATGAAGGAAGCAGCGAGTCAGAGCAACCTGATCGATGAAGGAAGCAGCGAGTCAGAGCAACCTGATCGATGAAGGAAGCAGCGAGTCAGAGCAACCTGATCGATGAAGGAAGCAGCGAGTCAGAGCAACCTGATCGATGAAGGAAGCAGCGAGTCAGAGCAACCAGATCGATGAAGGAAGCAGCGAGTCAGAGCAACCTGATCGATGAAGGAAGCAGCGAGTCAGAGCAACCAGATCGATGAAGGAAGCAGCGAGTCAGAGCAACCTGATCGATGAAGGAAGCAGCGAGTCAGAGCAACCTGATCGATGAAGGAAGCAGCGAGTCAGAGCAACCTGATCGATGAAGGAAGCAGCGAGTCAGAGCAACCTGATCGATGGAGAAGAGAAACATGTTGAAATCTGCAGCTTCTCTGCAGCAAACCTGACTTGGGATTCAAACCGTCATCCCGACATCAGGAGCTGAAGCTGCTGATAAAAATAAAATGGTTTCTAAAGTATTTCAGGCTCCGAGTTCCTGGGGAGACGATTCATTTTTCAGACATTAACAGAAACACACACTGTCTGATCTACTTTCTATAGTTCTAGTGAGGACGCAGGCAGCAGCGTCTGGATCAGCAATAATCAATGGATCATTATTTATACCTAAAACTAATACGTCATTAAATGGATGTAGCTTTAATCAGTAAAAAAATAAAAACAATCATTTATATCATTGTTTAAGAGATTTTAAAGTAATTCAGATAATTTAAAAAAATTATCAAGTTTTGAAGTTTTACAGATTGTGTAAATTCTTTGAAGACTAGAGCAGCTTTAACTCCTCTGATGCATCAGATCCCAAAATGATCAAAACTCCATTGGCTGCAGTTTGAAGCTTGAACCACTAGAGGTCTCTAAATCCGACATGATCTGTCAGCAGCAGACAATAACCAAAGCATTAGCAGCTGAGCATCACTGTGGATTTAAAGGAAAAGTCTGACCAGAGCGGAATAATCAATGGATCATTATTTATACCTAAAACTAATACGTTTGTGATTATTTAACTAATTTAGCATTAATCAGTAAAATCAAGAAATAAATAATAATTTTCGTTGCTATCACAGAGTCTGGGAGCGGCCATTTTTGCCCATATATAGTAGCCCCTCCCTCCTGCCATCTTCCAGCAGTGACGTCACCGTGCGGTTAGCCTAGCGCCATTCTCCCCGCTTTCCAAGCTAAATCAATGGGAACTACTAGACACATCTGCAATCAACAACAATTATTGAAGATTTCCAGAGGACTTCACCATTGAAATTCACCAGAGCTATAGTGAAACTGACAATGCCCACGTGCATGGCAGCTGGATGCTGGAATACATCGGGTAAAAGTGGAAAAAAGAGTTATTCCACCTTTCTGATTCCTGATCCTCCACGGACGGGTTGGTCGTTGGATCGCCAACTTGAAGAGGGAGGATTTGCCATCGAACTTCTGGGCAGAGAAAAAACCCGTAATATGTAGCCAACATTTGGAAGAAGAATGTTTTCAAGATGACTTGGATAATAGCGCGTTGTGACAAACACCAGATACAGCACTGGGACTTGATCAACAGCCGATACCGCACCGTGACGTCACTAACCAGTAGGTGGCAGTAGTGTTCTTTGACAAACATGGATGCCTCCAGTAAAGCACATTCACATGAAAATTACTCTGAATTAAAAACACTGATCATTTATTGAACAGGATGGAATCATTTCACATTTAAAGAACTTTCAGAAGTTTGAATTCTGAATATGAGCGACTTTTCCTTTAAGTCACTTCTCTCTGATCTTATTTTACAGTTTGGAAGAATCATCTGAATCCGTGACCTGACAGTTCAGGGTGACCTTCCCCTCAGAAACACGGTGACACACCAAACAATATTTGGCAAGTTTCTGCAAACATCCTCTTTTATTTTCCTCAGCCTTCTCTGTAAAAAATAGAAATCTCAATAAGTTAGTTTTTCTTAAAATAAGTGCATTTTTCCTTGAATTAAGGAGGTAAGTGAGACACTTTGCCAATGGAACAAGAAGATTTCCTTTTAAAATAAGAAAAAACAATGTTATTGTCTTATTTCAAGTGCATATTATCTAACTATCTTATTTTAAGAGTAAAAATACTCATTCCATTGGCAGATCCTCTTATTTACCTGCTCAAATTAAGGGTAAATATACTTAATTTAAGAATTTTTTACTTATTTCTGGATTATTTTTGCAGTGGATCAGATTCGGGTTTTGATCTTTGGTTCGGGGTCAGAAATATATTGAACTAAATTCACAACAGAAGCTTATAAAAATATGACAGTTTACAGAAATTACACTGCATAAATTATCTAAAAATAAGTAAAGAATTCTTAAATTAAGTGTTTTTACCTTTAATTAGAGTAGGTAAATGAGATAATTTGCCAATGGGAGTAGGATATTTACTCTTAAAATAAGATAATTAGATAATATGCACTTGAAAAGACAATAAAATAGTATATATCACCTTGTTCCATTGGCGAAGTGTCTCTTTTAGAATAGAATAGAATAGAATAGAATTCAACTTTATTGTCATTACACTGTCACGAGTACAAAGCAACAAAATGTGGTTTGCATCTATCCAGAAGCGCTATACAGGGTATACTGTACATATTACTACATATGTACAAGCAAAAAGTAATAGTTAGGGACTGTAAAAAGTTGTGTATAAATATAAATATGAATATCGGAGCTACATGCACAGAATATACGGGAATGTTAGGAAAAGGATTATACATGTATTATAATTTATAATACAAGATAAATAAAGGCAGATAAGATTTACAGATTATATAAAGATTGTGTATGTATGTTTTATCTCCTGAATCGATCAACAAATGCACTTAAAAAAAAAAATGACTTCCAGTGCAAAGGTTTTATATTACACTGCAAAAAATAGAAATCTCAATAAGTAATTTTTTTCTTAAAATAAGTCCCTTTGTTCTTTGCCAATGGAACAAGATGATTTCTTTTTAAAATAAGAAAAAACAATGTTATTGTTTTTCATTTTATTTACCTGCTCAAATTAAGGGTAAATACACTTATTTTAAGATTTTTTTTACTTATATCTAGATCGTTTTAGCAGTGCAAGACCTGCATTGGAAAAAATCAAAATCTAGATAAGTAATTGCTTCTTAAAATAAGTGCATTTGTTCTTGAATTGAGAAAGTAAAAGAGAAATTTTGCCAATGGACAAATGTAATTTACATTTAAAATAAAAAAACGCATTTATATTGTCTTATTTGAAGTGCATTTTATATAAATATCTTATTTTAAGCATAAAAATAGTCATTCTATTGGCAAATAATTTCATTTACCAACTCTAATTAAGGGTAAATACACTTAATTTTAGAAATTTTTATTTATTTCTAGATCGTTTTAGCAGGGCACGACCTGCTTACTAAGCGTTACAGGTTTCTGTAGACTTCTGGGGACCAGCTGTCCGTCAGCCAGCATACTGTCCTCATAAGCTGAGGAAAGACTGCTGTGTGTTTTCTAAAAACAGGAAGTGTGGGTTTTGTATAAAAAGTGATGCTGGAGGCGTTTAGATCATCCTCTGATCGGATCAGAATCTGGACAAGCAAACACCTCTCCGTCTGAACGGTGAGTTTCAGCCTTTTTTACACGATAATCTGTTATCTGCTTTTATCTGCTGCATGTTTAATACAATCAAATCTGACAAAACTATGAAAGAGGGCAGCGTTCTTACAACGCCTGAGAGACAAAAACTAAGATAGAAAACTATGTACTACACACACTGGAAAAAATCATGATTTAGATTTGATTATTTCTTAAAATTAGTGCATTTGTTCTTGGATTAAAGAGATAAAAGAGACATTTTGCCAATGGAACAAGAAAATGTACACTTTAAATAAGAAAAAAACAATTGCATTGTCTTATTTAAAGTGCATTTATATGGAAGAGGATTAGGGCCAGTGGCAAAAATAAAAAAAAAGTTAACTAATTTTTAAATTTTATTTCAGTTTAGTATGGAAAAAAAGTCAGAATTCTGACTTTTTTCTCAGAATTCTGACTTTAATCTCAGAATTCTGACAGAATTCTGACGATAAAAAAAAATCAGAATTCTGAGATTAAAGTCAGAATTCTGAGAATAAAGTCAGAATTCTGAGAAAAAAGTCAGAATTCTGAGAAAAAAGTCAGATTCTGATTTTTTTTTCTCATACTAAGCAGAAAAAATAAAAAAATCAGTTAACTTTTTTTTTTCCAGTGGCCCTAATCCTCTTCCGTACATATACGCTTATTTTAAGCATAAAAAATATTTACTCTATTGTCTCTTTTACCCCCTCAATCCAAGAACAGATTAATTTATTTTAAGAGAAAATTACTTATCTAGATTTCTTTTTTGTTCCAGTGTACTTGAGGTTTCTTCCTGTTCAAAGGGAGTTTTTCCTCTCCACTGTCGCTACAAGCATGCTTAGTGTGAGGGATTGCTGAAGAGTCAATGAGTCGATGCAATCAGCTGGTTTTCCTTAGATAGAAAACTTTGAATCAATCTGACTCGATGATCTGGTAAACTGGAAATTGACCTGAGATGACATGATGTGAATTGGAGCTATAGAAATAAACTGAATAGAATTGAATATTTGGCTAATTAGTTCAGATTAACTGAGCAGAAACCAAAAGCAGTGAGAAAACTCAATGGTTAATAATTATTATCACCCAAACTATTCAGATCTCTCTGATAAAAACATTGTAGAAATCACTGTTAGCTTGGAGCTTGTGCTGCTAACTGCTTCTTCTCTGGTGTAAAAGAGCGGGAGTCTCTATGGCAACCAGACAGTTATTTTTCCTGAGCCCTGGTTCTTCTGTTTTCTAGCAGCTCATTCTTTCTCTTATTTATTGATGGAATTTTATCGAGGTTTGGTTATTAGCTAGTAGCTATGCTGGGACCTTAGATTTTTGCTTTCTGATGCTTGTTTGGAGATGATTTCCCCAATCATATGTCTTTCTTTTTAATTTCTATTTTGTGTTCTTTCTCCTGCAGTCTGTACCCAACGTTCTACACATTTGTTGTTTATCAGTGCATTTGGCTATTATTTAAAAGTACATCTTCAGTGTTACGTTTTCATTGTATGTTTTATAATTTAAAGATCTTTGTTCTCTTTTTCAGCTCTTGAATCTTTTTTCTTCCACGAACACTTTAAAAGATGGCCCGATCTTTTCGCAAAGGGAATCTGGTAAACATCACCACAAAAACATTGTAGATATCCTTAAAACCATTAAATAAATAAAAAAATATCTTCTGCTTTTCCTAATGCGTTTTTTTTCAGGTGCCCTGCAAAAACCTTGACATTGACATCAATGACTATCGTGACTTTGAGCCATTTGAAGGTGAAACCGATGTCATACCGAGGTCGATGCCACCTGGAGTTGGTAGGAATCAAATTGTTTTCGGGTGATTTGGGGCAACTAGAACGGGCCATGAAAACACATCGTCTTCTTCTGTGTCGTGCCATTTCCAGAGCCCCTGATGGTTGTGGCTGTAGACATGCAGAAACAAAGCAACGAGACCAACCACTACACCATGGAGTACATGACCGACCTCCTGGTGGTCCGTCGTGCTCAACAGTTTGCCATCGGCGTCACCTTCAACCGTCCACTGGTGCCATCTGACGATTTCCAGCTGGAGTTTCTGATTGGTAAGATTCCTTGATAATCTCTCCTCTGGCTGGTGTCCCTCAGAGGAATATTGATCTTTGGTGAAGTCTCTATGAACTCGTCACATCTGCCCACTGGGGCTTTTGTCCAGTCTTCCAGGCTAAGCATCTGAAGAGGCTATATCCTACACTCTTCATAATCTGTTAGTTTAATCTCTAACATTCTGCTATCTCTATAGTTCTGCTGCTATAGGCTTAGACTGCTGGAGGACATAGGGACCCATTTTTCATCATTCTGCTTCATTCTATCTCTATAGTTCTGCTGCTATAGGCTTAGACTGCTGGAGGACATAGGGACCCCTTTTTCATCATTCTGCTTCATTCTATCTGACTGGAATATCTGGTTGAATTGTAAAGCATCTTGAGATGACATGGTTGATAATTGGCACTATAGAATTAAACTAAATTGTATTGAAGCCTCTTAATGTTTGTTAACAGCGGATCCTCAGGTCTAACCTTAGATTCTCCAATTGAGGTCTGGACTTTGACTAGGCCATTCTTGCATTTTTAAATGTCTCCTATTAAAACTCATGGGTGTTGCTTTAACAGCATGCTTTGGGTCCTTGCCCTGCTGGAAGCTGGTTTTCACAGACCGAGTGCTTTGTTCAAGAACATTCCCATATTTATCACCATCAATCATTGCATGATACTCTCAGTTTTTCACAGTGGGAATACTATATAAACCAGGCAAAGGAAGCTGTTGCTGAACAAGATTATTGTCTTGTTCTTTCTGTTCTTTGCAAGAGTACATGATATATGGATTACTGCCAAAACCCTAGACAAAGACTACGTGCATTTATTAAACTATCATGTGTGAAAGGGTGTGAATGTTACCTCTCTACTTTAAAATGTCTCTATCTTGTCCCCTATAGGTTCTGACCCTAGCTCCAACAGTAATACAAGGGTGGTGGTCACTTTCGGGAACCGTGGTGGTGGTGGTTCCTGGTCTGGAAAGATCCTTGGAGCGAGTGGTGCGGTCGTGTCCCTCGGGATCACACCGAATCCCTCGGCCGTTGTGGGGTTGTATCGTATGTATGTGGCCATTGCCAATGCAAACGGTATGCGCCGAACCGAGAAGGACCCCAAAACCAACTTCTACTTGCTGTTCAACCCCTGGTCTCCAGGTACAACACTCTGAGTTTACTGCCACCCAGTGGCTGTGAGAGGTGGTGCAGTTTTCTTTTCTTTTTTTTAGCAAGTTGACTCCAAACCTTGAAGGCAAGTGAAAGACAACGATATTTTCTAAGTACACTGGGCTGCTTGGATTTGACAAGTGTGAAACGGTCTCTATGGTGTGCAGCTGAATGTGTTTTGATGTTTGCAGATGATGATGTGTTCTACCCGGATGAAGCTGGACGTATGGAGTACGTCATGAATGAAACTGGTCTGATATCTCAGGGTGCAGTGGGTTCTATCTCTGACCGTGGCTGGGTCTACGGACAGGTAATCATTGGGCTGCATAGGCAGACACAAACCATCAACCAATTGGAATTTGGTCTCAACGTGTTTACTCCCTTGTAGTTCCATGAGGGCATTCTGGATGCCTGTATCTACCTCATGGATGCCTGCCGGATGCCCGTCCAACAGCGTGGCGATGTTATCAAAATGGTCCGGACTGCATCTGCTTTGGTGAGGATACCTTAGCACTCATCCAAAGCCTGTCAATCACGTTCATGCAGATTCATGATTTTATTAATCTATACAATATGCTGGTGAAGATTCTCAGTCATCCAGCTCCTCTTAGGCGGCGGGGGGTTTTGTCTTTAGGATGCTTTTTAGATGACAGAGACTAGTGCATCCTTAAGACAAAAAACCCCAGACCTAAGATGAGTGGAGTGGTTTATGCCGTTCAATGCAGTGAGGAATGCTCTGATCTTTATATTGGAGAAACCAAACAACCTCTCCACAGACGCATGGCCCAACACAGAAGAGCGCCTTCCTCTGGACAAGACTCTGCATCCACCTGCACCTCAAGGACGAAGCACATTAGTTTTGTAGAAGCAGTTTTATTGTCTTATATCAGAATCAGAAATCAGAATCAGAATATATCCTACAACATGGCCCTACACTTTCTTAGCAACCAAACTTAAAGGTCAGTTTTGAATCTTAGTAACACCATGGTCTCCAAGACTGCATGAGGGGGTTTGGCAAAAACAGAGAACATCTGTGTAAACACCTCTTGAGGGTCGCAGTGACTTTGACGCAAATCAGCACACGTGAATTCCAGTAAGATGTCGACACAATATTCCCGTGCACGTGTATCCACACAGTGCGATGTGGAGCCTATAAATGCCCACAATGGATTGAAGGTTGGGGGAAATAACAGATGTGAGGACATAGCGCTGAATGTATGAAGTGTTTAAGACAGCTGTATGAATTCGGTTTTGTAAATAAATGTTCCCCCCTCTGGATGATAGATGGTGTGAATCGTGGCCTTCTTTCTGTCATAAGGGAATTCTACCAATGAGCTTTCATAGTTTGAGGCTAGAATGTTCAAATTTTGGACAAAGAAGACTTGGTTTGAGAGGGGCGTGAAGGAAGCCATCTATGTTAAGAAAGAAAAGCCAACCTTAAACAGAGGGGGGCGTCAGGTTTCAGCTTTCAAAAACCTACAATCAAAAACCTGATATCATTTCAATCCTCATCGCCTTGCAGGGGAACCAAACATGGAACCCGGTCAGCCAGGCCAACAACTCCCCATTACTAACGGGTGGACCTGTTTTTTCAGCTTTTGTTTGGACCATCCTATAAGCCTGGAACTCAATGCTATTTCTGATATTTTGAATTAAAAAACCTTCCTGGTTGGGAAGAAAAATGTGTTCAAACTTGAAAAACAAAGTCCAGTGGATTGTTTTTTTTTTTTTTTTTTACTTTTTAACTGTTTTTGAATAATCAATGTAAGGCCTAACATTAATATTAAGTTTAGATTTTTCTTTTGATCACTCACTCAGCATTTTGTAAATCGATTAAAATCAAACAATCGTGTATTTTTCTGGAAGCATTCTTCGTTTGCAGTGTATTTTTCGCACGCTACTGCATAATTGGGTTTAGGTCATTTAACCCAGTTTACTGCTTCACTTTCTCCCATTTTGGTCCTTTCTCTACCGGCTGTTTACAGTGGTAAAATAATTAAATTTACTCTGGTAGTTTTTTGTTTTACTTTGCTGTACACTTTAATGAAGAGGAGCTTTTTCAGATCTCTTCGGTTAGATTGCAAAACACAACACTTTTTTTAATGCCGAGTCGTGTACGGAGAAAAACCCTAGCCTCCTGATTAAGACTGGAAAATATATTTGTAATAATTTGTTTAAGATAGAGCATATAATGCACCAATGTTTATATATTTACCTGCCAGGATGTAAGTTATATGACCGCTGTGTATTTATCTAGATCAACTCTCATGACGACAATGGGGTGTTGGTTGGGAACTGGGGTGAAGACTTCTCCATGGGAACGCCGCCAACTGCCTGGACAGGGAGCATCCAAATTCTACAGCAGTACCACAACACCGGAGCTCCTGTCTCATATGCTCAGTGCTGGGTGTATGCTGGAGTCCTCAACACCTGTAAGGCTATCAGCTAAAATAACACGCTATAAAAACATCCTTCTCTGAGTTGAAAACCGCTTTGTTACCCTATAACTATCTCTATAGTTCTGCTGCTATAGGCCTAGACTGCTGGAGGACATAAGGACCCCTTTTTCATCATTCTGCTTCATTCTATCTCTATTCTCCCACTCTGCAGAATCTGTTAGTTCAATCTCTAACGTTCTGCTCTCTCTGCTTTTTCTCATAGTAGCTTCATCTGGTCTGTTCCTGTTTGGCTGTGACTCCATCCTGGAGAGAAATATCAGCTGTGCTGCTGCCATCAACACCTTTGTTTATAGATGTTGGAGCTCGGCCTGTTTTCCAATGTAGTCCTGTTTCTCTGACTGTGACTAACTGGATGTGCTCTCTTCATCCTCTGACATGGGAGCTGGCTCGGAGCTCGTCTGCCTGGCTGTGTGTTTCCTGGACGGGGCCGCCTGTGGAGCCGGTTGACAGTTGCCTTTTGTATCTATGCTTCTTTTTCTATGTCTGCTTCTGTCTCTTTGAACCCCAGTGGGCCTCAGCAGATGGCCGCTCACACTGAGCCTGGTTCTGCTGGAGGTTTCTTCCTGTTCAAAGGGAGTTTTTCCTCTCCACTGTCGCTACAAGCATGCTTAGTGTGAGGGATTGCTGAAGAGTCAATGAGTCGATGCAATCAGCTGGTTTTCCTTTGATAGAAAACTTTGAGTCAATCTGACTGGATGATCTGGTGAACTGGAAAGTACCTTGAGATGACATGATGTGAATTGGAGCTATAGAAATAAACTGAATAGAATTAAATTAATTGTTAAGTAAACAATATATAATTAAAAGCTACCAATAATTTAATATATTAAGGATAATCATTTTATGCATCTGAAGTCAAATTAAAATGTCCCTTTTTTTAATATTTCTCTATTGAATTTACAAAATTCGGGGCATTTCCAGCTTTCCATACAATCTGTAGTGAAACTGTTGCAGCTTCTGAAGTTTTGCTTCTATGACGTTTAAAACTGAAGCTTAACAGTTGATATATTGGTTAAAGGCAAACCGCTGACTTTTAAAGGAAAGAAATATGTAAAGTTACAGGAAAGTAAGAACTGGATGTTTTTCAAAAGCCAAAATAATTTAGAAAATGTTTTTAAATATTAACTGAGAGTGGAAGTGTTAAAAAATGGTCTGAATACAGCTGGAATAATAGAATAGAAATAGAGTCTAGATGTATATTTATATAAAGTTTGTAGCTTAGCAGCTAATATATCTAGAAGGATCTCTGTTTGTGAAACGTTTTTTCCTGCCCTCAGTCCTACGGTGCCTTGGGATCCCATCAAGGGTCGTCTCCAACTTCAACTCAGCCCACGATAACAACGGCAACCTCAAGACTGAGCTCGTCTTCAAGATGGATGACACACCTGACCGAGAACGGACCATCGAATCCATCTGGTTGGTCCAAAGTCCCCGTTATTGGATGTCAAAACAGAAATAGCAGTAAAGTCTCACTGTTTGACTTTAACCAAGCTGTTGGTTTGGGGAATAAACCAAACTAGAATGTCTACTTCTATCACAGTGCATTTTATTGGATGTTTTCTGTTCAGGAACTTTCACGTCTGGAATGAGGTCTTTATAAAGCGCTCTGACCTCCCACCAAAGTACTCTGGATGGCAGGTGGTGGACGCCACGCCCCAGGAGACCAGCGATGGTATGGCAGATGAACGGGGGCGCATTAAACCCACAGGTGGATTAAGGAGTGATTGACTCATCTATGTCCTCCTGCATTCCAGGTTACTACCGCTGCGGTCCGGCCCCTGTCATCGCCATCCGGGATGGGGAGCTGTGTTTCCCGTTTGACTTGGGCTTCGTCTTTGCTGAGGTTAGACTGCAGTAGAATCAATACTTCTGTCATCTTGTCTAAAAGCAAGTCAGTTGTAAGAAAACCCAGAAGGCTTCAATTAATAGAACCGTAAGCAGTTATGGAAGGGCTATAAGCAATCCCAGGTATATCCACCACTGGCCGCTCTTCTACTGAATCCCCGTGTCACCCCCCCCTCACCAATCTATCCCGCATCACTATTGACTTTTTCACGCGGTCAGATTAGAACAATGTGTCTATTTTTCAGAGTCTCGGGTAAAAAAATTAGGCCTTAATCTACAAATTCTATTCAGTTCAGTTTATTTCTATAGCTCCAATTCACATCATGTCATCTCAGGTCACTTTATAGATGCAGATCAACCAGATCATCCAGTCAGATTGGTTCAAAGTTTTCTATCTAACCAGCTGCGTCAGCAATCCCTCACACCAAGCATGCTTGCAGTGACAGTAGGGAGGAAAAACTCCAAAAATATCAACTGTTAAACGTCAAATTTAAACGTCTCTCAAGCAAAACTTCAGAAGCTGATTCAATTTGACTGCATATGTATGGAGAGCCGGAAATGCCCGAATTTTGTAAATTGAATGGAGAAATATTTTACAAAGGAACATTTTAATTTGACTTCAGATGCATGAAACAATTATCATTAATAGATTATTGGTAGCTTTTTATTATATAATTTTAATTTAGGACCAATTAATTAAATGTAATTCAGTTTATTTCTATAGCTCCAATTAACATTATCTCGCTTTATAGTTCACCAGATCATCCATCGACTGTGTAAAATGCCTTGAAATTTTTTTTTTTTTATGGCGCTACATGAATAAAACTTTATGTAAATTAATAATCTAAAATATATAATAATAGATTTGTATTAGGAGGAGAGCTGTGCATCTTTGCCTGTGACTAGCAGTCAGCTCAGGTTGTAACTTCTACCTAAAACATTTCAGCTGTGTAAAGCCGTGTGGTCTCGCTGCTCCTCGGCCTGGAACTCTACCTATGAACTAAAAGTGACCCAATGGCTGACTGCATTTCTTCTAGGTTAACAGTGACGTCCATTTTATGAGAAGTGATCGCTACGGCAACCTGACTCCATACAAGGTGGACACAGAATATGTTGGAAAGGTCCTGTTAACTAAAGCTGTGGGCATGATGGCATCCGAGGACATCACAAGAACCTACAAGCACCCAGAAGGTCCTATTCACACATGGTTTGATAGATTACATCAACACAATTCGCAAAGTAACCACGACAACGTTAACGGATATAATCGGAATCTGCAGGAAGTGCAGCGGATGAGCAAACGATGTCCAGAGCCGAGGAGTACGGATGTTCACGAGATTATGCTGATGTCCCTGCTTCTAAGATAGACATCAAGATCTCAGCAAAGGCAGTAAGGAGTTCATCCATCCATCATCCATCCATCATCATCCATCCATCCATCCATCCATCCATCATCCATCATCCATCCATCATCATCCATCCATCCATCCATCATCCATCATCCATCCATCATCCATCCATCATCCATCATCCATCATCCATCATCCATCCATCCATCATCATCCATCATCCATCATCCATCATCCATCATCCATCCATCATCATCCATCATCCATCATCCATCCATCATCCATCCATCCATCCATCATCCATCCATCATCCATCCATCATCCATCATCCATCCATCATCCATCATCCATCCATCATCATCATCCATCATCCATCCATCATCCATCATCCATCATCCATCCATCATCATCCATCCATCCATCCATCATCCATCCATCCATCATCCATCATCCATCATCCATCCATCATCATCCATCCATCATCCATCATCCATCCATCATCCATCCATCATCCATCCATCATCCATCCATCATCATCCATCCATCCATCCATCCATCCATCCATCATCCATCATCCATCCATCCATCCATCCATCATCCATCCATCCATCCATCATCCATCATCCATCCATCATCCATCCATCATCCATCATCCATCCATCCATCATCCATCCATCATCCATCCATCCATCATCCATCCATCATCCATCATCATCCATCCATCATCCATCCATCATCCATCATCCATCCATCCATCATCCATCCATCATCCATCATCCATCCATCATCCATCATCCATCATCCATCCATCATCCATCATCCATCATCCATCCATCCATCATCCATCCATCATCCATCATCCATCATCCATCATCCATCATCCATCCATCATCCATCATCCATCATCCATCATCCATCCATCATCCATCCATCATCCATCCATCATCCATCCATCATCCATCCATCATCCATCCATCATCCATCCATCCATCCATCATCCATCCATCCATCATCCATCCATCCATCCATCCATCATCCATCATCCATCCATCCATCCATCATCCATCATCCATCCATCATCCATCATCCATCCATCCATCATCCATCCATCATCCATCATCCATCCATCATCCATCATCCATCCATCATCCATCATCCATCCATCATCCATCATCATCCATCATCCATCCATCCATCCATCATCCATCCATCCATCATCCATCCATCATCCATCCATCCATCCATCCATCATCCATCCATCCATCATCATCCATCCATCCATCATCCATCATCCATCCATCATCCATCCATCATCCATCATCCATCCATCATCCATCATCCATCCATCATCCATCATCCATCCATCCATCATCCATCATCCATCCATCCATCCATCCATCATCCATCCATCATCCATCATCCATCCATCCATCATTCATCATCATCCATCATCCATCCATCATCCAACCATCCATCATCCATCCATCATCCATCATCCATCCATCATCCATCCATCCATCATCATCATCCATCCATCATCCATCCATCCATCCATCCATCATCCATCCATCATCCATCATCCATCATCATCCATCCATCCATCCATCATCCATCATCCATCATCATCATCCATCCATCCATCATCCATCCATCATCCATCCATCCATCCATCATCCATCCATCATCCATCCATCATCCATCCATCCATCATCCATCATCCATCCATCATCATCATCCATCCATCATCCATCCATCCATCATCCATCATCCATCCATCATCCATCCATCATCCATCCATCCATCATCATCCATCCATCCATCATCCATCCATCCATCATCCATCATCCATCCATCATCCATCCATCCATCATCCATCCATCATCCATCCATCCATCCATCCATCATCCATCCATCATCCATCCATCATCCATCCATCCATCATCCATCATCCATCCATCATCCATCCATCCATCATCCATCCATCCATCATCCATCATCCATCCATCATCCATCCATCATCCATCCATCCATCATCCATCCATCCATCATCCATCATCCATCATCCATCATCCATCCATCATCCATCCATCCATCCATCCATCATCCATCCATCCATCCATCATCCATCCATCATCCATCCATCCATCATCCATCCATCATCCATCCATCATCATCCATCATCCATCATCCATCCATCCATCATCCATCATCCATCCATCCATCCATCATCCATCCATCATCCATCCATCATTCATCCATCCATCCATCCATCCATCATCCATCCATCCATCCATCATCCATCCATCCATCCATCCATCCATCATCCATCCATCCATCATCCATCTATCATCCATCATCCATCATCCATCCATCCATCCATCCATCATCCATCATCCATCCATCCATCCATCATCCATCATCCATCCATCCATCATCTATCATCCATCCATCCATCCATCATCCATCATCCATCCATCCATCATCCATCATCCATCATCTATCATCCATCATCCATCATCCATCCATCCATCATCCATCCATCCATCCATCCATCATCCATCCATCCATCATCCATCATCCATCATCCATCCATCCATCCATCCATCATCCATCCATCGTCCATCCATCCATCCATCGTCCATCCATCCATCCATCCATCCATCATCCATCATCCATCCATCATCCATCCATCCATCCATCCATCCATCATCCATCCATCCATCATCCATCCATCCATCCATCCATCATCCATCCATCCATCATCCATCCATCCATCATCCATCCATCCATCCATCCATCCATCATCCATCATCCATCATCCATCCATCCATCCATCCATCCATCCATCATCCATCCATCCATCCATCCATCCATCCATCATCCATCCATCCATCCATCCATCATCCATCATCCATCCATCCATCCATCCATCATCCATCATCCATCCATCATCCATCCATCCATCCATCCATCATCCATCCATCCATCATCCATCCATCCATCCATCCATCCATCCATCATCCATCCATCCATCCATCCATCATCCATCCATCATCCATCCATCCATCCATCCATCATCCATCCATCCATCCATCCATCCATCATCCATCCATCCATCATCCATCCATCCATCATCCATCCATCCATCATCCATCCATCCATCCATCCATCCATCATCCATCCATCCATCATCCATCCATCCATCCATCCATCCATCCATCCATCATCCATCCATCCATCATCCATCCATCCATCATCCATCCATCCATCATCCATCCATCCATCCATCCATCATCCATCCATCCATCATCCATCCATCCATCCATCCATCCATCCATCATCCATCCATCCATCATCCATCCGTCCATCATCCATCCATCCATCCATCCATCCATCATCCATCATCCATCATCCATCCATCCATCCATCCATCCATCCATCATCCATCCATCCATCCATCCATCCATCATCCATCCATCCATCCATCCATCATCCATCATCCATCCATCCATCCATCCATCATCCATCATCCATCCATCCATCCATCCATCCATCATCCATCCATCCATCATCCATCCATCCATCCATCCATCATCCATCATCCATCCATCCATCCATCCATCATCCATCCATCATCCATCCATCCATCCATCCATCATCCATCCATCCATCATCCATCCATCCATCCATCCATCCATCCATCATCCATCCATCCATCATCCATCCATCCATCATCCATCCATCCATCCATCCATCCATCATCCATCATCCATCATCCATCCATCCATCCATCCATCCATCCATCATCCATCCATCCATCCATCCATCATCCATCATCCATCCATCCATCATCCATCATCCATCCATCCATCCATCCATCATCCATCCATCCATCCATCATCCATCCATCCATCCATCCATCATCCATCCATCCATCCATCCATCCATCCATCCATCATCCATCATCCATCCATCCATCCATCCATCATCCATCATCCATCCATCATCCATCCATCCATCCATCCATCATCCATCATCCATCCATCCATCCATCCATCCATCATCCATCATCCATCCATCCATCCATCCATCCATCCATCATCCATCCATCCATCCATCCATCCATCATCCATCCATCCATCCATCCATCCATCATCCATCCATCCATCCATCCATCATCCATCATCCATCCATCCATCCATCCATCCATCCATCCATCATCCATCCATCTCTTCCTTCTCTATCCAGGGTTTTGTGGGTGATCCTGTGAAGGTTGCAGTAACTATCCTCAATCAAGGTGAACAGAGGAAATCTGTGATGGTGACGCTGGACATCAGCACGGTCTACTACACTGGAGTTCCCTCATCCGATCCCATCAGAGTTGGGAGCTTCGATCTTGACGTGGAAGGCTTGCAGCGTGAGCATTGAATCTCTTTGGTCTTCTATGGTTTAAAGCGTTCCTCCCATGACTGTTTGGATCTGTGTGGTTCTGTTGCAGAGGAAACTCGCACATTTGAGATTCCAGCTAAGGATTACATTCCTCAGCTGAAACCCAACAGCGGCCTGGAGATCACTGCGACAGGACGAACCGATGATGAAACGGTGACGGAGGTCCAGAAGCTCGCCCTGAAGCCTCCTCCGATGAACGTAGTGGTAAATCCCAGATGTGATATTAATGAAATAGTTGGTTATCTGAACATCACCATTCATACAGAGTTATTGATTGACTTAAATGTTGCAAAACTTTCAGAGGAAAATGAGAAGCTAAAGAGAACAGAGCACTAAACTAACCGTCACAACATCCGACAAGAATAAAATGATTGGGGCTAAATCTGCAGCATAATTATGGACTGATAAAAGGAATATTTCAATGTTTTTATAATGTAGTAACGAGGAGTAAGGGTCTACTTGTTATCTACTTGTTGATAAAAGTAGGTAAGTTTAAGAGGACCAAACGATCAAACACAGAAAGGGATTTGCAAACGTCAGCCTCTGCACAGGGGAGAAGAACTGCTGCCTCACAACCAGCACCTTTTCTCTCAGTTCCCCTCACAGCAAAGCCTTTTATTAACAGTTTACAACATAATAGGGCGGGTCTTAAACAGAATACCCTGTAATGATTATCTGGCAGGATGCAGGTCATAAGACAGTGTGAAATAACCATCTGGCTGGATGGAAGTCACACACCAGTGTGACTCTGCCTCATGACCTACTGGATGCAGGTCGTAAAAGTTTATGATCCTCCTGATTGAATCACAGGACAGAAATGTAGCATCTTATTTCTTCAATGTTTCATATGCCCACACATTCATTTTATAATTGTCATTCAATAACTCTAACATAAACCAATCAGATGAACGAAGCATATGACGTACTAACAGCCAGGGTCATCTTGCTGAAACCAGTCGGGAGAAGAGCAAAAACATCTTTTCCTCTGAGAAAAGCCTCCAGAGCAGTGTTTTGCTCTTCTTTCAGTGAACAAATTCTCTGTAACTCCGATAAAACTTGCTCGATAGCCACGCTAACGCTAGTTTCATCGGCTGAAGCCGCCATGTTCTTTAGACTGAACTGTCGCGCTTCTCGTTGCGTCGCACCTCAACCCGCCTCAAAGCCAACGCTGATTGGACGTTCGTTTGGTGAACAGCTCCAAATTTTCTTTAACGGAGAGTCTCCAGACTGATTAGCGAGTGAAACCTTGAAAGCTCGCGAGATCAGGATGGTCTCATGAGGCTAAACCCTCTTCCGTAGGTTATCGCCTGGCCACCCTATTAAAAATGTTCTGGCTACGCCTCTGGGAAGGGTCAGGAGAAAATCTGTCACCCTGTCCAGGGAATTTAGAATTACAGATTTTATTTTGTCTTTTTCAGGTGACAGGGACAGCTAAGGTGAATCATGAGATGTTTGCAGACGTTTCCTTCCAGAACATCCTGAGCTTCCCCCTCACTAATGCCAAGCTGTCCCTGGAAGGAGCTGGACTGATGGAGCAAAGGGTGTTCCAATACAAGTAAAGCCAGTTCAGATGGACTCGTGCACTTTCAGCTTGTAGAGCTGAACATTCACAGAAAATGTCGTGTTTCAGGACCATCGCTTCTATGGTTACTATATCCAAGAAGGTGGCTTTCACACCCATGAAGTCAGGTCGCCGGACGCTGCTGGTGCTGCTGGACAGCGAAAATTATCCTGATGTAAGTTTCACACTAAAACGTCATGTATTGTTTATGAACACGTTTTGTATTTGAAAAATATGAAATTCAGAACTGAAACTTGAAAAACATTTATGCTTTTTAGAGATTCTCAGATTTTATTAAATTTTTCCAGATCTTTTTTTTTTTTTTACTTTGTTATTTATTAAATATTTTTACATATTTAACATTTTAGATTTTTTCAAAATCACATTGAGTTTTACAAAATGGATTATTTTTTATTTTTATTTTTTTTATTTTTTTGGGGGGATCTGGAAAACCTGATTTAAAGGAATGAAATAAACAACAAATGAAATTAAATATGAACAAAATAACATGATCTGAAAAGATGAAATCTGTGATTACATCGTAGCTACTCTCAAAAAAATGTTTTTATTTTGGAATTTTTTCTGGATTTCATTATTTTTTTTTCTCATATCCATTTAAAAAAAACATTATTATAACTTTGTAACTCCTAATTATGATTTCAAACTTGAAATTATTATTTGAATCTCATAATTATGACTTACTATTTCGCTTTTTTTACTTTCATTTGTCCGGAAAGGGCTTCCATAGAAAAAAGGAAAGCTAAAAAAAAAAAAAAAAGAAACACTAACTGATGTAAAATATGTAAATGATCTCTACTTGCAGAACAAATTGTGGTTTTATTTGGTTGCTCTGTACTTTTCATGGATTTTTTTACCTATAAAACTGATTTTTTTTTTCTTTTTTAGGTGACCGCAATGGTTGAATTCGAGGTCATGCCGTAACTTTCATCCATTCATCCAATCTGCTACCTGATCGTGGACGACAAGCTTTGCAATTTAAATCAGCAATGATGATTTTTTTCTCCTTTAAAACTCTCTAGAATTATCCGTAAAATCAATCAAAATGAAGAATTAAAATGTAATTTCACTTCGAATTGCTTAGATTTAAAAATTCACACCATGAGGCTAAAATGTTAACCTGAAACAGTTAGAAAAGATAAATATCCCTCAATTTGAAATGTTTGCATTAAATCTTAAATTAGTTATAATAAGAGATAAATCAGAAAATAATTAAGAGGTTTGATAGATTTCTAAATTAATCCAATAATATATCAGTCATTAAAAATTTACAGGAACAGAATTTGCTTATTAAATGAACTTTAACTGGTTGTTTTATTATGAAACAATCAACATCCTCGTCTTTACTTTCACATTTAAATAAAGCTGAATTTAACCATTAGTGACCAAATGTCTCAGTGAACAGAACAGAAATACAACAAGCAGGTTTAGACAAGTGGATCAATTCTGATTTATTAAAACAAGTCAATGTTTAAACAGTAGAACAGAATAAAAAATCCCTTTATTATCCCATAATGTTAGAATTGTGGCGTTTCAGCAGCATTATAGCCAAGTAGTCACACAATGCGGACCTTAAAAGTGTATAAAAAAAATAAGCGGCAGAGTTAAAAATGAACAAATATATAAATTCTGTGCAGTCAGCCAAAGAATAAATAAGAAATAAACGGCTATGGACATGAAAATAGCAGCAACATCAGAGATGTGCAGAATGACAGCAGGAGGTTATTTAACTGACTAAAGTAGAAACCGTGCAAAATCAGCATGAATGCAAAAAAGTTGCTGCTAATTAAAAAGTAAAAAGTCATTCGGCACGTAAAAGTAAAAAAAAAAAAGTTTTTATAGCATTTCAAAGATACAAAAAAAAAAAAACAGGATGAAACTGGATTTCATCCAGTTTTTCCTTGGATTATTTCTTCTACTCGTTTATTAAAATTATCATTACATAATTTTAGTCTCACTATTATTCCCAATGATTTATGAAAAGTCTTAATTTTAAGCTGATTAATTTGGACTTTTTGACACAAATTGTTCCCTTTTGGTTTGGAAACTGAGGCTGTTGATGATTAAATTCCATTAATTCACTTATTTTAAATCAAAATTTTTTTTCAAATGTGATTCTAACTTCTTTACATTTTCTTTTATCCTTTTTATAACAAGAATGAAGCTGTGTACTAACAAATAAAGCATTTTCAAAGACACCAAATGTCTCCATTATGTTTTTTAGATTTCTATTTTGCACATAAGAAGATAATATAAAATTTTTAGACCCAAATCTACACAATGACCTGGTTGTTAAAGGAAAAGTTTGGTCATATTTAGTATTTAACTCCTGAAAGTTCTTTAAATGTGAAAAGATTCCATCCTGTTCAATAAATGATCAGTGTTTTTAATTCAGAGTAGTTTTCATGTGAATGTGCTTTACTGGAGGCATCCATGTTTGTCAAAGAACACTACTGCCACCTACTGGTTAGTGACGTCACGGTGCGGTATCAGCTGTTGATGAAGTCCCAGTGCTGTATCTGGTGTTTGTCACAACGCGCTATTATCGAAGTCATCTTGAAAACATTCTTCTTCCAAATGTTGGCTACATATTACGGGTTTTTTCTCTGGCCAGAAGTTGGATTGTCAATTAATAGTCAGGTTATCCTGAGCTATCTCTATAGTTCTGCTGCTATAGGCTTAGACTGCTGGAGGACATAGGGACCCCTTTTTCATCATTCTGCTTCATTCTATCTCTATTCTCCCACTCTGCAGAATCTGTTTGTTCAATCTCTAAAGTTTTGCTCTCTTTGCTTTTTCTCGTCCGTTTCCTAGATGGGGCCGCCTGTGGAGCTGGTTGCCTTTTGTATCTATGCTTCTTTTTCTATGTCTGCTTCTGTCTCCTTGAACCCCAGTGGGCCTCAGCAGATGGCCGCTCACACTGAGCCTGGTTCTGCTGGAGGTTTCTTCCTGTTCAAAGGGAGTTTTTCCTCTCCACTGTCGCTACAAGCATGCTTAGTGTGAGGGATTGCTGAAGAGTCAATGAGTCGATGCAATCAGCTGGTTTTCCTTAGATAGAAACTTTGAATCAATCTGACTGGATGATCTGGTTGAATTGTCTCTGTAAATTGCTTTAAAAGGACAGGTGCTGTGAATTGCTGCTACAGAAATGAACTGAACTGAATTGAAATGTTTCTGATTACTTGTTGGAACTGATCTAGTCTCCCCTCAGAAGTCAAAGGACACTATCTGGTCCCACTTCCGTTCAGTCCAGCCTCACCAACCTTGTTTAACACTCTAAAGGTGGTCCAATGGAGGTATCATTACTGGCCCAGCTGTTTTATTTGTTTAACTACCTGCTTTTATTGTATTTATTATTCCGCATTGATCTTACTTCTATTTTATAGTTTATTTCCTGTAGAGCACTTTAAATTGTCTTTGTACTGAAATGTGCTGTAGAAATAAACTGGCCTTGCCTTCTAATGGGTCAAACACTGACCTTTAAGCAGTTTCTGCTCATGCGGTTCAGGTGAAAAGGTGCAGTTCATAGAGCCTGCCACCAGAGGGAGGCAGCAGCCTTTACTTTCCTAGTTACTGTCCCTCCTGCGACCTTCACACTCATTTCTTTCTCCTAATAATCAACTTCTTCAGACACTCATTTCTATTTCCTTTCATCTTTGACGTTGTGTTAACATAGACCTACATATTCCAGAGTAGTAATCTCTGCTCCATCCGGATGGTTCTCTGCATTATGTGCCTCTTTCAGACTGACTGTTGCTACTGAAACAGAACAAATGGCTTTAATTGGCTCATAAAAAAAACACTTGGAAGAATTGGTAGACTTTTGTCTGTGTTTCTGTTTTTCAGCCAGCCCTGAACCCAGCCCCCTCCCAAACACACACCCACCCCTCCACCCCCTGCAGCCACAGGTAAGTCGACGTCATGGCAACGGTATCTGATGCATCAGCATCACAAAAACTGGTCGTTCCAGGTCCTGACACTCAGACACACCCAGGGTCCTCCTTAGGGAGCAACGAGGAGCCGGGCTGTGAGTCTCCTACCTGGAGTGGAGTTCCTTTAAAGTCAGGATACCTTCCTCCCTGTTAGGTTACCTGCTTAGAGAGGATTCCTAGACTGAAAACATGCCTCTGCAGTCTGCTGTTGGTAACCTCTGATCATCATCATCTGATCATCTGATCATCATCAAGACCCAGTGATCTCTTTATATGTCAGACCATGGGCAGTTCTAGACAGGACCAAATTCTCCCCAGTGGTGCCCGACTTTACACGAGTGAATACAGTGAATGTGATTGGTTGAATATCAAGGGGGCGGGATTGTTGTGGCGGAAGGTTCGCAAGCAAGTTTGGTTGTGGCCCGGTTTGTCGGAAGCATCTTGCTAACCAGTTAGCAACTTAGTGCTAGTAAGTTCCCAATGGGAAATTCCATTGGGACCAAGTAGCACTAAGTTGCTAGCCAGTTAGCAACTTAGTGCTAGTAGGTTCCCAATGAGAAATTCCATTGGGACCAAGTAGCACTAAGTTCCTAACCAGTTAGCAACTTAGTGCTAGTAGGTTCCCAATGAGAAATTCCATTGGGACCAAGTAGCACTAAGTTGCTAACTAGTTAGCAACTTAGTGCTAGTAGGTTCCCAATGAGAAATTCCATTGGGACCAAGTAGCACTAAGTTGCTAGCCAGTTAGCAACTTAGTGCTAGTAGGTTCCCAATGGGAAATTCCATTGGGACCAAGTAGCACTAAATTGGTGACTTAGAAACGACGCTGTCAAGGAACGCTATGGACAGAGGAAACATGCAAGAGGAGGAGAGTTTAGTGTCGGAGGTCGTGGATGAGTCTCCTCCGTCATCCATTTTTTATTTAGAGGAGGAAAGCGGGGACGAAGATGTTGTGGAAGAGGACGCCAGGGCGGCAGAAGCTTGGTTTGGTGTAGAAGGCTTCCAGCCGTACATGTTTGAGCCCTTGCCTCGCAACGCTGCCAGTTCTGTTAGCTCTACGCCTGCCGAAGACACAGACGTCCATCCCCGTGAACACTGGGACGCAACTCAATGGGAAAGGAAAGGATTCTGGTTTCAACCGTTGCGTATATTAGCTGCGACACATGAATCAAGATGCTATGACCGAAAACATTTGATTGACAGATGACCGTTGATATATGATTGGCTGAATTTAGGTGTTCAGGCTGACGTAGAACTAACTGGCCTGCAGAAGATAACGAAAAAAACACAGATTTGAAGACTAGATAGAATAGAATATGAATTGTCTAAATTTTGGGACAATATGGTCTGATAAAGAGAACATTTATATACATGTTTAAGTCAGAATGATTTAAATATGATTTCCCAACAACTTTAAAAAAATATGTTTTGCTATTCCTTTAAAAACAAAAAGGTTATAGCTTCAGGGGTATTGAGATAGGATCCTTGTTAAATGTTTTTTTTTTTATTCTCTAATTTTTGTTTTTCTTGAGTTCTAATTCTGATTTTGTAGAGAACTTTTATTTTAACTTAAATTAAAAAAACATCTTCTAATATGCATGCTCTAACACAGACAGATGAACAGTTAAAGAGCTGCTCCTGCAAACACTGAACAACCATATTTCCAAAGCAGACAATGGGAGGAAGGCATGAGAGGGATTCTTAGAAGGAGAACATAAAGACGTGAGTTCTGGACTGAAACACTGGGACAAGACTGGAGTTCAGTTCAGATGTAGATCAGTCAGCTGGATCTAGACGGTTTTATTAACCTTTGACAAACATTGATGCCTCCAGTAAAGAACATTCACATGAAAATTACTCTTAATTAAAAACACTGATCATTTATTGAACAGGATGGAATCATTTCATATTTAAAGAACATTCAGAAGTTTAAATTCCGAATATGAGTGAACTTTTCCTTTAAAGCTCATCAGTTCTTCTATCTTCAAACAACTGTCTCCAAACCTTCAGTGTTCTTAGCTACTTCTTATAACTGGATGATGTGCTCTGGGAACAATGACAAACGGACGAACCACCTGTCTGCATCTGGTCCATATTCTTCCTTCCCTCTGAGTGCCTTCATGTTGGTTCCTTCCACTTGATAAAGAAACCACAAAATCTGCCTCAAATATCAGTTTCTTATGGTGACATTGAACTTGTTTTAGGGTATTGGTGAACTAGTCCGAACTTGTTTTGGGGTCTGAACTGTTTTGGCATCTTTGTGCATCAGCTTGGAATTGTTTTCTTGTCTTTAAACTTGTTCTTTGTGTCTTTGTGTATCAGTATGGCTTTGTTTCTAAGGCCTTTGTGCATTAGGCTTGTTTCGGTGTCTTCATATTGATTTAGTTTTGGTGTTTTGTAGATCTTTATGCATCAGTTTTCTCTGGGCATCAGTTTGGACTTGTTTTTGTGTCTTTGGTCTTGTTTTGGTGTCTTTGGTCTTGTTTTTCTGACTTTGGTCTTGTTTTGTGTCTTTGGTCTTGTTTTGGTGTCTTTGGTCTTGTTTTTCTGTCTTTGGTCTTGTGTTTGTGTCTTTGGACTTGTTTTGGTGTCTTTGGAATGTTTTTGTGTCTTTGGTCTTGTTTTGGTGTCTTTTGTCTTGTTTTGGTGACTTTGGTCTTGTTTTTCTGTCTTTGGTCTTGTGTGTGTGTCTTTGGACTCGTTTTGGTGTCTTTGGACTTGTTTTGGTGTCTTTGGTCTTGTTTTAGTGTCTTTGGACTTGTTTTTGTGTCTTTGGTCTTGTTTTGGTGTCTTTGGTCTTGTTTTAGTGTCTTTGGACTTGTTTTTGTGTCTTTGGTCTTGTTTTGGTGTCTTTGGAATGTTTCTGTGTCTTTGGTCTTGTTTTGGTGTCTTTGGAATGTTTCTGTGTCTTTGGTCTTGTTTTGGTGTCTTTGGTCTTGTTTTGGTGTCTTTGGAATGTTTCTGTGTCTTTGGTCTTGTTTTGGTGTCTTTGGTCTTGTTTTGGTGTCTTTTGACTTGTTTTTGTGTCTTTGGTCTTGTTTTGGTGTCTTTGGTCTTGTTTTGGTGTCTTTTGACTTGTTTTAGTGTCTTTTGACTTGTTTTGGTGTCTTTGGTCTTGTTTTGGTGTCTTTTGACTTGTTTTTGTGTCTTTGGTCTTGTTTTGGTGTCTTTGGCCTTGTTTTTCTGACTTTGGTCTTGTTTTGTGTCTTTGGTCTTGTTTTGGTGTCTTTGGTCTTGTTTTTCTGTCTTTGGTCTTGTGTTTGTGTCTTTGGACTTGTTTTGGTGTCTTTGGAATGTTTTTGTGTCTTTGGTCTTGTTTTGGTGTCTTTTGTCTTGTTTTGGTGTCTTTGGTCTTGTTTTTCTGTCTTTGGTCTTGTGTGTGTGTCTTTGGACTCGTTTTGGTGTCTTTGGACTTGTTTTTGTGTCTTTGGACTTGTTTTGGTGTCTTTGGTCTTGTTTTGGTGTCTTTTGACTCGTTATGGTGACATTGACCTTGTTTCAGGGTTTTTTGTGATTCAGTTTAGACTTCATTTGTTGCCTTTAATCTTGTTCTTTGTGTCTTTGTGTGTCAGTATGGATTTTTTTGAGTGTGTATTGGTTTAGACTTGTAATGGTGTCTTTGTTCATTAGTTTATACTTGTTATGGTGTCTCCATATCAGTTTAGACTTGATTTATTTTTTTGTGTCTTTAAATAAATATCTGGTGTCTTTAATTTTGTTCTTTGTGTCTTTGTGTATCAGCATGGCTTTGTTTCTAAGGTGTTTGTGCATTAGTTTGGACTTGTTATGGTGCGTCCATATCAGTTTAGACTTGTTTTGGTGTCTTTGAACTTGTTTGTAGATCTTTGTGCATCAGTTTCTTTTGACTCTTTTAATTTTCTTCTGGTTCTTGGTTCAGCAGTTTGAACTTGTTCTCTCTGCTTCGTTTATCAGTTTTATCTTTTTCTCGTTCTCTTTGCATCGGCTTGGACTTTTTCTGGTGTCTTTAAACTTGTTTTTCGTCTCTTTGTGTATCAGTATGGCTTTGTTTCCAATGTCTTTGTGCATCAGTTTGGACTTGTTATGGTGTCTGTATCAGTTTTGACTTGTTTTGGTGTCTGTGCATCAGTTTTAAAATGTTTCTTTTGACTCTCAGCATCAGTTGAACATTTTCTTCTGGGTCTTAGTTTATCAGTTTCAACTTCTTTCTAAGGTCTTTGTGCATCAGTTTAACTTGTTCCCTCTGCTTCCATCATCAGTTTGAACATTTTCTGGGTCTCTGTGCATCCAGTTCCGTTCAGACTTGTTTCTGCATCAGTTCGAACCTTTTTCAGTCTTGGTTTATTAGTTTGAACTTGTTTCTGGAGTCTTTGTGCCTTAGTTTTCACTTGTTTCTGAGGTGTTATGTCTTTTTTGGGGGGGTCCTTATAACATCTACCGGTGTCCAGCTGAGTAGGTCGTTTGCATTGCAGATTTCTCTTCTTTAAAGAAAAGGATCCAGTTTTCCAGCCTCGGTTGCTCTCAAACCTGCTGCAGAAGCTCTGCAGGCCTCAGGCTGCAAGGCAAACAACTGTTACCTACAAATCATCCGTCACTATTGGAAACCGGTTTTTCACCCCTCCTCTCCCCTCCGTGTTTTCTCCCACATGCATCCTCCCTCCTCCTCCCCTTCCTTCTCCTCCTCTTATTGCAGAGCACATGTCTGGTTGCACTTTTCTGTGACTCTTTTCTACAGGGAGGACGCAAACAGGACTGAGGAGGAGAACATGTGTCGCTGAAGCTGGCTGGGAAACAGCAGCTTTGGCTCATCATCCCCCCACATTGCCGACAGGTGTTGGCTTCATGTGACTGCCTGCCTGTCCGGACAACGCTCCAATGAAGAAAGAGGAGGAGGAGGAGGCGGAGTGTGTAAGGTTTCATCAACAACAACTGTGTCAACTCTGCAGCCGCTGGGTTGGGAAACTACCAGCTTCGATTTGAGTTCAGGGATGCCTTTCCTCCTCCTCTTTCTCCTCCTCTTCTTGCTCTCCCCTGGATGAATGGATGAATCCACCCTTTTGTGTGCGATGGGTCGTTCCCTGGCAACAGTACCATGGTTACAGTCTAATAAATAACATCACACTCGCTCCTCTGCCTCCCTGGATTTTAGGCAAGGATGTAGAAGTAAAGTTTAACTTCATTTTATTCCTCGAGCTCTAGAACCAAATCTATTTAACATAGTTTTATTTTTTATATGAAGAACCTGGATGAAAACTCTGGAAGGAAAGACGATTTCCAACAGATTCTAAGAACAAACAGAGATGAGATTATGCAAAAAGGCTAAACTCATGGACTGAAATATCTGCTAAACGAGTCTAACTTTGTGCTCCAGAGGAAATGAATGAGGAGCTGCAGTATTAAACTAAAACATGCAAAGCATCCTGATTAAAGAATGTAAAACCAAAACAGGAACAGGTTTGGAACCAGATGGACAGAAGGTTAGAAATTATGTTTTGCTTCTTTTGTTTTACTTTAAACACTATAAAGAAGATTTCTGTTGAGATGGGATCAGATTGTAAAACAAGCAGAGGGTAGAAGACATGGTTTGCAAATAAAAGGCTATTCAGTCCCCCTGAACCAGTTCCTGGAGGTCCTTCTGCAGGTCTTCTGGGCTTTTTCTCCACCAGCCATCCCTCCTTTCATCAGAGCTCCAGCTTTAACCAACCCATGCTATTAGCTCTCATCTAAATGATCCTTAGCGTCTCTGGTTTGATCCTAAAGGCTGATTTATACTCAGAAAGCAGGTCTTCTGTGGGTGTCGGTGAACGCAGATAAGCCCCGCCCCTTCCACAGACACTCTGCTGCACCTCTCCAAAATTATAGGTGACCGCAGACAGGAGGCCTCTGATTGGTCAAATCTACATCCACTCTACTCTATGCATACTTCGTGTTTGGTTCCTTACCGGCTTGTTCTGTTTGTCTGACCGCCATTGTGGAAAACGACTGATAAAGATGGAGCAGCTAGCAGAGCGAGGTGCGCGAGAACACTGGGACCCTTTTTCCACCTGGATCCCCGCTCTTTTTGGCCCTCATGTCCCTCCGTTGTCGCACAAACTTCCCCCCACTTCCTCACCGCCTCTGCCGTATCTAGACCCACAGCTAGTTCCTGATTGGTCCTCTGGCGTTGTGGCGTGGAATAACATAGCGCAATATTGGGCATAAATCAAAAATATCTGCGTCATACCTGCGACACACTGCTGCGGGAGGATAACCAGGCCTTTAAATTGCTCAGGCCTCAGGTCCTCTGCAGTCTCTAATAGGGTTTTCTTCACCTGCAGCTCCTCCAGAGTCACCAGAGCTCGCTGTAGGTCCCAGATCTGCTGGCGTCCTGCTTCACCCAGTGACGTTACGCTACACGATCTGCTGAATGTTGCCCCATGATGTAAAACATTGTGGTTGCCCTGACAACGATAATAACATCACACAGCGTCCTTGTGCAGAGTCGGGAGCATCTGTAGCGTTAGCGTTTCTAATAACCGATGAAGTTTTACCTGATCGACAAAACTGAAAAATCTGTTTCTGGTGAACAAATGAACTGTTAGACCGTGATATAGAGAGCTAAGTAGCGCTGTGGCTAGCTGCGCTCAGTAGCTAACAGGTTAGCCTCTTTTAGCTCACTCAGTTAGCCACATTAAGCTACAACACTTTTAAATTCATGTTAACAACAACTGTTTGTTTTCTAAAAGTAGAATAACTGTTTTATTTGACTAAAATCTCTATGAAAGTCATTTTTTAAATGTTCCATTTGTCCTCCTCTGACCTCAGATCTTGATAATAAAGAAAAAAACTTTGAAACTTTTTAGTCTCCTTTTTAAATAGCAGAGCTCAGTCAGTCAGACTTTTTGCTACTTAAGATCGCCGATGAAACATAAAATAACTGCTAATAGTAATAATAAGTTAAGACTATTATGCCGATTATATTTTTTTGGCTCCGATACCATCTGTTTAAAATTGCTGTGGTATCTATGAAGAACTGCAGACTACTGGGATGTAAAATAATTACCATCATGGCTTCCTGTCAAGCTGCTGCCTACCTTTGTGAAGCAGGAAAAAGACTAAAACAAAGTGAATCCAGTAGAACTTTTTATTGCCTACCTGGAATGGGCGACAATAGTTGAATACATTTTTGGCTCTCAAAATGGTATCGGGGCTCTATTGGTTGGTACTCGCAGATACCAACATCACCATTTTAGAGCTGGATTGGGGCCCCGCCTGATACTGCTATCAGTGCAACACTAGTTAAGACCCCAGAAGATATTTTTTTCTTAAGAGGCGTGTGCAGTACAGTTTGTCTTACTGTGTTGATATATGATGACGTCATCAGCAGAGGCCCGCGCAGATCTGGTACCTACACCGTCGGTTTAAAGCAGGGCGTACACTGTACAGATTTTTTTTCCCTTTTCAGTCGGATTCTCCAGCCGTACGAGAATTTTTCAATCGGGCCGACTTTTACCACCTCCCCATCAGGAATCGTAAGCTCGGGAGGAAATCAAACATGATTGAAATTCAGTGGCAAATCGCTCAGTTGGCAAACAAGGATTCTTCTTCTTCTTCCTCTCAGATATTAACCCAGAAGCATGGCGGTGGCACAAGTGCGTTCTGTAAAACTGACAGACCGTAGTAGCCACGTTAGCTCAGCCATGTCTTTGTCCAAATACGTCGTCTCCTTTTCTTTTTAGGGCTTTCAGCACTAAATTACCCAAATGTCCAAGGCAGCGCGTTTCACTCTAGTGAGCTTCATGTTCCTTTTCTACTGGTTTGGCTTCCAGATAGACGAGTCTGAGTAGCGCCATCTCACTGCGGAGCTGAGACCCACCTGGTTTTAGACGTACAGCGTGAGCAGGTAGATCGCATCAGAGCGTCGGGTCGCGCAGCGTGAGAACAAACATCGTGAGCGGTGAACTTTCAAACCCTGAGGTTTCATCGTACAGTTTGAGCTGTAGCTGCGAGTAACAATTGAAAAAATCGCAGTCAGTTAAGTCAGTGGTGGGCAGTTTCTGTATGTGAGGCTTGGTATCCTGTAACTTTAAGATGTTTCATTGGCCTAATGGACCTGAATCAAGTGATCTGATGATTAAGAAGATATTGCTTACATACTGAGGAGGACATTCAGCCGTTTCATTCGGTGTATTTGGCCAAGAACACGTCTAAACTTTGCAGGACAGTGGCCTTCAGGGGCTGAAATCTCCCACTCATGGTCTAGACCAGGCATCCCCAAAGTCGGTCCTCGAGGGCCGCTGTCCTGCAGGTTTTAGAGGTTTCCCTACTTTAGCACAGCTGATTCTGATGATTCCAGTTCAGCAAAAGCCTGTTAATCAGCTTTCAATTAAAATCAGCTGTGCTGGAGCAGGGAAACCTCTAAAACCTGCAGGACAGGGGGCCTCGAGGACCGACTTTGGGGATGCCTGGTCTAGATGGACGTCTATGTGTTGGTAGATCTAGATGTCCAGAATACAACGCTTGGGACGTTGAGTTAGAGCCTAAAACTGCTTTAAAGGTAGTCAGACCAGACCTTTATGATTTTTATCTTCTTCACCATCCCTCACATCAAGCATGTGTTTGTTATCTGGGATTTAATTTATTGCTCTGAGTAAACCCTTCAATTTTAATAAACGCTCTTCATGTCGACCGATCAGGCAGCCGTTTCACTAAGATGTGTTTTTTCTGCAGCTAAATGCTAAACATGATGGGGTCAGTATTCCTGTTAGAACTGGTCCGTGTTTCGGTATGTCTGGCAGAAATCCCCCATCCTGGATCCAGAGAAACTAAATTCAATTCTATTCAGTTTATTTCTATAGCTCCAATTCACATCATGTCATCTCAGGTCACTTTCCAGTTCACCAGATCATCCAGTCAGATTGATTCAAAGTTTTCTATCTAAGGAAAACCAGCTGATTGCATCGACTCATTGACTCTTCAGCAATCCCTCACACTAAGCATGCTTGTAGCGACAGTGGAGAGGAAAAACTCCCTTTGAACAGGAAGAAACCTCCAGCAGAACCAGGCTCAGTGTGAGCGGCCATCTGCTGAGGCCCACTGGGGTTCAAGGAGACAGAAGCAGACATAGAAAAAGAAGCATAGATACAAAAGGCAACTGTCAACCAGCTCCACAGGCGGCCCCGTCCAGGAAACACACAGCCAGGCAGACGAGCTCCGAGCCAGCTCCCATGTCAGAGGATGAAGAGAGCACATCCAGTTAGTCACAGTCAGAGAAACAGGACTACACTGGAAAACAGGCCAAGCTCCAACATCTAGAAACAAAGGTGTTGATGGCAGCAGCACAGCTGATATTTCTCTCCAGGATGGAGTCACAGCCAAACAGGAACAGACCAGATGAAGCTACTATGAGAAAAAGCAGAGAGAGCAGAACGTTAGAGATTGAACTAACAGATTCTGCAGAGTGGGAGAATAGAGATAGAATGAAGCAGAATGATGAAAAAGGGGTCCCTATGTCCTCCAGCAGTCTAAGCCTATAGCAGCAGAACTATAGAGATAGCTCAGGATAACCTGAGCCACTCTAACTAGAAGCTTTATCAAAAAGGAAAGTTTTAAGCCTAGCCTTAAAAGTAGACAGGGTGTCTGCCTCACGGACTAAAACTGGTAGTTGGTTCCACGGTTTATGGGAGGAAATTCCAGCATCTGACAAAAGAATGTAAAAGAAAAATCTTGTAAATATTTATTTGCTAGATTTATTCTGATCTTTATTCTAAAGGTCAACAAAGCAAAATCTCTGGCAGCTCTACTCGTCTTTAACATGGATAATTTAGCATCAGACAGTGAGAATAAATGGGAAATACTTCTTTATACAGGGTATTATTATTAAAATTTCTGCTTTCTCCTAATATGTGGAGCAAAAACAACAGTTTTCTCTGACACGGCTGCTCTGCAGTAAAAACACTCGCTGAACTTCATCATTAATGAAGAAGGATTCATTTTCAGCGGCTGTCAACAGGCAGAGGATCCACACTGAATCATCTTTACCCGCCGCGCGTCTGTTTGTCCTCAGCAGATTAATTTGAATGGAGAAGTGGCCCGTTGAAGTGAAAAGCTGTGATTGGATTAGTGATGTAATGATGTTATCTGCTTTTGCTGCTCGCTCTGCCTTTGCATGCTTGCGGGTGTGTTTCTGAGTGTGTGCTTGTTTAGCGACCTTTTCTTCGTCACCGTCTGAGGCCTTCAGGGGACTGAACCCAGTCCGGTCCTTAAGGGTCAGAGTTTAGGCCTGGGTTTAGTTTAGGGTGAAGGTTGGGGTCTTTGTAAATGCTGTCAGCAATCTGCATCAAATGTCTTCATGTGAGGATCTTTAAGTTTTTATGGATTTAATGAACATGAAGCTGTGCCGTACGATTGCTTCTGTTTCTGATTAATTAGGTAAAATCTACGAGCCGCTGTCCCATTTCCTGTTGTTTGATCTAGCTGAAAATGTTCATGTGCAATTATCTCTATCTCTATAGATAAAGTGGCAAATTACAGCTCTGAACTAATTGTGGTTTCTGATTTACATGTGTTTGAACTGAGTCAAGTCTGATATGGCAGCCTGTTGAGTGTCGAGCAGAGATCCGGTTTTTATATTTAAAAGAACGAACACCAGATAACTAACAGTAGCAACCATTCAAAATGGCCGTTCCCAGTCAAAAGCCAGCAGAATGGCAGCAAAATCCCCTCCAACTTCCAGCCACTGCAGTGACCTCTTCTTGCATTTTTCTTGACTCTGACTTTCACTGAATTACAGGGTCTGACCAGGAGATGGCGCTGCTCTTTAGATCTTAATGTCCACAAATCATGACCGAAATAATATTTTAGATGTTTAATAAGGACCAGCCAAAGACCAGCCAAGGATCTGCCAAGGACCAGCCAAGGATCAGCCAAGGACCAGCCAAGGACCAGCCAAAGACCAGCCAAGGATCTGCCAAGGACCAGCCAAGGATCAGCCAAAGACCAGCCAAGGATCTGCCAAGGACCAGCCAAGGATCTGCCAAGGACCAGCCAAGGATCTGCCAAGGACCAGCCAAGGACCAGCCAAAGACCAGCCAAGGATCTGCCAAGGACCAGCCAAGGATCAGCCAAAGACCAGCCAAGGATCTGCCAAGGACCAGCCAAGGATCTGCCAAGGACCAGCCAAGGATCTGCCAAAGGCCAGCCAAGGATCTGCCAAAGGCCAGCCAAGGATCTGCCAAGGACCAGCCAAGGATCAGCCAAAGACCAGCCAAAGACCAGCCAAGGATCTGCCATGAACCAGCCAAGGATCAGCCAAAGACCAGCCAAGGATCAGCCAAGGACCAGCCAAGGATCTGAAAAGGACCAGCCAGGGATCTGCCAAGGACCAGCCAAAGACCGGCCATGAACCAGCCAAGGACCAGCCAAGGATCTGCCAAAGACCAGCCAAGGATCTGCCAAGGATCTGCCAAGGATCTGCCAAGGACCAGCCAAGGATCAGCCAAGGATCTGCCAAGGACCAGCCAAGGATCTGCCAAGGACCAGCCAAGGATCAGCCAAGGATCTGCCAAGGACCCATCAAGGAAAGTGGGGAATTTTGAATGGCAATCACTATATGGTGGTGATTCTCCCTTCATATGACCTTATGAAACGCTTTACAATGTCATATAATGGGGCATCATCAATATTAGTTTCTTTTATTTCATTAAAAGTCTCCCATGGTGTGCAGATCACTGCTCCACACTCAACTCAGATTTCTCTCAGTTCAAAGTTATTTTGGTATCTATGTTGTTTGGGGTTTGAGTTCGTCCACTTCTTCCGCTGTGATATGGCGCTGTAACGCACAGCAACAGGGCTCCACAGCGCCATCTGCCAGGGCAGCGGTGCACAGGTAACCCATTCTCTCTCATTGTTTTGGGCAAGGTTTTGTTTTTTTTATTTTTACCCCCCACACCCCTATTAAAGATTGAATATTTATCTTGCACATATAAAATATATAATAATTTATTTAGAAATATTTCAAGTTCATAGTTTAATTTCTATTTATTTATTTCTTACATCTTAATCAAGGTCACTGGATGATTGGATCGACACCCTAGCGCCCTCTATTGGCCAGCCGCCACTGCTTAGAGATGGTTTTCACCGTAAATCTAAAGCTCCATTCAATATTTTCTTACTGCACAAAAATTGTGAAAAATAAACCAAAACAATTACATTTCGTTTGTCATTGATTATTAGCTAACATTAGCTATCTTTTTGTTTTCACATAAGCTAGCTTTGTAAAACCTGAGCTGTACCCGCTCTTGCAGCACTGCATGAAGCTGACTCACTGTGTTCCTGACTTATTTGAGGATAATAAAGATGGAAATGATGAGGTGCATGTAGAACAAAACATGGCAGACAACTACTAGGCTTAAAACTTTCCTTTTTGATAAAGCTTCTAGTTAGAGTGGCTCAGGTTATCCTGAGCTATCTCTATAGTTCTGCTGCTATAGGCTTAGACTGCTGGAGGACATAGGGACCCCTTTTTCATCATTCTGCTTCATTCTATCTCTATTCTCCCACTCTGCAGAATCTGTTAGTTCAATCTCTAACGTTCTGCTCTCTCTGCTTTTTCTCATAGTAGCTTCATCTGGTCTGTTCCTGTTTGGCTGTGACTCCATCCTGGAGAGAAATATCAGCTGTGCTGCTGCCATCAACACCTTTGTTTCTAGATGTTGGAGCTTGGCCTGTTTTCCAGTGTAGTCCTGTTTCTCTGACTGTGACTAACTGGATGTGCTCTCTTCATCCTCTGACATGGGAGCTGGCTCGGAGCTCGTCTGCCTGGCTGTGTGTTTCCTGGACGGGGCCGCCTGTGGAGCTGGTTGACAGTTGCCTTTTGTATCTATGCTTCTTTTTCTATGTCTGCTTCTGTCTCCTTGAACCCCAGTGGGCCTCAGCAGATGGCCGCTCACACTGAGCCTGGTTCTGCTGGAGGTTTCTTCTTGTTCAAAGGGAGTTTTTCCTCTCCACTGTCGCTACAAGCATGCTTAGTGTGAGGGATTGCTGAAGAGTCAATGAGTCGATGCAATCAGCTGGTTTTCCTTGGATAGAAAACTTTGAATCAATCTGAGAAACATTTTCAAACTTGGAAACAAAGTGGATTGATTAGTTTTTTTACTTTTTTGAAATGATGTTTTCTTCATATTCCTGTCGCTGAATTTGTGGGTCAAAATAAAAGAAAAAAGAAGGAAATTGGGATTCAACAATGTGAGAGATCTTGGTGCTGGTGGTTAAATCTTTGCTCAGATCCTGTTTCCTCTGGTGGAACCGAGTTCCTCAAAATCTTCAGAGTCCCACAGGAAACATGGCCGCCACGGCCGCCTTTCCAGAGCAGGAATGCTGCAGGATGCCCGCTCTGGTCCAATGAAGTCAGGAGGATGCCAGAGCTCTCTCTGCATGGCAGGATAACAACAGGCCTGATTCCTGGATTAGCAGAAACTAAAACTACAACAGAGAGGAGGAAGTGAAAGTGAGAGCTGCCTTCATCTTGTGTTCAGCAGCTTTTCTTTAAAGTTATTAAAGGTCAAAGAGAAGAATTTGTTTTTTTCTGTTAAGTTGACTTGAAGTTTAGTGTGAACGCCCAGCCGTAGCAGCGAAAGGAGGCTAAACTTGAGCAGGACTTCCATCGGAATCAGTGCGGAGCTCAAAATGTCTGACAGAGCAATCTGCAGAGAAAGGAGACTGCTGGAAACACCCAAATCCTTCATCAGCAACAGGCTGAACCAGCCTGAGACAGGCAGAGAGGCTCTTCCTGCTCTGCTGCAGCCGCCTGCAGGGGAGGAGGAGGAGGGGGGGGGCTGTGATGGGAGGAGAGACGCCTGTTTGCTCCTCTCTTCAGCAGGGGATGATGGGAGGAGGAGGAGGAGGGGTCTGGATCTGGAGATGGAGGGCTGTCAGGAATGTGGGAGAGCAAGCAGACATGCAGCGAGTGAGGAGTCGAGCTGCTCCAACTAAATTTAACAATGAGAGTCCAGAGGCAGTTTAAATTTAGTTTGCAGCTTCAGTCTGAGCTGCTGCTGCTGCTGCAGTTATTCTCACCCACCGGCTGAGAAAATTATCTTCAACAAGGGTTGGGATGATATTTTGGTTTAATTTCTTCCTCTAATACATTTAGATTTTCCTCCCAGGCTGCAAACATCCTGTAGCCAGCGCTGAGGCTCGCTCTGGAGCTTTTTCTGCACTTATTCTGTGCAGCAGGCAGGGATGAGATGAAGCACGCTGCGACTAGAAAGTCCAGCAGTAACTCCAGGAAACGCCACATTACTGAGGACATCAAGAACAAAGAACTGCTGCAAGAAGTCCCTGCAAAGACGAGGGCCCTCAGAGCAAAGCTCTGCTAGAACTTATCCAGATGTTTTCAGGGTTTTGCAGCTGGATTTAACGAAATCAGGAAGTTTAATGTAACATGAGTCAATGTCACATGACTCAGTGAAATCAGGTGAAAAATAAGAGAATTTATTTTAAAAAAAATGTTTAAAAACTGTTGGATTAACTTCTTGATAACAATTTAATGCATAGAAATATTTTAAGGACATCATTAAAGATTTATTTTTTATTATAAATACTGAACACCCGATGGAATGTACATTTATTTTATTTCATGATTTAATTTCTCTCAAATATAACTAAAGAAACCTTAAAATCTTCTATTGTGAACATTTGGGACATATATTATCAGTCTAGAATGATGTTTATGTCTAATGTCAACATTCACACATCATTCATTCATTTTCCATCATTTTGCATTTAAACATTAAAAAATCTACAAATACAAAACACAAAGACAGCATCCGAATGAATGAATGAATGAATGAATGAATGAATGAATGAATAAACCTTCAGAAAAACCTGCTTGATAGAACATTAGGATAGTGGATGGACAGGATGGATGATTCATCCATCCTGTCCATCATTCATCCATCCATCAATCTGGCCCAGTCATTCATCATTCATTCATGGATGAAAAAATGATGAATGGATGATGAATGGATGATGGGTGGATGATGGATGGATGGATGGATGGATGAATGATGGATGGATGGATGATTCATCCATCCATCCATCATTCATCCATCCATCAATCTGGCCCAGTCATTCATCATTCATTCATGGATGAAAAAATGATGAATGGATGATGGGTGGATGATGGATGGATGGATGGATGGATGGATGGATGGATGGATGGATGATGGATGGATGGATGGATGGATGGATGGATGAATGAATGAATGATGGATGGATGATTCATCCATCCATCATTCATCCATCCATCATCCACCCATTCATCAATCTGGCCCAGTCATTCATCATTCATTCATGGATGAAAAAATGATGAATGGATGATGAATGGATGGATGGATGGATGGATGATGGATGGATGGATGAATGATGGATGGATGATTGATGGATGGATGATGGATGGATGGATGAATGAATGAATGGACGGATGGATGGATGGATGATGGATGGATGGATGGATGAATGATGGATGGATGGATGATTGATGGATGGATGGATGGATGAATGAATGGATGAATGGATGGATGATGGATGGATGGATGGATGGATGAATGATGGATGGATGAATCATCCATCCATCCATCATCCATCCATCCATCCATCCGTCCATTCATTCATTCATCCATCCATCCATCATCCATCCATCAATCATCCATCCATCCATCCATCCATCCATCATCCATCCATCCATCATCCATCCATCCATCCATCCGTCCATTCATTCATTCATCCATCATCCATCCATCAATCATCCATCCATCATTCATTCATTCATCCATCCATCCATCATCCATCCATCAATCATCCATCCATCATTCATCCATCCATCCATCCATCATCCATCCATCCATCCATCCATCCATCCATCCGTCCATTCATTCATCCATCCATCCATCATCCATCCATCCATCCATCCGTCCATTCATTCATCCATCCATCCATCCATCCATCCGTCCATTCATTCATTCATCCATCCATCCATCATCCATCCATCAATCATCCATCCATCATTCATCCATCCATCCATCCATCCATCCATCATTAATCCATCCATCCATCCACCCATTCATCAATCTGGCCCAGTCATTCATCATTCATTCATGGATGAAAAAATGATGAATGGATGATGAATGGATGGATGGATGGATGGATGGATGATGGATGG
Source organism: Cyprinodon tularosa (assembly GCF_016077235.1). Classification (NCBI taxonomy): domain Eukaryota; kingdom Metazoa; phylum Chordata; class Actinopteri; order Cyprinodontiformes; family Cyprinodontidae; genus Cyprinodon; species Cyprinodon tularosa. Next base: position 438,830 of record NW_024039299.1, on the reverse strand, counting down.
ATGGATGGATGGATGAATGATGGATGGATGATTGATGGATGGATGATGGATGGATGGATGAATGAATGAATGGACGGATGGATGGATGGATGATGGATGGATGGATGGATGGATGGATGAATGATGGATGGATGATTGATGGATGGATGGATGGATGAATGAATGGATGAATGGATGATGGATGGATGGATGGATGGATGGATGATGGATGGATGATTGATGGATGGATGATGGGTGGATGATGGATGGATGGATGGATGGATGAATGGATGGATGATGGATGGATGGATGAATGGATGGATGGATGGATGGATGATGGATGGATGGATGGATGAATGAATGGATGGATGGATGATGGATGGATGATTGATGGATGGATGGATGAATGAATGGATGGATGATGGATGGATGATTGATGGATGGATGGATGTATGGTTGGATGGATGGATGGATGGATGAATGGATGGATGGATGATGGATGGATGGATGATGGATGGATGATTGATGGATGGATGGATGAATGAATGAATGGATGGATGGATGATGGATGGATGATTGATGGATGGATGGATGGATGGATGGATGAATGGATGGATGGATGGATGGATGGATGGTTGGATGGATGGATGAATGGATGTATGGATGATGTATGGATGGATGAATGAATGGATGGATGGATGATGGATGGATGATTGATGGATGGATTAGTGATGGGTGAATGATGGATGGATGATGGATGTTTCTGTTTAAATCAGATGTTTTACAGGAACAGTCGTTACTTCTGGTTTTAATTTCTATGTTCAGGTGAACTTCTATATTTTTCTACCAGACTCTGATGAGCTCCGCTCTTTCTGTCCAACCAGGAAATGTTGCTACTTTCTCAACCCTCAGGAAGGAGGTTCATTTTAGGCTTAGATTTTACTTTCTAGAAGTTACCTTGCTCTGTCCTGCTGAGAACAGAAACAGTCAAACAGCATCTGAAGACTTTAAGCAGAAGCAGTTCTGGCTGCTGCTTCGCCTAAATGATCTGGACACGTTTTTCCTGGTGGAAAACAGAGCAGGGAGAGACGGACCCTCCCTGGTGTGGAACCAGTAGCGCTCCCCCCTCAGGCTGACGGTTGGCATCCTCTCCAGATCCTGAGATAACAACCCCTCCCAGCACTGGGTTTGGTGCTTTCCTTATCTTTCAAATGCCTTAATGGTGAAATAAAAGCTTCATCCCGACTTCCTTTATTATTATTATTATTACCTCTGCAGAGAGAGCAAGCCAGACTGGGCTAACTATGGGAATATTTCACTTTTATTATGTTTAAAAGGACTTTTCTCATTGAGAGGTGGTTTAACTCTGTTTATTAGAGGGTGGGGATCCAGACAGTTAGGTCCAAATTTAAAATGTTTAACTATTAGAAATATACATTTTATATCAAATTGATAAATAGGTTAAAATATGTCTCAATATTGACGTTAAACATATACAGTGACAGAAACAGAATATTACAGCTCCATTTTCATTGGGTAGGCAGAGACAGGTAGGGAGCCTTTTGAACAGAGAAGACAACACATAAAACAGACCCATTCTACAGATAGAGACATTTTTATAGAATAGACATCCATTGTTTGAAATTCATATATAATATACATCATTTGCAAAAAAATGTGTTTTTCCTCCATCCTCTACCTCCCTCTATAACATTAACACATTAAAGTCGCAGGGAAGCGGCTGTTCCAACGAGAATAAAGTCGCAAACAGAATTATAATGTAATTACAACAATAAAGTGACAATGAGAATAGTCATGAAATTGAGAGAATAAAGTCATAATATTGCGAGAAAGAAGTTGTATTTTCTGACATCTCTTCCTAGAAGCCCTTTCTTCCCTAAAGTGAGGAATGTGGAGCATCATGGGAAGTTCTACTTTAGCATCGGTTTGACAAATCAGGAAATCTTTTAGCAGCAGCATCAAACTGGGCAGGATGTCAAAGTGGACTCTGGTTGCTGATTGGTGGAGCTGGTCGGCCGTCATCTGCTGGGCGGAGCTCCAAGCTTTCTCTCTGAAACGGGTTGCTGTATGATGAATTTATTCTCGTAATATTACGACTTTTTCTTGTAATTTTAAGACTTTGTTCTCGTAATCTTATGACTTTATTCTAATAATGTTATGACTTTATTCACATAATTTTATTTATGACTTTATTCTTGTAATGTTACAACTTCATTATTGTAATTTCACGACTTTATTCTTGTAATGTAACAACTTTATTTTCGTAATGTTACGACCTTATTCTCGTAATGTTACGACTTTATTCTTGTAATGTTACAACTTCATTATTGTAATTTTACAACTTTATTCTTGGAATGTTATGACTTTATTCTCGTAATTTTACGACTTTATTCTTGTTATTTTAGGACTTTATTCCTGTTAATGTAACAACTTTATTTTGTAATGTTACGACCTTATTCTCGTAATGTTACGATTTTATTCTTGTAATGTTACAACTTCATTATTGTAATTTCACGACTTTATTTTTGTAATGTTATGACTTTATTCTCGTAATTTTACGACTTTATTCTTGTAATTTTACGACTTTATTCTTGTAATGTAGCAACTTTATTTTCGTAATGTTACGACCTTATTCTCGTAATGTTACAACTTTATTCTAATCTTTTTACGGCTATTCTTGTAATGTTATGACTTTATTCTTGTTATTTTACGACTTTATTCTCGTAATGTTACGACTTTGTTCTCGTAATGTTACGACTTTATTTTCATCATTTTACGACTTTATTTTCATGATGTTATGACTTTATTCTTGTAATTTTACGACTTTATTCTTGTAATGTAACAACTTTATTTTCGTAATGTTACGACCTTATTCTCGTAATGTTACGACTTTATACATGTAATGTTACAACTTCATTATTGTAATTTTACAACTTTATTCTTGTAATGTTATGACTTTATTCTCGTAATTTTACGACTTTATTCTTGTAATGTTACAACTTCATTATTGTAATTTTACAACTTTATTCTTGTAATGTTATGACTTTATTCTCGTAATTTTACGACTTTATTCTTGTTATTTTACGACTTTATTCCTGTTAATGTAACAACTTTATTTTGTAATGTTACGACCTTATTCTCGTAATGTTACAACTTTATTCTAATCTTTTTACGGCTATTCTTGTAATGTTATGACTTTATTCTTGTAATTTTACGACTTTATTCTCGTAATGTTACGACTTTGTTCTCGTAATGTTACGACTTTATGTTCATAATTTTACGACTTTATTTTCGTGATGTTATGACTTTATTTTTGTAATTTTACGACTTTATTCTTGTAATGTAACAACTTTATTTTCGTAATGTTACGACCTTATTCTCGTAATGTTACGACTTTATACTTGTAATGTTACAACTTCATTATTGTAATTTTACAACTTTATTCTTGTAATGCTATGACTTTATTCTCGTAATTTTACGACTTTATTCTTGTAATGTAACAACTTTATTTTTGTAATGTTACGACCTTATTCTCTTAATGTTACGATTTTATTCTTGTAATGTTACAACTTCATTATTGTAATTTCACGACTTTATTCTTGTAATGTTATGACTTTATTCTCGTAATTTTATGACTTTATTCTTGTAATTTTACGACTTTATTCTTGTAATGTAGCAACTTTATTTTCGTAATGTTACGACCTTATTCTCTTAATGTTACAACTTTATTCTAATCTTTTTACGGCTATTCTTGTAATGTTATGACTTTATTCTTGTAATTTTACGACTTTATTCTCGCAATGTTACGACTTTGTTCTCGTAATGTTACGACTTTATTTTCATCATTTTACAACTTTATTTTCGTGATGTTATGATTTATTCTTGTAATTTTACGACTTTATTCTCGGCGTATTATGACTATTCTTGTAATGTTACGACTTCCTTTTCGTGATGTTATGACTTTATTCTTGTAATTTAATGACTTTATTCTCGCCGTATTATGACTATTCTTGTAATGTTACGACTTTATTTTCGTGACGTTATGACTTTATTCTTGTAATTTTATGACTTTAGTCTTATAATTTTACGACTTAATTCTCGCCGTATTATGACTATTCTTGTAATGTTACGACTTCCTTTTCGTGATGTTATGAGTTTATTCTTGTAATTTTACGACTTTATTCTCGGTTTATTATGACTATTCTTGTAATGTTACGACTTTATTTTCGTGACGTTATGACTTTATTCTTGTAATTTTATGACTTTAGTCTTATAATTTTACGACTTAATTCTCGCCGTATTATGACTATTCTTGTAATGTTACGACTTTATTTTCGGGATGTTATGAGTTTATTCTTGTAATTTTACGACTTTATTCTCGCCGTATTATGACTATTCTTGTAATGTTACGACTTTATTTTCGTGACGTTATGACTTTATTCTTGTAAATTTATGACTTTATTCTCGCCGTATTATGACTATTCTTGTAATGTTACGACTTTATTTTCGTGATGTTATGACTTTATTCTTGTAATTTTACGATTTTATTCTGGAAACAGAAGAAAAAACAAATCTTTTTAAATAAGGATTTTTTTTTTTATAGATTTTTTTTATTTATTTTGGGACAACATGGTCTGATAAAGAGTAGATTTCTATACATTTTTGAGCCAGAATGATTTTCCATCTAAAGATGACTTTAAAGTGAGTTTTGGTGAGCCCCCTCCCCCTGCTGAAACTTCCTGGATTCGCCCCTGGAGTAACGTGTGTCCGTGCGTAAAGGCAGAGATGCTTGGTGGCCACGTCCCCTTGGAGACAGAGAGACAGACACGTGATGAGCTTTACTGATCAGGTTCAGAGGCAGAGATACACACGGAGAGAGACAGGCCGGGGCACGGAGCCTGGAGCCCGGCCACCACTTCAGCCAACCTCCGGAGCACCACCGACACTTTGAGAGTTGACTTCGCCTTGTTTGTTTCCTCTGAGAGGAGGAGGAGGAGGAGAGGAGGAAGAGAAGCAGAGGAGGAGGAGAGAGGAGGAGGAGGAGAAGCCGGAGTAAAGTTTGTCCAAGTTTGCACATCCCTTCGGAAACGCCATTTTGATTCCTCTCCTCTTCGGAGCGACTTTGCAGCCTCTTCCTCCTTTCTTCTTCTTCTTCTTTTTGTTTTTTTTTTTTAACTTCATCTCCCCCCCACCAACCCCCCTCCTCGCTACCCACCCTCATCATCATCATCATCATCATCCTCCTCGCCACGATGTCTCGGCGCAAGCAGCCCAACCCCAACAAACTCCGCGGTAAGTCCTCCGACCTGATGCCCGTTTCTGAGCAACAAGTTCCGCCGCGGACTCAAAGTTTGTGAGCTCCGGGCAGCCGGAGGGGGAGCGGGGGGAGACGGGAGGAGGCGGAGGGGGAGGGAGGTTTTTTTTCTCTCTCCTCTCCGCGTTGCTTCCTAGTTTGATGCGCATCCGAGCGGAGGAATTCAGCTCCTCTTCCGCCTCCTCCTCATCCACCCGCGGCTCATTTACAAAAAACTTTTTCATCTTTTTCACGCGCTTTAGCTCAACTTTTATCAGCCGTTTGCACTTTTTTTCCCTGGCGGTTATTTTCCGCCGCGCGGTAGGGGGGTGAAGCGGGGAGGAAGGTGATTAAGGTGGGGGGGTCAAAGTCTGCTCTCTGCCGGAGGCGAGCATCCATATCTGGGTGCACTTTGGTCCGAGCCTCGCTGCTAGTGGCCATGTGTAAAGCTATCGGTCCCACACAGCGAGCTGAAAGCTAGCTAACGGCTAGCCGACTCCCATTTCCTGTCAGCGCTTTCAAAATAAAACACCTGTTGCTGCTTAATGTCCCCAGCATAAAATCCAAGGGATTTTTTTGCTAATATATCTTGTACATAGTTATACAACTACAAGTTCTGATAGTTTTAGGAATTAAATTCAGTAGTGCGTGTTTCTAAATTAATATATTTTTAATCAGTTTTATGTTTTCGGCTTTGTTTACCTGATCTCTCATCGATAAATCACACAGATCTATTATTAAAACAAAATCATATAAATAGGTTATTACTTTATCTATGATAGAGAAGCCTTTTTTTCTAGACTGAAAAAAATGCAAATTAAGCATAGTTGGTTACTTTAACACAATCATTTAATATAATACACTGCTAACATGTAACAATTAAGTAGCTAAATATTATTAAGTAAATGCCTAAATTATTTTTTTCAATGTTTTTCCGGACCTAAAGTCTTTTTTTAGTTGTTTTCTTTAAAAAAAATTCAAATGTGCCTCTCTGATCACAATCAATTGCATCTCTGTTTTCTTAATAGGTTATCTGGTGTTATTAAAACTGTCAGAGGGGCGAATAAACACGTTTAGGTTTATACAAATGTAGGTTTAGAGTTGGTGTGTAGCTGCCTGGAGTCATTATAGGACGTTTAAAGGGTTTTCAAAGATTTTCATGACTTTAACTAACAATATTTCTATAAGAAAACACAACAAAAATCTTCCTTTTATTTTGGGCTGTTTGTTTTTAAGTATATTGGATGTCTAACATTTAAAAAGTTGTTGTAATTGTGGATGTTTTGTTGTATCTGTTGAGTTTCACCGGTGGATTGTTTGCGTTTTATTTTGAAATCGGACTAGTCGCTTCCGGTTGTGTTTTGGCTAACTGTGTGTAGCTTGACCGAGTTGTTTGACCTTGCCCGGACATATTTGGCCCTAAATCCAGCCTGGTTCATTTATAAACCGCTCCGGTAGAGTCGGTGAAGCTCTGCCCGGTGCTTAGCGGCAGGTTTTGCGGTAGTTTAGTGACTTTTCTTCGTGTTTCTGCTACTTTTTTTTCCCACCGCAGCAGCAGCATCGACGTGACGCCTGTTGCTGCATCCTCCTCCTCCTCCTCCTCCTTTCTGTCTCTCCTCATCTCTCTTCTCTGTAACTTGACTTAAACCAGTTAAACCAGTTTAGTTTCCCACCCTGCGCCCATTTCAGAGCCGTTAGCTCCAGCCGTGGTGGAGGATGCTCTGCCCTAACTGGGCCAAAGAGTCCCTTATCGCTGAGCGGGTCAATGATTGACGGCCTGGGTTTGGGTTTGGCCCCCGGGGAGCCGCGGTGGTGTCTGAGGGCCGCACCGGTTAGATACTGGATTCAACCTGAGGAGGCTGCAGGAAACACAGAAACATGGAGGAAAAGTTCGCTTTAAAACCTGCAGAGCTCAGATGCTCTGACCGCTTCTTTTTCATTAAGTAAAAAAAACAACAACAAACAAAGTCATGTTTTTAAGACAGTAGTTTAAAATAAAACCTGCAGAGCCTCAGAATCAGGGGCGGATTTAGGAAATATGGGGCCCTAGGCAAAGACGGGCAGGGGGCCCTCTGAATAGACAACCCAACATAGAGAAATTTTAATAGAATAGACATGTTTTGTACTCAGCTGACTTTTCATGCTGTCTCTAAAGGAATGAAAGATTTTTTCCAAGCACTAAGCTCACTTAGCTGATTGCTCCTTCCTGTGTTTCCAAAAAGGCCAAAGTAAATAACCCAGTCCTTCTTTTCACTGTAGACAAGCCATGATCTGCTTCTCTGTTCTCCATTTTTCATTTGGATGAAATAATAGCTGCATGAATCATGACAGCAGACAAGATAGAGGAGAGCAGGAGGCGGGGTTACCAATCTACTCGCTCTGGAGAGCAGAGTTCGCTGCTTTTAGATGTTGTCTCCAAAGTCTCCAGTAGCAGAAAAAAGTCTCTAGATTTGGCGCTAGGAGCTTTTTAGAAATCAAAGTGCTAGAGGGGTCTGAAAAGTGGCTAAATATAGCGACTAAAGCGCTAAGTTGGCAACACTGCTCTTTGCATGGTTTGTTTTCAAATGGTTTGCTGCTGTCTGTTTGGACCTTTCTGAACATGTGCAGCAAATGGACTGATCCAATATGGTGGACACTGAAGGGGGGGGCTGAGACACACTTAATATTATCAGCGTTCTGATGGCATTTTAGTTAAAAACATAATTAATGTGCACAAATAAGGAATAGTTGCATTAACCATTCATGGAAACAGAGTTTTATGGGGCCCCCAGGAAGTTGGGGCCCTAAGCAGCTGCCTCTTATTGCCTAATGGAAAATCCCCTGCAATAGAAGATTTTTTAAAATCTATTTTTATGTATCTATCTCTACAGTTCTGCTGCTATAGGCTTAGACTGCTGGAGGACATAGGGACCCCTTTTTCCTCATTCTGCTTCATTCTATCTCTATTCTATATTTGATCTGTTTGCAGCCAGATGGATTTATTTAAAACCTGCTTCTTAGCAGCTGACGTCACGATGTTTACAGTTCTGCCTGGTTTCTGTGGATTTAACGGGTTGTGACGTTATAAGGAAGGTGTTTTTTTTCGTGCATGTCTGCATCAATGAATCGGATGAAAGGAGGAGCTGTTGACGGTTCTTCAGGTCTCGGTTGTTTAAATCTGGAAATCAGAACAAACCAGAAAGTTTGATGAAAACTATTCTCTGAACCGTGTTGTTCCTCTTTTTCTCCTGCAGCGTCTCTTTTTTTAAGTTTTGGTTTATGTTTTCGATGGATCCGTCCTGTATTGTTGTGCTGGAACCCCTGAACATGTTGGTGTTTACGGTTGGAGAAGCCGCTGTGGGGCGGGTTCTGCTCAGCAGCTGCAGATGGACTTGGTTATTTTTGATGGATGCAGGAGAGCGGCTCCATGCTGCAGGAGGAGCCCATTATTCCAGGTGGACCAGCTGCCTCCCGGGTGCAGCTTGCCTGGGATGATCTCCTCTCATGCTTCTGGTCCTCCTCCACCTCCTGCTGCTGAGGAAGAGGAGGAGGAGGAAGGATCCGGATGAGCAGTTAGCATTCCATTACGAAATTCAACACTGAGGCCGAGCTGGGCCCTCAGCGACAGGCGCTGATCTCTCTCCCGGGCAGGACGGGCGGGGGGGGGTTTGACTGCGGGTGGAGGAGCAGCAGCTGGAGGCGGGTCTTCAGATGGAGATGGAGACGGTCGGGGGAGGGACGGGCTGTGTTAATCACAGCATCAAAGTGGATGTGGATTCCTCCCGTGGGTTTGGATGCTGGAAAGTTCGCCTGGAGTTTCATCATCTGGTGGTTAGATCCAGCCTGAAACCAGTCAGTAGCTGCAGGACACAAACTGGAAAAACTAGAAATCTGCAGCGTATTTCTCAGGAGAGCAGGATTAGAGGAGGCTCCCTCTGCAGACGTCTAAATCCCACCTGCATCAGTGCGAGCTGCAGCTCACAGGGAGCGGGGAAGGTCTTCTTTTTGTCCTCCTAAATCAAAGCGTCCTCCTCCTCCACTGCGTCTGCAGCCTTTAACACGTCCTGTGATGTATATGGGATGATGTGTGGCCCTCCGACGCACAAAGGGCGCGTTGTGTTCCCGGCGTTCCCTGTTGGGAGCCGTGTTTGTGGGAATGGCTTCCTCACAGCCTGCAGTCAGAGTCAAGTAAAGACATGATGCAGCATGAAGCCCAGGATGCTTGTACAGGTGGGGGGGGAGCCAACAGACTGTGACTCTGCTTTATCTTCATCATCATCCCTCCTGCTGCTGCTGCTGCTGCTGCTGCCCACATATTTAGGCTTCAAGCCTTTGGCCAAATATGTCAATTATTAGTCAATAATACGACAGAATATTAGGGCCAAGCTAGAGATTTTTACAATTTTCACTTTAGTACGAGAATAAAGTCGTAACATTACAAGATTAAGTCGTAACAATTATGAAAATAAAGTCGTAAAAAACTGTGAAAATAATTTTTAGGACTTTATTTTCATAAAGTCGTAAACATTACGAACATAAAGTTCATAAAAATTGCGAAAAAATAAAGTCATAACATCACGAGAATAAAGTCGCAATGAGAATAGTCATAACATTATGAGAGAAGTTGTTTTTCAACTTTATTATTCTAATTTTATTACTTTATTCTCGTTATGTTGGAACTTTATTCTCGTAATATCGCAACTTTATTTTCGTAATGTCGCAACTTTATTCTCATAATGTTGCAACTTTATTCTCGTAATATCGCAACTTTATTCTCGTAATGTTGCAACTTTATTCTCGTAATATCGCAACTTTATTCTCGTAATGTCGCAACTTTATTCTCGTAATGTCGCAACTTTATTCTCGTAATGTCGCAACTTTATTCTTGTAATGTTGCAACTTTATTCTTGTTATGTTGGAACTTTATTTTCGTAATATCACAACTTTATTCTCATAATGTTGCAACTTTATTCTCGTAATATCTCAACTTTACTCTCGTAATATCGCAACTTTATTCTCGTAATGTCGCAACTTTATTCTCGTAATGTCGCAACTTTATTCTTGTAATGTTGCAACTTTATTCTTGTTATGTTGGAACTTTATTTTCGTAATATCACAACTTTATTCTCATAATGTTGCAACTTTATTCTCGTAATATCTCAACTTTACTCTCGTAATATCGCAACTTTATTCTCGTAATGTCGCAACTTTATTCTTGTAATATCACAACTTTATTGTCGTAATATCGCAACTTTATTGTCGTAATATCGCAACTTTATTCTTGTAATGTTGTAACTTTATTCTTGTTATGTTGGAACTATTCTCGTAATATCTCAACTTTACTCTCGTAATATCGCAACTTTATTGTCGTAATATCACAACTTTATTCTTGTAATGTTGCCACTTTATTCTCGTAATATCTCAACTTTATTCTCGTAATATCTCAACTTTATTCTCATAATGTTGCAACTTTATTCTCGTAATATCTCAACTTTACTCTTGTAATATCGCAACTTTATTGTCGTAATATCACAACTTTATTCTCGTAATATCGCAACTCTATTCTCGTAATGTTGCAACTTTATTCTTGTAATTTTATTACTTTTGTTCTTATAATATTATGATTTATTCTCGATAAAAAAAAAAAAAAAAAAAAAAAAAAACTCTAGCCTGGCAATAATACTCCATCGTATAAAACCCACCTCCTCCCTTTAGTCATGTACAAAAAGCCATTTAATGACTTACTTTTTTATGTTTTTTGAAGTGTACGGCGATCTGACCTTAAATTGTTTTTTTTTATATATATATAACTAAAGGGATAAACATCCATTGATGTCGTTTAAAGTCTATTTTCGTACAGAACTAAAGGGATAAATGCAAATCTGACTACAGGTTTGCTGGTCTGACAGAACAGCGGCCGATATTAACAACTGGTATTTATTTGCATGGAGTCAGACATGTGGTGTGTGTTTGGTCATGTGATGCAGCAAAGCATTGTGGGTGTTTACCTGAAGCAGAGAACGAATTTTAGCGCTGATATTAGAAAAGGAAAAAACTGTTTTCCAGTCCAATATTAATGAAGATATTTTCTATAACTTCTATTTCCAATAAACTTCTAACTCCACTAAGTCTACTTTACATGCTGTATATTTCTATGTTCTCATTGGATTCATCTGTGTGCTTTATGCGGTAAAAGGACACAGAGTGTGGCTTTAAATTGTCAGGAGGTTGATTAGCTCACTTTTCCTCTGATCAATGAATTTATTGAGTTAATTCACTCAGAGAAACGCGTCTGATCCTGATCAAAGCTCCCAACCAGAAGCCTCCTGCCGTTTGGAGTCATGAAGGAAACTAATGTGAGATAATTACGCTGCCGTCATGTGACCCAGCTCTGCTAATGGGACTTCCAGGGGAACGCTTGTGTCCACAGGGACAGAAGTCAAGCAGCTAATTAAAAGCCGTCCTCCTCCCCACAGACGCTGGTTTCTGCACATTAGCCTCATGCTGACACTAAGATGCCGTTACACAGAGGAGAACCTGTAGATGCTGATGGAGGAGCAGGAGGAGGAGCAAGAGGTCACTGCTCCTCCTCTTTCCTCCTCTGCTTCCTTGGCTCCCTGTCAGCGCCCAGTCTCTATTTATACGGCCTCCTTTTTTAGATGAGATTATGTTCCAAACCCCACAGGATGATGATGGGGGGGGGTTAATTCATAAAATATAAAATTAAATATATATTTTAAAGTTAAATATATTAATGCATTTTAAATCTAGCAGTTTATGCATGAAGGGGCATGGAAGTTACATTTTTAATTAGCGTTTTCTGAACACTAAAACATTTTAATCATCTGATTGGTCCATAAATGTAAAAAAAAAATGTGTAAAACTAAAAGAAATTTCATTTGAAAAAAAGCTCTCTGGACAATTTAATCTTTTTTTTAAGTTCAGAAAAAAAAATATATATAAAAACAGTAATATAGACATGACTGTAAATTTACAGTTCTTTTTTTTATTTTTTTTTTTACAATAACTATGCTAACATAGCTAACATTGATGGCATGGCTAAAACTGCTAAGCCTGCTAACATGGCTAACACTGCTAACATGGTCAACCCAGACTACACCGTTTAGTCTGGTAACAGAGCTACATGGCTAGCAGTACTAAATGTTTTTTTACACCCTTTCACTGCTAACGCTACTGACAGTGCTAACATTGCTAACGCAGACTGACTTCTTACTCTGGTAATAGAGCTAATCTAGCTAACAGTGGTAAAGTTTCTAACATTGCTAACCTGATGATGCTAACAGGGCTGACCCTTTCACTACTAACGCTGCCGACAATGCTAACATGGCTAACCTGACGATGCTAACATGGCTGACCCTTTCACTGCTAACGCTACTGACAATGCTAACATTGCTAACTCAGACTGACTTACTCTGGTAACAGAGCTAATCTGGCTAACAATGGTAAAGTTTCTAACATTGCTAACTTGATGATGCTAAAATGGCTGACCCTTTCACTGCTAACGCTGCTGACAATGCTAACATTGCTAACCTGATGATGCTAACAGGGCTGACCCTTTCACTACTAACGCTGCCGACAATGCTAACATGGCTAACCTGACGATGCTAACATGGCTGACCCTTTCACTGCTAACGCTACTGACAATGCTAACATTGCTAACTCAGACTGACTTACTCTGGTAACAGAGCTAATCTGGCTAACAATGGTAAAGTTTCTAACATTGCTAACTTGATGATGCTAAAATGGCTGACCCTTTCACTGCTAACGCTGCTGACAATGCTAACATTGCTAACCTGATGATGCTAACAGGGCTGACCCTTTCACTACTAACGCTGCCGACAATGCTAACATGGCTAACCAGACGATGCTAACATGGCTGACCCTTTCACTGCTAACGCTGCTGACAATGCTAACATTGCTAACCTGATGATGCTAACATGGCTGACCCTTTCATTGCTAACGCTGCTGACAATGCTAACATGGCTAACGCAGACTGACTGCCTACTCTGGTAACAGCGCTAACATGGCTAACAATAGTAAGGCTTTTTACATGGTTAACCTGATGATGCTAACATTGCTAACGCTGTTTTTTCATGTAAAACACCTTTTAGAAAGGATAACTGAATCATTAAAACAGTTAAAAGAATCTTTCTTCACTTTCTGACAGTTTGGTGACATAAACCGCTAAATGTTTTCAAATTGATGGTTTAGTTTGTAGATTTAAGGTTTTCATTCAGTCTAAAACATTCCCTGGATCCGTTAGTTAAAGAGAAACAGGCTAATTGTTTGTGTGTAAATCAGCTGCTAGCAGATTCTCTGATGTGGAGAAGTGAGCTGGATATAAAGAGACCCTAATCAGTAGCTGGTCCCGTTGGGTCGGCTGCAGAGGAGGATGAAGGATGGGGGGGGGATGGGTCCAACACCTCAGGCTGGACCAGATGGTTTCCCTTCTCCTACCTCATGTCTGAACTGTAGCACCCAGAGAAAGCAGGCCTGTCTTTCCCTGGGCTTTTATTTTGAAAGATTTTCCCAGATAACTTCACCTTGATAATTGAATATCTTTATTGGCGTTTAAAGGTTATTTTTAACCTTTTTGCGTCTCTGTTGTTGTTGTGGTTATTTTGTTGATGTCATTGATCTGACATTTTCCCTTATTTGTTGTTGTTTTTGGGTTTATGTTGCAGCTCTGTGAGGGTTTTCCCTCCTTTTTAGTCATTTTGTTCCACTTTTTGAGTAACTGAAGTCTTAAAGGTTGTGCATCTTAACTTCGCTCCTAGTTTATATGAAGTTATGTTTTTTAGAGCGTTTCCTCTGTTTGTGGTCTTTCTTTCTGTTCATTTTGTGCTTCATGATTTTCTTCTGTTGTAGATATTTAACGTTTCCTTGCTTTGCTATTTTTCATGGTGCATAGTGGTTCGGGGTCAACATATCTGAGCGAGCATCCTCTTTCTCATCCGTCCTTCTCAGCAGTCTGCCATCGATCAGATTTTGGTTCCCTTTTTCGGAGCAGACTGCATCACAGGCGGAACATTTCCCGATTCTCGCCACCTTCGTGTGGAAGGAGCAGGTTTCCTTCACCTGGGCTGATCTCCTGGTGCTCCGCCTTGCCCCAGGTGTGCGTCGTCACTCAGAACACTGATCTCCGTGCCAAACGGCACCAGTTCCTCTCAGTTCAGGCCCGAACCGGAGCGCTGGCTGGAGCCGCTACCTCCTGGTTTTCTCAGGCTATGACTCAGGGTTCTGGGATGCTGTCTGAGCAGGAAGGTGTTGCAGCTGAGTCATCAGAGCTGCTGGATGTGGCTAAAGGATGGAGGACGTGACGGCGGGCCACGATCCTCCTCTTCCAGAAACAGGAAGTTTCATTCGAAGAAAAGAAAAAAAGAGCAGATTTAAATTCCTGATTTAAAAACTGATCATCTGAGAGGAGTAAAGATGAAATGAGAGGTACAGATTCCTAAGCTGGGCTGGGAACACACACCGGCCCCGCTCTCTGCTCCGACATGACGGCAGTCCTTCCAGGATCGCGGATCAGCAACAAAGACCCGGTTCTGACTTTTACATCCTGGTCCAGAGTCACTCATTGTCTGTCCAATCAGAGGGCTGGTAGTGATGGCTTTCTTCTTCTTTTTGTCACTGTGATTTTCAGTTCATGGCTCCGCCCACAGCCTTGGAGGGACCAATACAGGATAAGCTATGAAAACATAGGCAGGAACAGTGACCTTTGACCTCTGAGTTCAGGCATTCCAGAGGGAAGCCCGTCCTGTTTGGACCTCTGGAGCTCAAACCTGCCAGCCTCCCAGCGTTCAGCAGGGACTCTGATCCTGGTTCTGACCAATCAGAGTACAGACCCACACCCAGTAACCATGGAGGGTTCTGTCCAGACTGGACCTGCGGGTTCTATAGAACCTGTCGGATCTCCAGCTGAAAGGTACCAGATGTTTACCATCAGAACCAGCTGAAGGTTCTGACTCAGTCCAAGAGTTCTAGTTTGGACTCAAACTTCTTTCTGCTTCCGCCTGTGTGATGGAGGAGAAGAAATCACCATAGCAACCGCTGTGATTCTCCGAATCACCATACCAACTATTGTGTATGCAAGCATAACCATAGCGACCACCTTTAGCCTGGGAATCACCATAGCGACCACCTTTTATCTGGGAATCACCATAGCGACCACCTTTTATCTGGGAATCGCCATAGCGACCACCTTTTATCTGGGCATTGCCATAGCGACCACCTTTTATCTGGGCATTGCCATAGCGACCACCTTTTATCTGGGCATTGCCATAGCGACCACCTTTTATCTGGGAATCACCATAGCGACCACTTTTTATTCTGGGAATCACCATAGCGACCACCTTTTATCTGGGAATCACCATAGCGACCACCTTTTATCTGGGCATTGCCATAGCGACCACCTTTTATCTGGGAATCACCATAGCGACCACCTTGTATCTGGGAATCACCATAGCGACCACCTTGTATCTGGGAATCGCCATAGCAACCAGTGTGTGTCTGGTTATTTTTCGTTTTCTGGTGGAGTTTAAGGCTGGGTCGTCCGCCATAACCCCTCCATAGATGGGTCACGGGCGGACACAGCCCCCGTCATAGACATATATACGTAGGACGCTGTCGGCAGCGAGGCTGACGTGCCCAGAGGGCGGCCATCTTGGGTCAGATCACAGTTCAGACCAGCTGCTGTCAGAATGAACAGGAGGCGCCTTAGATGTCATTTTAATCACGTGAAAGACGACTCCGAGATAATATTATAATAATCTCTGACATTTACAACCACCTAAAAGAACAAAACTAATTTTAAAATGACCTTTCAGTGAGTTTACACAGATTTATTCAGATTAAAACTATTTAAACAACTCAGTCGGATGGGATGAAAGTAAGATATGTTGCAATATATTATGTTCTAAGATTATATAGTATTTTATTATTATTATTATTCAGTATTTCTCTTTGATAATGAGTATTATGATCTATAGAGGAAGATTTCTTGTAATGGGATTTACAAGTTTTTTTTTAGTTAATTTTATTTTAATTTCTATTTATTTTTTTGTCATTATGTAAATTTGGTGTAAAATTGTTGTGAATGGTGAATTTATGTCGTGTCTAACGAATCGCTTTTAGTCCTGATAAATTTGTCTAAACTTCTCCCAAAACTTTTAAAACTTGTTTATCATTATTTATGCATATGTGAACATTTAACTTTAATCAGTTAATGTGTCATATATAATATGGTGTGTGTATATACAAGATGGCCGCCCTCTAGGCACGTCGTCCAGTGTCCAATGAGGCATCTGCGTATATAATGTCTATGACCCCAGTGAGAACCAATTAAAACTCCTTATCAAGGTGCATTGTGGGATATTTTGGGTCTAACAGGTTTACAGGCCTACACAGCCTCGGCCTTGTTTTGTTTTTTTAAGAGTGAGAAGAGAAAAGGATGCTGGGAAAAATAAAAACAGACGTTAAGGCTGGAAAGATCCAGACGGTTTGTTGTTTCTTGTGCCGATTGAACCTCAACCTACAGAGCTCAGAGGAGGACGGTTCTGGTCCTGCAGCTTTCCGTCTCTCAGCCTGGGTTTGTTGTTTTTATCATCCTGTCCAACCAGAAAGATGAAGTCTGCTGCACAACACTTTCAGCTTTTCTTTTTATTATACTTTTCTTTTTTCCCCTGGAAGCTCTGCAGAGGATGAACATTTGTGTAGCTGCAGATAATAAGGCTTCACATGGAGCGAGAGAGCGGCTATTGTTTGTCCACTTCCTCCTTCTCCTCCTCTGCTCTCCTGGTGAGAGGCTGCCTCACTTCCTGTTACCCATCCTCTTCCTCATTCTCTCAGGATGGACCAATCAGGCCGTTGAGGTTAGATCAGCAGAAAGAACTGTTTTCATGTCTTGCAGTCTTTGAAAAGAGGCCCCTTAGATTCTGGACCAGAAGACGGGTTGGACCGGGCCTGATGAGAGAACAGGAAGCTCTAAAGAAAACACAGCAGGACCTAAACGGGACCGCTGTTAGCAGCATGAAAAAGATCTGCAGCTAATGTCTTACGGTGGCCGAAAAGGACAAACGAAGCAGGAAGGTTGGCCCTTTAGGAGCAGACAGACTTAAAATGGGGGGATTATTACGGCTCTGCAGGATGCTGCTCTGTGTCTCTGCTGCAGGAAATCAGCTGAGTCATCCGAATCGACTCTTCTACTTAAAATGCATCAAATGATCAGATTAAATCCAAAATTAAGATAAAATCATTTTGAACTTTCTTCTAATTAGACATTAGATCAGTAAAAGGTGTAGTTTCCCCCTCTCCCACCTGTTTCTGAGAGGATCTGCTGCAGGGGCAGTTACTTTGTTTAATTCATTGTTTTGAAGATTAACTTTATTCTCGCAATGTTACGACTTTATCAAATAGAAGAAAAACAAATCTCCAGCCTCGCCCTAATACTCCGCCATATGTTTGAACTGATGCAGCTTAGGCTCTGTTTTACTCATCCTATAAATATTTGCAGGAGCTAGAAGGTGTTAGCTTTCAAATGATGCAGCACGCATGTAATTTGGGCTTAGAGTTTCTCAGTTATTTGCTTTTTCCATGTGGGTACGCAGAACAGGCGAGGATTAGTTGACATTAAGGTGGGTTTAAAGAGTTTCCTGAGGAGAAGCGCGCAGCAGATCCAGGCACTCATCCTTCTATCACTGGTTTCCACTGAGAACCAACCGTGTCCTGCTGCTGTCATCAATCTGATCCGAATCAGAGGACTTTAGGTTTGATTAAGCAAGTTGGTGTTTAACAGAAGACTCATAAAGTCTAAGATCCGCTCGTCTGCACATCCTCCTCCTCCAATTATTGCTACATTCTTTCACAGTAGAGCCGCCGGACTTTGGACCGGCAGTAAATACGGCTTTATTTGCAGCCAACAGGGTGAAGGTAGCTCCTAGTGTGTGTGTGTGTGTGAGCGCTAACCCTGCAGCGGTAGTTAGCTCCACAAGCTGCTTATCAGCAGCACAGTCCCACCACACCCTCCCAGACTGGAGCTCGCTCTGCGCTGCTGGCATCCCAAACAACAGGTCCGTCCGCCATTCGCCGCTCCTCCACCCCTCCATCCGTCATCCATCCATCCTGTCAGCCCAAACATACCTTCACTGCCCGCTCTCAAAGGCCTCAGGGTTGGGATGTGGAGTCTCCTCAGACCCACCAGGAGCATCCAGGTGTGTTAAGCTCCGCCCCCTCTGAACTTTGCCTGGCAGGCCGCTGGAGGATGTTGCACAACGACCCCGTTGAAGAGCCGTCTGAGCAGAACGGCGTTCATGACATCCTGAGATGAACTCACTTCACTGCTCCACAGATTAATGCTGACTAACGGCGAGTCAGCACATTTAAACGCTGGCTAATTCCAGCAAGCAGGGCTTCCAGGTTATAGACAGAGCCGATCCAAGATCCAGCTGCTGGGATCATCAATTCATCCATCCATCAATTCATCCATCATCAATTCATCCATCCATCATCGTTCGTCCATCCATCCATTAATCCATCCATCATTCATTCATTCATCCATCATCAGTTCATCAATCACCAATTCATCCATCCATCCATCAATTCATCCGTCATCAATTCAACCATCATCAATTCATCCATCATCAATTCATCCATTAATCAATTCATCTATCCACCATCAGTTCATCAATCATCAATTCATCCATCCATTAATCAATTCATCCATCCATCACCAATTCATCCATCCATCATCAGTTCATCCATCCATCATCGTTCGTCCATCCATCCATTAATCCATCCATCATTAATTCATCCATCATTCATTCATTTATCCATCATTAATCCATCCATCCATCATTAATTCATCCATCCATAATTCATTTATTCTTCCATCCATCATTCATCCATCCCTCATCCATCCATTCATTCATTCATCCATCATTCCTCAATCCATCATTCCTCCATCCATCATCAATTCCTCCATCCATCATCAATTCATCCATCCATCATCAATTCATCCATCCATCATCAATTCATCCATCCATCATCAATTTATTCATCCATCCATCATTCATCCATCCATCATTCATTCATCCATCATTCATTCATCCATCATTAATTCATCCGTCATTAATTCATCCATCATTAATTCATCCATCCATCATTCATCCATCCATCATTAATTCATCCATCCATCATTCATTCATCCATCCATTCATTCATTCATTCATCCATCCATCATTAATTCATTCATCCATCATTCATTCATCCATCCATCATTCATCCATCCATCCATCATTCATTCATCAATCCATCATTCGTTCATCCATCCATTCATTCATCCATCCATCATTCATCCATCCATCATTCATTCATCCATCATTCATTCATCCATCATTAATTCATCCATCCATCATTCATCCATCCATCATTAATTCATCCATCCATCATTCATTCATCCATCCATTCATTCATTCATTCATCCATCATTAATTCATTCATCCATCATTCATTCATCCATCCATCATTCATCCATCCATCCATCATTCATTCATCAATCCATCATTCGTTCATCCATCCATTCATTCATCCATCCATCATTCATCCATCCATCATTCATTCATCCATCATTCATTCATCCATCATTAATTCATCCATCCATCATCCATCCATCATTCATCATTCATCCATCATCCATCCATCATTCATTCATCATTCATTCATCCATCCATCATTCATCCATCCATCATTCATTCATCCATCATTCATTCATCCATCAATTCATCCGTCATCAATTCAACCATCATCAATTCATCCATTAATCAATTCATCTATCCACCATCAGTTCATCAATCATCAATTCATCCATCCATTAATCAATTCATCCATCCATCACCAATTCATCCATCCATCATCAGTTCATCCATCCATCATCAGTTCATCCATCCATCATTCATTCATCCATCCATCATTCATCCATCCATTCATTCATTCATCCATCATCCATCCATCATTCATCCATCCATCCATCATTCATCCATCCATTCATCCATTCATTCATCCATCATTCATTCATCCATCCATCATTCATCCATCCATCATTCATCCATTCATTCATTCATCCATCCATCATTCATCCATTCATTCATTCATCCATCATCAGTTCATCAATCACCAATTCATCCATCCATCATCAATTCATCCGTCATCAATTCAACCATCATCCATTCATCCATCATCAATTCATCTATCCACCATCAGTTCATCAATCATCAATTCATCCATCCATTAATCAATTCATCCATCCATCACCAATTCATCCATCCATCACCAATTCATCCATCCATCACCAGTTCATCCATCCATCATCAGTTCATCCATCCATCATCAGTTCATCCATTCATTCATTCATTAATCCATCCATTCATTCATCCATTCATTCATCCATCATTCATTCATCCATCCATCCATCCATCATTCATCCATCCATCCATCATTCATCCATTCATTCATTCATCCATCATCAGTTCATCAATCACCAATTCATCCATCCATCATCAATTCATCCGTCATCAATTCATCCATCATCAATTCATCTATCCACCATCAGTTCATCAATCATCAATTCATCCATCCATTAATCAATTCATCCATCCATCACCAATTCATCCATCCATCACCAATTCATCCATCCATCATCAGTTCATCCATCCATCATCAGTTCACCCATCCATCATCAGTTCATCCATCCATCATTCATTCATCCATCCATCATTCATCCATCCATTCA
This sequence comes from Cyprinodon tularosa, assembly GCF_016077235.1. NCBI lineage: Eukaryota > Metazoa > Chordata > Actinopteri > Cyprinodontiformes > Cyprinodontidae > Cyprinodon > Cyprinodon tularosa. The sequence goes on along the minus strand of NW_024039299.1, from coordinate 417,750 downwards.
TTCATTCATCCATCATTCAATCATCCATCATTCATTCATCCATCTATCCATCCATCCACCCAGCCTTCATCCATCGATCCATCATTGATTCATCCATCCATTCATTCATTCATTCATCCATCATTAATTCATCCATCATTCATTCATCCATCCATTATCACTTCATCCATCATTAATTCATCCATCCATCCATTATCAGTTCATCCATCCATCATTCATCCATCCATCCTCCCTCCCCGTCAATAGAGCTCACAGAGCTCCATAATCCCCATTAATCTGACTGTTAGCTGTAATCTGACACACACGACTGCACTGAGCAGGTACCGCTGTTTGTTCTGCCAACACGGGGCACGCCCTGTCACCATGACAACCGCAGGCCTGACATGCCCCCACACTCCGTCCTTTATCTCTCCTTCATTGGATCTGAGGCGTCAATGGTTTTACTGGAGCTTCACTGGTTTCCTCCCCATCAGTGACTCACCTCCTCCTGGAGCAGCTCCGCTTCAAAGCTCCTGCTGGTTCGGCCTGCTCCTTTCTACACACTTTAACTCACCGAGGGGAAAGTTTGCTGGAAATAAATAATTTGATTAAAGTAAACACATTATTACATTAAAAGCAAACACAGGAAGCAGAACCGGGCTCCATTTTGAAAAGTCCATTCAGAGCATCTCTGGTCTATAGAGGCCTTCATTTTGTTCAGTGCTTTTAATTTGTAGGAGCTGCTGGACATCCTGTTTACTGATTGTGATCTTATTTCATTTTGCTGATGACAAATAAGCACACAGCACTGACATCACTGACCCCCCCCTTACACTCTCACAGTTAATGGTAAATAACAGGGACTGGGTGTGAATCATTTGAACACACACCTCGTTTTCCTGTAATTACAGTTTGTCTGAAGCTGCTCAGTGTGACTTGTGACTGTGGGTGGGCGTGTCTTAGTTTGCGGGAACCATTTTCCATAAATCATAGCACTTTGTGGGGCCGACCGTTCCTGGTGGGGCCAAAGTTTTAGGGTTAGGGTCACAGTTAGGCTGCAGGAAGGGATGAGAAATGATAGAAGTCAATGGAATGTCCCCATAAGGATAGAGAAATGTGAGTGTGTGTCGCTGTGAGCCATCCTGGCTCCGCCCCCCAGTCCGCTGACACACACCTGAGAATGTCTCCTAAGGGTTCAGATTTGGTAAACGGACGCGCAGTGGGTTTGTCGTCGTCATGACGACGATCCAGTGGATCATCATCACGTCGACTAAACCCCCCCCCCCCCCCCCCCCGTTTTCCTGAAGACGGCTCGGTGTGTGAAGGTTCAGCCCGTCTCTGTCCTCCGTTTGCAGACAAAACGTCCACAAACAGTCGATATGATGAGTGTCAACAATGTTCGCTCCTCCGTCACCTCCTCCCGCTCCTGCTTCCGCAGTATATTTAACTTCTGTTGTTTGAATCCTAAATATGATCCTCTTTTTTTCAGAAGAACATCATAGTTAAAAGTTTAGTTTTAAGTTAAAGTTTTGAAGTTTAACTTTGTGAACTCCCAGTTTGGTTCCCTATTTTTTTCATTGATTGAGGAGAAAAATAATTAATGCATAAAAAAGGAACCAAACTGGGATTAAAATTAAAATCAAATGAGGGGGAAACCTGATAATCGACCCAAAGGATGCAGAATATTTCCAACAACTAAAGCAGAGACTTAAAAATGGCTTCTAGAGGAAAACAAAGGTGCTGAATGATGGATGGATGGATGATGGATGGATGATGGATGGGTGGATGATGGATGATGGATGGATGGATGATGGATGGATGGATGGATGGATGATGGATGGATGATGGATGGATGATGGATGGATGATGGATGATGGATGGATGATGGATGGATGATGGATGATGGATGGATGGATGGATGATGGATGGATGATGGATGGATGATGGATGGATGGATGATGGATGATGGATGGATGATGGATGATGGATGGATGATGGATGGATGGATGATGGATGATGATGGATGGATGATGGATGGATGGTTGGATGATGGATGGATGGATGATGGATGGATGGATGGATGGATGATGGATAATGGATGGATGGATGGGTGGATGATGGATGGATGGATGATGGATGGATGGGTGGATGGATGATGGATGGATGGGTGGATGATGGATGGATGAGGGATGATGGATGGATGGATGGATGATGGATGGGTGGATGATGGATGGATGATGGATGGATGGATGGATGGATGGGTGGATGGATGGATGGATGGATGGATGGGTGGAGGATGGAGGGTGGATGATGGATGGATGGATGATGGATGGATGATGGATGGGTGGATGATGGAGGGTGGATGGATGGATGGATGGAGGATGGATGGATGGATGGATGGATGATGAATGGATGGATGGATGATGGAGGATGGATGGATGATGAATGGATGGATGGATGATGGAGGATGGATGGATGATGAATGATGGATGGATGATGAATGGATGGATGGATGATGGAGGATGGATGGATGGATGATGAGAGGATGGATGATGGATGGATGGATGATGAATGGATGGATGATGAATGGATGGATGATGGATGGATGGATGATGAATGGATGGATGATGGATGGATGGAGGATGGATGATGGATGGATGGATGATGGATGGATGGATGATGGAAGGATGGAGGATGGATGGGTGGATGGATGGATGGATGATGGAGGATGGATGGATGGATGATGGAGGATGGATGGATGATGAATGGATGGATGGATGATGGAGGATGGATGGATGATGAATGGATGGATGGATGATGGAGGATGGATGGATGATGAATGATGGATGGATGGATGATGAATGGATGGATGGATGATGGATGGATGATGGATGGATGGATGATGGATGGATGGATGATGGATGGATGATGGATGAATAATGGGTGGATGATGGATGGATGATGGATGAATAATGGGTGGATGATGGATGGATGGATGATGAATGGATGGATGGATGATGAATGGATGGATGGATGATGGTTGGATGAACCAAATAGTTCCTCATCATCATCAAAATGTTCAAAGTGACTGAAACCCAGCAGGTCTTCCTCTGATCATTATAACCAGGAACATCCTGACATATAGGGGGCGCTGCAGTGGGAGGGAACCAGGAAAGCAGCAGAAAAGGTCCTGAGCAGTTAAGATGGCCACGCCTGTGTCCAACCTTTGACCTCTGACCTCCATCACTTTACGGTGAACTTCACAGTGACATGATGACAGTCAGATGATCACTGCTTTTCGCTCCATGTTGGTCACGTGACTCCGCCTCCCCCCACGGTGCCTGCGCCATCTTAGTTTTCTCTCTCCCCCAAAACAAATCCCAGGATACATCACAGAATGCTCTCCTTGCAAAGCATTCTGGGATATATCTGCTCATCTAGAGACCATGGAGGATCAGTACTTTTCAAGGTGCATTGTGGGAAAGAAGCAGGAGGACGGGCGTCTCAGGTGGCCGTGTGCATTAGAAGGCGTGTCCCACTGAGTCCTTTCAGCTTTTTAGCTGAAACCAACAATAAACACTAACCATGGGAAACCGTCTGCAGCGGAGCCCTGGAGACAAAGACGCGCTGAAACCTGGTCCTCCTGGGCGCCACGCCCTGCACACAGACAGCAGGCGCCGCGCTGCAGCCCGGCCAGGATGAGGGGAAAGGAGCATCTCTCAGCTGAACGGCATCATCTCATTCCAGCTGTGCGTCGACATCAAGGCCGCGTTCTTCCAACACAAAGACCACTTTATAGACGGGGGGAGGGGGGGGAGCTTCTCTCCATCGCGCTCCTCATTGTTCTGCCTTCCAACACAAGTCACCTTTTCATGCACTGCATGCTGGGAAATGGATGCTTAACCTTTATAAATGTGAACTGTTGGAAAAGATGAATCAACAAAAAAGACATTTTGAATATTTATTCATTTATTTCTTTAATAAATTATCATTTTTGAAGCCAAGTTGGCATCTAAACAAATCAAATTCTTAAACTGCTTTGTTGGTCTTTTCCGAACAGGATAAATCGTGTCGCACGAATCATGATTTCTGGTCACAGCTTTTTATAATTTGCACTTTTTTTCTGCTACTTGCAGCCTTTTCCTTCCTGTTAGTCTAACCGTTTGTTTGCGTGACATTCCGGTGCATTCACATGGCGTCTGCAGCCCTCTGTCACCGTAAATCTCCATAGCAACAGTTTTGGTTAGCAGAAACTCTGGCCATAACGCATGTTCACACCTCAGAGAGGTTGTCTCTCTTGCGTTGTGGTTTGGAATAATGTAGCGCAGACCATATTTGTGTCATACCTGCGAGAAGCTAACTGCGACACACTGCTGCTGGCTGTAAAGCTAGCCCTTTAGTGATTAGCATGTTCAGTGCTGCTAGCGTCGCTAAACATGTGAAGCCCTCCTGTTATGCCCTCAAAGTGTCGCTCTCTCTTGCTGTCCTGCTTTGTCTCTCGGGACGTGGCGGGTCTCGTAAATGATGCACTGATCCAGTGTGGTGTTTGATGGATCAGAACTTCACCTGGAGCTGATTTTTAAACCCAAACGTTCAGATTTTGGCCTCAGTGTGCATTTTTTTTTCCTCCTCCTCACCAAATATGGCTGCTGTTTAGTTTAACCCTTAAAGTGACGTTTTTTCCGCTCCGACAGCAGTTGAATTCCGGATCTCCAGCTGGAGAAGTTGCGGGTTTGATTAGATCCAGGAGGACCCTGAGTTTCAGCCTTCGGTCGGTTTGCGTGCCGCCCGGAGGCCCCGCCGCGTGCTGGAACACGCTGCAGCTCCCCTCAAACACAGGCTCGCCCTTTATTTCAGGCGGTGTAAGAGCTGAAATTTATCCTGTACACTGGGAGAAGAAGAAGAGCAGGGAGGGAGGGGGGGCACACCCATCTCTGTCTACAGGAGCTCCTCTGAGGGAATGACCAAACAAAGGCACAGATTAGTTAACAGTTAAACCAACGGAGAAGAAAAGGCTCAGAACCCGACCTGGATGGAGAAGAGCAGCCCTGCGTGTTATGGATGTGGCCAGCTGTGGGAGAACAGGCGGGAATTCCCTCCGTCTGTGTGCAGCAGCTGCTGAGTGTGTGAGCAGACCATGAATGTGGCTGTTGTTCAGCAGAGAGACAACTGCTGGAGGAGGAGGAGGAGGAGAAGGAGAAGGAGGAGGAGATTTCTGCTGGAGATGGATGAAGAACGTTTCTCTCAGCTGTGTAAGACCAGAACCATGAGCCCCATCAGGGGAAGGAGAAGGTGCTGATGCTGGGAAGAAGTTCAGACACCTTCCATTTCATCTGCAGGAATTCAGCTCAATTCAGTTTATTTATATAGCGCCAATTTACAACACACGTCATCTCAAGGCAGTTAGTCACAGTCAGAGAAACAGGACTACACTGGAAAACAGGCCAAGCTCCAACATCTAGAAACAAAGGTGTTGATGGCAGCAGCACAGCTGATATTTCTCTCCAGGATGGAGTCACAGCCAAACAGGAACAGACCAGATGAAGCTACTATGAGAAAAAGCAGAGAGAGCAGAACGTTAGAGATTGAACTAATAGATTCTGCAGAGTGGGAGAATAGAGATAGAATGAAGCAGAATGATGAAAAAGGGGTCCCTATGTCCTCCAGCAGTCTAAGCCTATAGCAGCAGAACTATAGAGATAGCTCAGGATAACCAAAAAAAAAAAAAAGAGATAAAGAAATAAGAAAAAAGAGACACAATGGGACAAATCTTAAAAGGCTGAAAATGATCAAAAGCTGCTGTGAAAAGAATAAAATAAAAACTAGGGATAAAAACAAGGATCTGAGAAGAAGACTAAATCCCAAATAACAGAGATGCCGACCCAGCTTCAGGTCCCAGACCTCTACATGGTTTCCAAACCAGTTCAACTGGTTGAAGGAAGGAAGTGATGCAGATCGAGGCTGTTGGGGCGACCGTGGGGGGGGGGGTGTTCTGGTCCAGATCTGTGGACCCACTCAGTGCTTCTCCCAGCAGCCAGGTTAGCATCTGTTAGCTGGCTGCGGATGAATAGAAGTCTCTCTGAGGGGAGCAGAGGTTGCTGGCTGTCTGTGACACCTGTTAGAGTGTGAGAGCGAGGCAGCTGCTCACCCCCCCACCCCCACTGTCCTCCACGTCTGTAATTACAGAAGAAACCTGGACCGAGGAGGAGCAGAGAGGTGATGAAGACCCAGTTGGATCCGACCGGTCCGGCAGGGTCCAGTTTCTGGCTCTCTTTGTTGTTCTAACAACACAAACCAGAGTCCGTCTGCCTGTTTGTGATCAAACAGAGGCTGGCGGCAAAACTGATCCGCTGAGATCAGCTGCGGTCAGAGAGGCGGGAAAATTCTATTCAGTCTATTTCTATAGCTCCAATTCACATCATGTCATCTCAGGTCACATTATAGATCCAGATCAAAAAGATCATCCAGTCAGATTGATTCAAAGTTTTCTATCTAAGGAAAACCAGCTGATTGTATCGACTCATTGACTCTTCAGCAATCCCTCACACTAAGCATGCTTGTAGCGACAGTGGAGAGGAAAAACTCCCTTTGAACAGGAAGAAACCTCCAGCAGAACCAGGCTCAGTGTGAGCGGCCATCTGCTGAGGCCCACTGGGGTTCAAGGAGACAGAAGGAGACATAGAAAAAGAAGCATAGATACAAAAGGCAACTGTCAACCAGCTCCACAGGCGGCCCCGTCCAGGAAACACACAGCCAGGCAGACGAGCTCCGAGCCAGCTCCCATGTCAGAGGATGAAGAGAGCACATCCAGTTAGTCACAGTCAGAGAAACAGGACTACACTGGAAAACAGGCCAATCTCCAGGCCAATTATGAAAGGGGTGGTCCCTCTGTCCTCCAGCAGTCTAAGCCTATAGCAGCGTAACTATAGAGATAGCTCAGGATAACCTCATCGATTGGCTTCAGAACGGCCAGACTTCACCTTTAAGGCCGCTTTGCTTTCTGTCTCTATTCCCACGCGTTCTTCCTCAGAAACCAGCTGATGGGACTTTATGCAAGTGTTTCACTTTCTCTTTGTTCTCTGGATTCGCTCGTCAGCTCTGAGATACAGGAAGTAGAACCTGTGCGTGATGAAGGGCTTTGCGTTGAGGCCTGAAACCTCATCAGGCGCTGCTGAGGTCCCGACACGTCGGTCGCACCTGAGCAAAGGGCGGCTGCTCTGACACATCTTAGCTGATGATGAGGATGATGTGCAGCGGCAGCCTGACAGGGAGTGGAGGCATCCATGTCCTTCAGGCAGTTGATCCGGGCAGCGTGCCATTCCTCCGGCCTATCAGCTGTCAGCTTGGATGACAGGCGGTCAGGCAGGCGGCCAATCAGGGCAGAGTTTACTGAGCGGCTGGTCCGGTCTGACTGGATTTCTGGGCTTTCCGTCTTCTCGTCTCGCTTCCTTTTTTTTCTTTTCTCTCCTCAGTGAACGCCCCATCCACACCCACCCTCTCTCCCTCCCTCCCTCTCTCTCTCATTCATTCCTCCCCTCTGCTGAGGCTCGCTCCACCCGCTCCATCCACAGTCTGGGTGGATTGAGAAAGGCTTCCTGTAAAGCTACAGAAAGCATCACGTTCAGCGCTGGACACGCAGAAAGGCCCCAACTTTCCTTCTTTCTGAAGCAAACAGAATAATCTTTATGATGAAGTGTCTGTTTCTGAGCATCTTTTCAGTTTCCTGCTTCAGCCGCTCTCCTTTCACTCCTCCAAACTTTTACTGGTTTTCTCTACTCACTTGGCTCAGGTGTTCCTCCTCCTCCTCTCCTGACTCCCTCTGCACTTGTCCATGCCTGTCAACCAGAAACCCAGCAGCATTCTTCAGAGCAGACATTCCTCCTCTCACTCAGCGGGTTATTTTTACCGGCCGCCGCTGCGCGTGCGCGTGTGCTGCAGGCCCGCTCCGGCCCGCTGGAAGCATCACTTCTTCCAAAAACTCCTCTGCCCATCAGGCCTTCCATTTATTCCCAGTTACACTGTAACCCAGACTAACCAGAACACCATGAGAAGCTGCAGGCTGGCTAATGTTTCATGCTTTGAAGAAAACAGGCTGTTCCTGTTCGCACTGAGCTCCAACTGACGGCTGGAAGACATCTTTGAATGTCGGTTAGTTGGATTTTATGCCAGTCTGTTGTAGATCGTTCCTGTTAGATTATGATGATATGTGTCACATCTATAGACTTTGCAGATACAGCAGGATCTGGGTTTATCCTCCCCTGGAAAAAAGTTGAAATTTCGACTCTGAAATGCTGCTTCCTGCGTTTTGAGGTGGAATGCAACTTTTAGTCTTTGTTCCAAAACGTTACAGTTCACCAGATCATCCAGACAGATTGATTCAAAGTTTTCTATCTAAGGAAAACCAGTATTTCATCGATCATTTTTCTCTTCAGCAATCCCCCACACTAAGCACTTTTGGTGAATGGAGAGGAAAAAACTCCCCCTTTTAACAGGGGAAAAACACCGGAAAACCCAATGTGACGGCCCCTTTGTCAATTAGGTTTCATAGGGTTTAAATTCAGATAAATTTGGATTTTGCAGCAAAAAAGTACATTTTTTTTTTTTTTTCTTTTTTGATGAAAACTTTTTTGACCCTAATTTTTTTAGTTTTTTAACTAATGGGAACGGTCACATTAAATGGTACAGGTACTTTTAAAATTTCATCACTTGGAAAAAAGATTTATTTTGGGGTTTTGTGGTGAACGGGGGGGGGGCCCGCACCGAGTGGGGCCGCCCCAAAGAAATGAATTGTTTGGGTTTTAATTTTTTTTTTAAAATCCCCAAAGGTTTCATTATTAAAAAGGCTTAAATAAAATGAACTAAGAGCCCATGTTAAAAGTAAGGAGTAAGTTTTAAAAAATTTAAAACATGTCCCTTTTATGAGAAAATTAAATATTTTGCTTGATGATATTGAAAATTTAGATCCATCCCTATCATCCATAAATTTCATACCAACCTTAATCCATTTTTTATCCCTTCATCCCTCCCAAAACCATATCATATTATTCACCCTACCATCAAAACAAACCATTATATAAAAATTTCCCCTTTTTTTCCCCTTAAATTAAAAAAAATAAATCCCTCCTTTATATATCCTTCCCCTATCCCTCCCTTTATCCCCTCCCATATCCCCCCAAAAACCTTTATCCTCAATCCCTAAAAATTTCATCCATCCCAACCATCTAAAAAATCCTTCTCCATATATCCATCCATTATCCATATCATCATCCATAAAACCTTTTATTCCATCCCTCATTTCCCATCCAAACATCTTTCCATAATCTCCATCCATAAAATAAACCTCCCATCCCTCCCCTCCACTTCTCAAAAACCACATATCACCTTATCCAACCATCATCCATCCATTCATCCATCCCATCATCCATCCTCCTTCATCCTCATTTCATCCTTTATATTCCATCATCCTTAATATATCATCCATAAAATCCATCCATCCATCCCCCATCACCATCCATATCCCTCCATCATCCTCCCTCCATCCTTCTCCATATTATCCCAACCATCATCATCCCTCCCCTCTTCCCTATCATCCATCCCCATCCTTCACCCTCCTCCACCTCCTTCATCCAATCCTCCTTCTCCATCCAGCCCTCACCACATCCAATTTATCCTTTCCTCTCCACCTTCTCCCCTTACCACCATCACCTCCTTCACCATCCAACCCTCCCCACCCCTTCTCCATCTCCTTTTTCCAATCCTTTCTCCCTCCTTCATCCTCCCTCCCATCCCTTCCATTCCCATCTTCCACCATTCCCCTCTCCTTCCATCTTCTCCTCCAAACCACTCCCCTCCATTTATATCCATCCTCATCCATCACACCATCCCTCCACCTCCTTCACCAACCATACCCCTCTCTTTTACCCTCCTTTCCCTCACCCTCCACACATCCACATCCTCCACTTCCTCCCCCACAAAATTCTCCATCCATAACATCCATATCCCCCTTCTTTCCCTCCATTTTCATTCCACCTCATCCATCCTCCTCTTTTATCCATTCATCCCTCCATCATCCACCCCATCTTCATCCTCCCTTCTCCATCCATCCTTCATCCATCCCCTCTTCACCCTCCTCATTCTCCTCCTCCACTATCCACCCTCCTTATCCATCCACCACATCCATCCATTTTTCCACCCTCCCATTCATTTCCATCACTCTCCATCCATCCCTTCATCCATCATCCTCATCCATTATCCATCCATCCTTCATTTTCCAACCATCTCCATCCTTTATCCACCTTCCCTCCTTCATCCAACCAAAATCCATCACCATCCATCCATATCCTCCCTCAAAATAAACCATTATCCCTCCATCCTCTATTTTCCCCTTTTCCCTTCACCTTTTATCCATCCAACCCAACCCTCATCATCCCCTCTTTTTCCTCCTATCCTTTCCTTCATCCAAACCAATCCATCCACATCCTTCCCAACCAATCCACCCTCATCCTCCTATCCTTCCCTCATCCCCCATCTTTCCCTCCACATTCATCATCCCATCCCTCCCTCTTTATCCACCATCATCTCTTATCCTTTATCCAACCATCATCCATCCATCACCATCCATCCATCATCATCCATCATTCATCCCTCCCCCAACCATCATCATCCCTCTCCATCCTCATCCATCCATCTCCTCCATCAACCAACTCATATCCTCATCCTTCCCTCCATTTTCCCAACCATCATCCCAACCTTCCTTCATCCATCCATCCTCTCCTCCAAACACCATCATCCACCATCCAAAACCTTTTTCCCACCAACCATCATCCCTCCTCTTCATCCCAACCTCTTCATCCACCATCCATCATCCATCCCTCTCATCCCTCCTCATCATCCATCCCCATCCCCATCCAAACACCATCATCCACCATCCATTTATTTTCCTCATCCCCAATCCCAACCCTCATTATCCCATCCATCCATCCAACCAACTATCATCCATCCATCCAACCAACCATCATCCATCCATTCATCCATCATCCATCCATTCATACTTCATCCATCCATTCATCCGTCATCCATCCATCCAACCAACCATCATCCATCCATCCATTCATCCATCATCCATCCATTCATCCTTCATCCATCCATTCATCCTTCATCCATCCATCACCCATCCATTTTCATTCACAAGTTTATTTACACACATTATTGCAATAGCATGAGGTGTAGAAGCTAAAAATGTAGCACAAAGCAGCTAGCATGACTCAAAGCTAATCCCTCCAGTTAGATATCAGGAATAAAAAAGTTACAATAGTAATATATTACCTAATAGGAGCATAGATTCAGTGTGGTTGCTTAGTTATCACTCCCTGTTATCAATCATTAACCTTCAGTCAACCATTTAGCTGCCCTTCTGCAGCCCAACAAAGCTAAAGGCAGTTAGCGGGGCTAGCTGATTAGCCGCAGGCTTATCAGGGACTTTGAGTGGCTGAGGGGGGGGGCACGGCGATAAACCCTGGTTTAGGTGGGAGCCACAGCACCTCCCTGTATCAGCTTACACCTCCTTTATCTCCAACAATACCCGGCTCATTAACGCCGCTGGCAGCTCCATCATGCTTTCATCTGGAGGAGCAGCGCGGCTCCACAACTGTTTGGTGACCTTCCGGTTAAAAGATGGCGGCGTGTTAACAAACGAAGCGATGTCAGTGCATACCTCTGCATGCGTATCAGCAGTATTGTTCCTGCTTGCTCCTAATCTGCATCAGTGATGCAGGCGGAGGTATTCTCCTCCATCCTCAGCTGCCTCCTCCTAATTAGCCTAACCAGCCCTCTAAGCTCTTAATCTTTTTCTGTCTCCATCCCCCTCTCTTCTTCCTCCTCCTTCATCATCATCCCTCCATCCATGAATACATCCTGTGCAGCCTGTTGCTTCTGTTTATCCCCCCATCATTTCTGTTGTTTCCTCCGTCTCCTCCTCATCACCTCACTTTGTCCTTCCTGACAGCAGCAGATTATCCTCTTTGTGCCGTTCAGCTAAGCCTCCATTTGCTGCAGACGTGGCCTTTGTTCCCTCTGCTGCAGCATCCTCTTCCTCCTCCTATGTGGATGTTCTTATTTTGACTCCTGGTCAGGAGCCAGACCTCGGTGTTGTATCAAACAGTCCATGCAGACGCACAGGGTGTCCTCGTTATCTGACGGTGGCCTACATACTGCAGATAGCAGGTATCTCTTTGTTTCCCATCATGCAGCGGGCCTCTGCGGGCCTTTGCGGCGCAGCAGTTGGTGTTATCTGACAGCCGTGATTATATCAGCAGGCTGACCTCTGACCCCGCAGTAATAGGAGCAGCGTGTGTGGAGCTGCTGGAAGAAGATTAGAAAGAATATCTAAAGTCTGTGATGATTAAAGAAACATTTAGTTTCCTGCATAGGTCACTTCCTGCTCTGTTGTCAAGGCAACGTCTATGTTTACATCTTCATACCTTCCTGAATGTAACCAAATTAACCCTGAACACTGAGTTTATGCTGATTGATTAGAAGACAAGAAATATCATCTAATTCATCCATCATCCATCCATCCATCCAACCATCATCCATCCATCATTCATCCATCATCCATCCATCATCCATCCATCATCCATCCATCGTCCATCCATCCATCCATCATCCATTCATCCATCATCCATCCATCTTCCATCCATCCATCATCCATCCATCCATCATCCATTCATCCATCATCCATCCATCTTCCATCCATCCATCATCCATCCATCCATCATCCATCCATCCATCATCCATTCATCCATCATCCATCCATCGTCCATCCATCCATCCATCATCCATCCATCCATCATCCATTCATCCATCATCCATCCATCCATCCATCCATCATTCGTTCATCCATCCATCCGTCCATCCATCCATCATCCATCCATCCAACCATCATCCATCCATCCAACCATCATCCATCCATCCATCCGTCCATCCATCCATCCATCCATCATCCATCCAACCATCATCCATCCATCCGTCCGTTCATCCATCATCCATCCATCTTCCATCCATCCATCCATCATCCATCCATCCATCCATCATGTGTTCATCCATCCGTCCATCCATCCGTCCATCCATCATCCATCCATCATCCATCCATCATCCATCCGTCCATCCATCCATCCGTCCATCCATCCATCCATCCATCATTTGTTCATCCATCCATCATCCGTTCATCCATCCATCATCCATCCATCCATCCATCCATCCATCCAGCCATCCATCCATCCATCATCCATCCATCCATCATCCATCCTCCATCATCCATCCATCCATCCATCCATCCATCCATCCATCCATCCATCCATCCATCAATCCATCCTCCATCATCCATCCATCCATCCATCGTCCATCCATCCATCATCCATCCATCCATCCATCCATCCATCCATCCATCCATCAACCATCCATCCATCAATCCATCCTCCATCATCCATCCATCATCCATCCATCAACCATCCATCCATCAATCCATCCTCCATCATCCATCCATCCATCCATCGTCCATCCATCATCCATCCATCATCCATCCATCCATCCATCCATCAACCATCCATCCATCAATCCATCCTCCATCATCCATCCATCATCCATCCATCCATCCTCCATCATCCATCCATCCTCCATCATCCATCCATCCATCCATCGTCCATCCATCATCCATCCATCATCCATCCATCCATCCATCCATCAACCATCCATCCATCAATCCATCCTCCATCATCCATCCATCATCCATCCATCCATCCTCCATCATCCATCCATCATCCATCCATCCATCCATCCATCCGATGTTAACAGTAGAATCTGTTTCATTGTTTTATTAATATTCTGATCATTTATTGTGTGAATCTTTGTCCTGTGTAAATGTTTACCTTGTTTAGTTTTATTCTCTTTCATGTGTTTTTGTTGGTGGGGTAAATGTTATTTATAGAAATGAATTTGTTGTTGTATTTATATGTTATTTAAAGGCTTATTTTTGTGATGTGTGTATTTCCTGTGTTTTTAACCTTAATGTGTGAAGATGTGGGACTGTAGCAGTGAGCTGTCTCTGTTACTGACCGTCTCTTTGTGCTTTCCCCCCGCAGCGTGAGCAGACACAAACACAACAAACCCCGCCCCCTTCCGCCCCGCCCCCCCTGAGATTCAAGCGAAAGAGTGAGCGTGCGTTGATTAACGAAAAAGAACGGGTAAATATGCTCCTCCCTCTCATCCCTCCATCCATTCATCCCTCTCTCTGTCGCTGATCATTTCCATCCTCAAACCTGTCGCCGCCTCCTTCCTGTCATGTGACCACCTGTCAGATTCTCGTTTTACTGAAAACATGGCCGTCTGTCGCTGAAAGCGTTTCTTCCCTCATCGCTGCCGCTTGAAGGGCTCTGTCTATTTCCTGCTTCATGCATCCTGAGGTTAACCTGCATCCAATGTTTACGCATCTTCCAGCTCTCTGTATGCAGATTTATTCACATAAAGCAAAAAACTTTGATTAGCTGCTCAACAGCCGATCTACATCACATAACAATTATGCTCAGACATTATAGAGCAGAGCTTTAAAGATGCTAATATGCAAAAAAATGGACCTAAAGCCCCTGTCACACTTTGACCATTTAGCCAGCGTATGCCAAAAACGCTGGCATTGGTTGGATAAGCTATGGCTACGCTGGAACACCTCAACATACGGCGTACTGTGGCATACACCATATGCCAGCGTATGCTCATACCTGGGCCATAAGTTCCAGTTATCTGATAACCCTAAATTAAAATTAAATTCCTCTAAAAGGATAATATCCAGGATAAAAAGGTAGAATCTGAAGCGGATATTTTGGGACTTTTTAGAAGAAACAGTGCTCCTAAAGTGACCCTTTGAATACCAAATCAACATAATTTGTCTGTTATGGATTAGCCTTTTAATAAAACCAAATTGAATTAGAAAAAATCCCCCAAAAAAAGTTTTCAAATCAAATACGGATATATAAACAGCTGGTTAGTACAGCTAAAATAGTGAATCCTTTATTAACGTGTAAAGTGAATAAAAACGTGCTCCATTCTGATAGACATAGATTTCATCTCCTGGAAAAAGACCTTTTACTAATATTTCCTCCAAAATGCAGATTCCTTTATACGGAAGAGGATTAGGGCCACTGAAAAATAAAAAAGTAAAGTTTTTTATTTTATTTCAGTATAGTATGGGGAAAAAATTCAGAATTCTGACTTTTTTCGCAGAATTCTGACAATCTCAGAATTCTGAATTTTTTTCGCAGAAGTCTGACTTTAATCTCAGAATTCTGAATTTTTTTCGCAGAAGTCTGACTTTAATCTCAGAATTCTGAATTTTTTTCGCAGAAGTCTGACTTTAATCTCAGAATTCTGAATTTTATCTCAGAATTCTGACTTTTTTCGCAGAATTCTGACTTTAATCTCAGAATTCTGAATTTTTTTTCGCAGAAGTCTGACTTTAATCTCAGAATTCTGAGTTTTTCTCAGAATTCTGACTTTTTTCTCAGAATTCTGACTTTAATCTCAGAATTCTGAATTTTTTTCGCAGAAGTCTGACTTTAATCTCAGAATTCTGAATTTTTTTCGCAGAAGTCTGACTTTAATCTCAGAAATGTTTTTTTTTTCAGTGGCCCTAATCCTCTTCCGTACCTTTAAATCAGTTCTGATTGTTTTTAATTAAATTAAAGTGATCAAACTGCTTCTCAGGCGGCATCTCTGTAGAGGACCTGTTGGTCCACGGAGAGAAAAGATGTCTGGAAGCAGAAGAAAACTTCCACCTGATTGGCCGCTTTCTCCCCTCTGAGAGAAGCTCTCTGATTGGCTGCGGTGCCTCCCTCCCCCCTCCCTGGCTGTGGTATGCCATACAGTGGAGCTAACACACCGTTGATGCTATCTCAACACTTTATCACTGCGGTTCTAAACTCCACTTTGCTCCACCGCAAACATGGCAGTCAATGTGTAACTGAGCTGAGGGGGGGGGCTGAGAGACAAGATGATGCAAGATAGAGGAAGGGTGGGGGGGGGTGAACCAGGTTTTATAGAGTTAAACCGATGGAGGCAGGAGATGAGATGAGGGCTGTTATCTGTCAGAGTAAAACAGCAGAATCTGCCTGCTGCTGGTTTCATAAGAACGTTAACAAGTTTGGGCAAAGTCCTGCAGGGAGACGGCGGTGGAGGATGGGTGATGGCAGCTGAGTGTTAGACGGAGGCCTCCGAGGGGGGGGGGGGGTCATGGAGAAGGTCCATCAATCTCTCTCACACATGAGGGAAGCAGCGAAGCGCTCTCTGCTGACTCCTGTGAGTGTCAGCTTCCTGTTCTGCTCGACAGTTTCAGAAACAGATAAAGAGACATTCTTTCACTTTCTGGATCCAAAGAAGAAAAGCCAGCGTCGCTTTAACTGCGCTTCATGATGCACCTGATTTTAACGCTCTAATTTTAGCATGAAAAACTCTGGCAGCTATTTAAACCGCCAGCAGCCTGAAGCTACGGCTTCAAACCAACGCTGCTTTATTCATCGCATCAATAACCTGCTGCTGAGCTGCTCAGTTCAACCTTAATGCAGCTTTTAGCATGACTTCTAACTAAAGCTAGTTGGTAACTAACTAGATAGTTGTTCAACTAGCTAGCTAATAAGGTAGTTGGCCAACTAGGTAGTAGGCTGATTAGTTTGGTAACTGACTAGGTAGTTGGCTAATTAGATAGTTGGCTTATTCGGTAGTTAGCTAACTAGGTTGTAAACTAACTAAGTAAGGGGTTAGCTAATTAGGTAGGTACCTAACTAGGTAGGTAGCTCATTTGCTTGGTAACTAACTACATAGTTAGCTAATTGGGTAGGTAGGTAATTAGATAGGTAGGTAACTAGGTTGTAAACTAACGAAGTAAGGGGTTAGCTAATTAGGTAGGTACCTAACTAGGTAGGTAGCTCATTTGCTTGGTAACTAATTACGTAGTTAGCTAATTAGGTAACTAACTAGGTAGCTGGCTAACAAAACAGGTAGGTAACTAGGTAGGTAGCTTATTAGGTAGGTAGCTCATTTGCTTGGTAACTAATTATGTAGTTAGCTAATTAGGTAACTAACTAGGTAGCTGGCTAACAAAACAGGTAGGTAACTAGGTAGGTAGCTGATTAGATAGGTAGCTAATTAGGTAGTTACCTAACTAGGTAGGTAGCTCATTTGCTCAATAACTAATTATGTAGCTAATTAGGTAACTAACTAGGTAGCTGGCTAACAAAACAGGTAGATAACTAGGTAGGTAGCTAATTAGATAGGTAGATAACTAGGTAGGTAGCTCATTTGCTTGGTAACTAATTACGTAGTTAGCTAATTAGGTAACTAACTAGGTAGCTGGCTAACAAAACAGGTAGGTAACTAGGTAGGTAGCTTATTAGGTAGGTAGCTCATTTGCTTGGTAACTAATTACGTAGTTAGCTAATTAGGTAGGTAGCTCATTTGCTTGGTAACTAATTATGTAGTTAGCTAATTAGGTAACTAACTAGGTAGCTGGCTAACAAAAAAAGTAGGTAACTAGGTAGGTAGCTGATTAGATAGGTAGCTAATTAGGTAGTTACCTAACTAGGTAGATAGCTCATTTGCTTGATAACTAATTATGTAGCTAATTAGGTAACTAACTAGGTAGCTGGCTAACGAAACAGGTAGGTAACTAGGTAGGTAGCTAATTAGATAGGTAGCTAACTAGGTAGGTAGCTCATGTGGTTGGTAACTAACTAGGTAGTTAGCTAATTAGGTAACTAACTAGGTAGCTGGCTAACAAAACAGGTAGGTAGCTAATTAGATAGGTAGCTAACTAGGTAGGTGGCTCATTTGGTTGGTAACTAACTAGGTAGTTGGCTAATTAGGAACTAACTAGGTAGCTGGCTAAGAAAACGGGTAGGTAACTAGGTAGGTAGCTAATTAGATAGGTAGCTAATTAGGTAGGTAGCTAACTAGTTAGTTAGCTTTTTAGATAAGTAACTAATTACGTAGGTAACTAACTAGGTAGTAAGTTAATTAGATAGGTAGCTCTTTAGGTAGTTAGCTAATTAGGAAGCTACCTAATTAGATAGTTGGCTAATTAATTTGGTAGCTGACTAGGTAGGTAATTAACTACCTAGTTAGCTAATTAGATGGGTAGCTTATGCTAGAGTTTTTAACATTTAGCAGTAGCATAAAAACAGCTAGCCTCAGATTAAATGATTAAACCTAACAACTAGTTTTATTAGTTAGTAAATGTTAGTGAACATAACCTGTGGGGTAGAAACATGATTATTAGACTTCATTTAAAACTGTAGAAATTGAACAAAGATCAGAAGCAGAGAGGAGAAAGATTTTAGCTGTTTGCTAAACAGACTTCAACTAAAACATGAATGAGATTTATGAAAAATAAATAATAGATAAACAGGATTCTCCCTCCAAACTTGTGCTAAAGATCCAGATGTTGTTTATTAGAACGAGTTAAACTGCTAATCTCTGCTCCTGAATCTGGGGACAGAGATTTAGAAAGTTGGATGTTTGTCATTAACTCTGACCTCAAACCAATATGGCCGCTATTCAAATCAAAGGTAATGATAGCAGCCATAAAACGGAGCGTTCCAGCGGTTAGCCTGTGCCTAAAGTACGGATGTAGGAATGGTTTGCTGGAGCGGATTCACAGGGTAGATCTGCATCGCGATGCGGATCTAAAACACAGCGATCGATGTGCAGATGAGGACAGGGAGGCAGTTAGGCCGAGGTAATAAATAGCCAACATATGGTGGCTGGATCCTGTCCTCCCCCACTCTATCTGTGTCACCCATACATCCCTCCGTCCCTCTCCTCCTCCGCTCTAACAGACACCAGATATCCCGCCTCGCCCGACCAGCCTGATATAGAAGATGAAGTTAGTTTTTAGCGAGTCTGAGGCGAAGCCGCGCGGCGCGGCGGCCATTCACACCCTGCTGCTTTTATTCTGGCTGCGCTCACAGAAACCAGAGGATTTATAGGCTTTAGGTGGCAGGAGACTCTCCTCCCCCCACTCAGCTCCATCCATCCCTCCATCGCTTACCGTCTGTCACTGGGTTACATCCTCACACAGGTGCCTCACAGCGGGAGCAAACCTTTGCCCTCCGTTTGGACTGCAGGCTGCGTTTTCAGAGTTTTCCAGATGCTTTGCTAAAACCCCTTAAATCTGCAGATCTTCCTGTCTGTTTATTAGCCTCCTTCTATAAGCTCCTCTGTTCATCTTTTTAATTAATGCTTCACCTCTTTATTTCTGGTCCAGTTTGGGTTCTTTTCTGTGCTGAAAACATGAAGTTTTTCAACTAGAAGTGAGATTTTAAAATCAATTTAGATCCATAAAAGACTTTAGACAGGATGAGCATTGATGCTGCCGCTCAGGTCGTTAGCTTCTGAAAGAGGTTCCCAGACGGACGCGGGTCGGACCTTTCAGCGGCGCTGACCTTTGCAGGGATGTGCAGGAATGCGGGAGCGTCAGCGTTCTGTGTGTGAGATGATGTCTGGAGGCAGATGTAGAAACGTCGGCAGCGTTATTCCCTCCTCTCCTTGGATTTAGGCTCCTTTTTCTGGTCTTTGGTTCTCAGTCCGACGCTGATCTGGGTTCAGTTCAAACTGAGACCAGATCAGGGTTTTATCCTGCAGCTGACGCCACGTTTAGCTCTAATTGTTCCAATATTACCACAAGCAAAGAACATATTCATAAAAAATTTAACAAGGAGAGAAAAAATAAAATAAATAAGAACGAAATAAAATAAAAAAATAAGGGCGGGCCTCAGTGACAGAGTCTATGGAGGCCTTAAAGTCAGGCCTAAAATCATATTTATATGTCAAATGAGTCTAGCTTAAACATGTATATAAATTAGCTCTTTATTGAACCATTTGTCCCAAAAGTTCGCCTATAGTTTGTTTCTTCCTCTATTTGAGTGATAAAAATGACATACTGCAATATTAAAGAAGTCTCAGTTTAAACATAAACTAAACAAACTTCTTTATCTAATAAAACATTAGCAATGGTTGGAAGATGAAGGGATTTTAATCAAAAAGCTTGAATGAAACGCTTGGTTTCTGTTTTTCACGTCTTGTTTCTCCTTTAGCAAAAAGCAAAAACCTGTTTCTGGCGAACAGCTTCCTCCTCCTGCCGCCATCTTTTGCCGTCTGTTAAACAGTGCTGCCTTTCAGCAGCCAATCAGAGCGCTCCGTCTGTGTGACCGTATCAGCGGTCACTGGAACCGATGGATCCAGTTCTGGCGGTTCTCCAGCAGCGATCTCGCGGTTAAACATGTTGGGTTTACTAGAACCTGAACGCATCACACTGGAAAAAATTAAATCTAGATAATACCTTTTTTTTCTTAAAATAAGTGCCTTTTTTTTGAATTGAGGAAAAAATTAACATTTAAAATAAGAAAAAACTATTATATTCTCTTATTTTAAGTGCATTTTATCTATTTATCTTATTTTAAGAGTAAACTAATCTACCTACTCAAATTAAGGGTAAATACACTTAATTTAAGAAAGTTTTACTTATTTCTAGATCATTTTTGCAGTGCAATTAGCAGCTGGTCCACACTGCAAAAAAAAAAAAAAACTATCTAAAAATTAGTAAATACGTCTTAAATTCAGTGTATTTACTCTTATTTTGAAAAGGTAAATCAGATGATCTGCCAAATTTTCTTGTTCCATTGGAAAAATGTCTCTTTTAATTCCTCAATTCAAGATAAAAGATCCTTATTTTAAGAAAAACTGACTAATCTAGATTGGGATTTTCAGAACCGGGTTCTCGGTCAGTTTTAGCTCCAGCAGACCAGAATTCTCGCCTCGTCTGTATTTGAACAGCAGAAGCTAACGTCTGCTGGGTTTGTTCTCTTCCCAGCAGTCATGGAGAAGCTTCAGGAGGAGGAAGGAGCCAGCAGGCAGGTGGACATGGAGGACGGGCTCCTGAAGGAGGAGGCGACGCTCGGCGAGCTGAAAGATACCAGAGACGCCTCCATCACGGAGGAGCCGGACCCGGCGAGGCCGCCGGTGATATCTGCTTCTCCAGCTGCCATCAACGGAGCCAAGGAGGGAGCAGAACCGCTCCAGAACGGAGACCTGTCCTCCATCAACGCCATGATGTCAACGGTGATGTCAGCCGCCGGGACGATCAACGGAGGAGGAGGAAATGAAGGAGAGAGCGGCGTTCCTTCAACCAGCTCCTCGGCTGGACCTTCTCCCAGGTCAGACTGAAGCGGCTCTATGAGCTTTATGTCCTTTTTTAAAACAACATTCTCATTTCTGATCTGATTTTATTTAAATTTTATTTAGAAAAATATAAATGTGTGAATAATATAATACATTTTTTTTAACTTTTGTTTTTATTTTAAAAGCTAGATTTTAATTATGAGACATTTTTTCTACCTGACTGGAATCCTGAAGAGGACCGAGTTTAATCCCTTTGGACCGAAATCGGTTTATGATGATTATTAAGACATCGGCCAAACTAGGGTAGCCTCTGAAAATAAAATGTAATTCTATTTATTCTATTTCTATAGCTCCAATTCACATCATGTCCTCTCAGGTCACTTTCCAGTTCACCAGATCATCCAGTCAGATTGATTCAAAGTTTTCTATCTAAGGAAAACCAGCTGATTGCATCGACTCATTGACTCTTCAGCAATCCCTCACACTAAGCATGCTTGTAGCGACAGTGGAGAGGAACAGGAAGAAACCTCAGAAAGAGAGCAGAACGTTAGAGATTGAACTAACAGATTCTGCAGAGTGGGAGAATAGAGATAGAATGAAGCAGAATGAAGAAAAAGGGGTCCCTATGTCCTCCAGCAGTCTAAGCCTATAGCAGCAGAACTATAGAGATAGCTGAAGTTTTGCTTCCAAAAGGATTTCACTCACAGAAGAAAAGATTTACCGGGTCTTTAGGGTGGAAGGCCAAGAAGTTTACTTTTTAAAAAGTTTGCCACCCTAAGTTTGAAATCTCAGTTTAAACATAAAGTAAGACTTCTAAATAAAAAAACAAACGTTAGCAGTGGTTGGAAGATGGAGGGAGCAGCCATGATGCTCTGACACATCAGCGAACGCATCCAGACAGAAGCTGCTGCTGATGTAAGAAAAACAAAACAAACATCAGTCGGACTATAAATCCCTCCATCTCTGGTTTATATTAGTTTATAATCGAGACCAAAAAAGGTGATTAAACTTCTTAATTAGCCTTTGATCTAATATTTAGAAGGTTTTAATCTGAATCTGTAGTTTGTTTATTTACGGCGTCAGACTTGTTTCTCCTTCAGTTTCTCCTTCAGCCTGTTGGGGAGTTTCTGCCGAGCGGCTCAGAGCGACGAGAAACTGCTGAGTCAGCAGAACTCTGATTAGCCAACAGCTGTTCAATGTTTAAAATTCCTCAAACTGTCTCTTTAAGGCAGGCGGTTAAACCGTCTGCTTTCCCCCCATAAACAATCACTGTAGTGTAACTGATGCAAACGTAACACACTGCCTTGCTTCATCGGGTCGGTGCTGAGGGAATTGAACCTGCACTGAAAAAATTTATTCTAGATGAGTCATTTTTTTCTTTAAATAGGTGCATTTGTTCTTGAATTGAAGAGATAAAACATTTATCCAATGGAAAAAGACAATTTACATTTAAAATAAAAGAAAAAAACTATTATTTCAAGTGCATATTATCTATTTATCTTATTTTAAGAGTAAAAATACTCATTCTATTGCAAACTTTCTACTTTACCTTTTCAAATTAATGGTAAATACGCTTAATTTAAGACATATTTACTTATTTCTAAATAGTTTTTCCAGAGCAGGAAGACAAACCGAACCGTTTCAGATCAAAAACCGACCAGATGTGGGATAAAGTTGCTCCACGGGTTTGAACATCTCTGGGTTTATCAGAGTCAGCATCTATGTAACGTAGTTCTGTGTCTCTGTGCGCAGCCCCTCACCCAGCAAGTCTCTGACGGCCGCCATGAGAGCCCCGCCAGGTCGCAACGCTCGACGCAACCAGGTAGGAAACGCCGCCTCGCCGCCGTGCTGCTTTCCTCCTTTCCCATCATGCACTGGGGCATTCCTGCTCCTGTCAGGGCTTCCTGTGCCTCAAACAGGAAATAGGAAGTTCTGCCTCCTGAGCCGAGGATGTGTGTGTGTGTGTGTGTGTGTGTGTGTGAAGGTTTCTCCTCAGCGGGGGGGGGCGTGTCCTCTAGATGTCGTTGTGGTTCGGCTCCTCAGGTTCTGTCTGATCAGAAAATGATCACTTCCTGCCCCAGAATGCTCCCCCTGTCCCACTTCCTGCCCCTCAGTGCTAGAGGAGCTATTTTTCTGACCAATCAGAGCCCAGCGAGCAGAGAGACGACCCCACATGCCCTTTCTGTCCACCCCGGACCTGGAGGACGCCTCCAGAAGGTCTGACTATAAAAGTGATGCTGTGGGCTGTGCCTTTGACTCTGCTAAATGAAAAAAAGGAGGGAATCACCATGGCAACGAGCTGCTTCTCTGTGGAATCAATCTCCTGCCGGAGGAAGATCTTTCTCTGTCTCACGCCGCGGTTTTAATGTCTCCTCAGGACACCAAAGACGACAGCTTGGCCTTCATCTGCCCGCTGTGCGACAAGAACTGCCAGACGCAGCACCAGCTGACCATGCACATCCGACAGGTAAGCCCCACCCCCCCACACCGCGCGCCGCAGCCGAGCCGAAACAACACCTGAGCTGTCGTTCTCCCGCAGCACAACGCCGACACCGGCGCCACCGATCACTCCTGCAGCATCTGCGGGAAGTGCCTGAGCTCGGCCTCGTCGCTGGACCGACACATGCTGGTCCACAGCGGGGAGAGGCCGTACAAATGCACCATCTGCGGACAGACGTTCACCACCAACGGCAACATGCACAGGTGACCCACAGCGCACACACACAGCCTCCGGGTCGTTTAGTTCTCTGATACGATCCACTGCGACCTGAAGTCCACATCCAATGGTTAAGGTGGTTAAGCTAGGCACTTCTACTCCATCATCATCTGGTACGCTGATTCCACCGCCAGGGACAAGACTGCAGGCGTGGGGGGGGGGTGCACAGGAAGTAAGGCGAGATTTTAGATCCACTCTCCCCCATCAAACACCCACCCAGAGCTCCACCCAGTCATTTATCAGTGAGGCCCAGACTGCGCTGCTCATTAACAGACGTTTCAGTCAAACACGGGTCCAACTGGAAGAGTGAAACCAAAAGTTTTTAGAGTCAGAGAAAGAGAGATGGATCCATGCTCCGTCCCTCTTCCTCCGTCTGCTGCTGCGGCATGAAGAGCCGTGGGCAGGAAGGAATGACTGGAGGCCGACGCAAACACAACCAGCCCATTTATTCTTCTGCTCTCTGGCTTCAAGAAAATAGAGCTGCTCTGTGTCCACGATCTGTCTCATCTTTAGTTTTTCTTTTCATCTCTGAGTTTCAGCTTTATTACCAAAGAGTCTGGATCCTTTAAAGTTGTAGGGAAATCATATTTAGATGTCAAATCATTCAGGCTAAAACATGTGTATAAATGTAAAAATTTAGAAAATTTCTATTTTTAACAAGAATCCTGTCTTAAAATCTGTGTTTTTTCCGTTATCTTCTGCAGGCCAGTTAGTTCTACGTCAGCCTGAACACCTAAATTCGGCCAATCATATATCAACGGTCATCTGTCAATCAAATGTTTTCGGTCATAGCATCTTGATTCATGTGTCGCAGCTAATATACGCAACGGTTGAAACCAGAATCCTTTCCTTTCCCATTGAGTTGCGTCCCAGTGTTCACGGGGATGGACGTCTGTGTCTTCGGCAGGCGTAGAGCTAACAGAACTGGCAGCGTTGCGAGGCAAGGGCTCAAACATGTACGGCTGGAAGCCTTCTACACCAAACCAAGCTTCTGCCGCCCTGGCGTCCTCTTCCACAACATCTTCGTCCCCGCTTTCCTCCTCTAAATAAAAAATGGATGACGGAGGAGACTCATCCACGACCTCCGACACTAAACTCTCCTCCTCTTGCATGTTTCCGCTGTCCATAGCGTTCCTTGACAGCGTCGTTTCTAAGTCACCAATTTAGTGCTACTTGGTCCCAATGGAATTTCCCATTGGGAACCTGCTAGCACTCAGTTGCTAACTGGTTAGCAACTTAGTGCTACTTGGTCCCAATGGAATTTCCCATTGGGAACCTGCTAGCACTAAGTTGCTAACTGGTTAGCAACTTAGTGCTTCTTGGTCCCAATGGAATTTCCCATTGGGAACCTGCTAGCACTAAGTTGCTAACTGGTTAGCAAGATGCTTCCGACAAACCGGCCACAACCAAACATGCTTGTGAACCTTCCGCCACAACAATCCCGCCCCCTTGATAATCGACCAATCACATTCACTGTATTCACTCGTGTAAAGTCGGGCACCACTCGGGAAAATTCGGAAATGCAACGTTTGGAACAGCTGCTTCTCTACGACTTTAAGTACAACAGAGACAGCTGTGACGCTTAACTTAATTCTGCTTGTGCATCGTTCAATTTACCGTATTTCCCGGACTATAAGCTGCTACTTTTTTCCCACGCTTTGAACCATGCGGCTTATAAGAAGCTGCATGGTTTTCTAACCGCCAGAGGTGGAAGTCAAAGAATGAGTGGCTAATTTTCATTTAGCACAAGAACATGCTAGCATTAGGCACGACGGAGAATAAATGTCACAAATTCCCACATTTTGACATTTATTTGCTGCATTAAAGCTGCTGAACCAATGAAGAGACTGAGCTCAACTCCTGCAGAGCTGAAATAAAGAGCTGATGAAGCTCTATCTTTCAGTAGAAGCTGTTACTTCTGCAAGCTAACAAGCTAACGGGAGCTAGCATTCTCCTTCTTCCCTACACCGGGGGCTATAAGTAGAGCTCCCCCTATAGGTTTGGTGGAGACAGTTCAGTAGATATTAGCAGCTTATAGCCCAATGCTGCTTATAGATGTACGTTTCCAGTTTTTTCAAATAATTGATAAATAATCTCTTTACCGTTTATGATGGTTTTTGTAAAGTCTTACCAATTAATGATTAAACAAAAAGATCAACCAGACCTCAAACAAGATGAATGAGATGCAGAGACCTTAAAGGAGCCCACAGAAACGTAGCAACAAGACGTATAGCAGCTGAACAAAGATAGGTCACTCGTACATCTATAGAGCTGCATCTAGTTAGAAAAAACAGAATCTTAATCGGTTAACCTACAAGTTGCAAAGACAGACAGACTGAAACCACTAGAAGTAGCAAGAAAGAAAATAGACAAGTTTGTAACTTATTGATCTCTTCTTCTCTGCAAATGGGTCTAATTTATAAACACTTAATGAAACAGCTAGTGGTGTTTATAAATGCTGTTTATGGTTAAAACTGGCTAATTTGATCTGATGCTGCAGGAGTGATCGGCGGCGCTGTTAACAATAGTCCACAAGTTTTACGCAAGCTGTTTTAGTCTGGATTTATAAACACCAGTAGAAACAACAGGTGGTGTTTATAAAGGCTGTTTACAGTACAGACTGGCTTTTCTAATATCTGATGTTATAAACAGCTGCAAACGGATTACACAAACTGTTTCAGTCTGGATTTATAAACTCAGTTAGAAACAACTGGTGGTGTTTATAAAGGCTGTTTACAGTACAGACTGGCTTTTCTAATATCTGATGTTATAAACAGCGGGAAACGGATTACACAAGCCGTTTCAGTCTGGATTTATAAACTCAGTTAGAAACAACTGGTGGTGTTTTGTCTATAGTTCAAACTGGCTGTTCTACGCTCTGATCAGGAGTTATAAACAGTCGTCCACATAGTTTAGATGGACAGTTCAGTCTGGATTTATAAAGTGAAACAACAGATGGTGTTTATAAAGGCTGTTTACAGTACAGACTGGCTTTTCTAATATCTGATGTTATAAACAGCTGCAAACGGATTACACAAACCATTTCAGTCTGGATTTATAAACTCAATTAGAAACAACTGGTGGTGTTTTGTCTATAGTTCAAACTGGCTGTTCTACGCTCTGATCAGGAGTTATAAACAGTCCACTGCGTATAATCAGACAGTGAATTTAGAACCAACTAGTGGTGTGTATAAATGCTTTCTGTGGCTCGTAATGGCTTTTCCTGATCTGGAGTTATAAACAACATCCTACAGGTTTTTCCATCGGTAACTTTATTCTGCATTTATAAACTCCAGTTGGAGTGGTAAAACAGTCAGCTTATAGAACGGTGACTGTGAACGCAGCTCGGTGTGCGGCTTGGTCTGGACTCAGAACTAAAGCTAAACAAACAGGAACCGGTTTGGTGGGAAAAAGCATCAGAGAGGAGATGATGCAGCAACGTGATGCAAAGCAACAGGTTAGATGTCTGGAGATGTGCAGACATGTTCTAGTAAAGCATTTCTTTTCTTCACTCAGCACCAAGGGGCTGATGGGTAATGTAGTTTGAGAGGCTCCCCTGGTGCTGCTTCAGGTCGAGCAGAGAGCCGGTTTTTCCGGTCCGATCCGATCCAGACTTTTCTGAAACTCATTTCCAATGCAAACTGCAGACGGAGCTGGGGGAGGGGGGGGGGGGGGGGGGGGGGGGGAGCGAAGATGAGGAACAGCATCCTTTGAGATTTGAGGGCCTCCTCAGGAGAAGATATGAAACGGCTCATTTAGTTTTAATGTTTGAACAGAGCTGAGGTGAAAACTGAGACCAGAGGAAGATTTTCCCTTAATATAAATTCCTCCTTTTCCTTCCATCTTGTGTAATCCTCCTCCTCCTCCTCCTCCCTCCTTTCTTTGTCTTAGCTTCTTCTCCTTTTTTCCCTTTTCTGTCCTGTGGGCCTTTTTAACCCCTTTCTTCCCTGGGACTCCTGCACTCTTCATTTTATTTTATTCTTTATTTTTTCCTTTCCTGCTGTTTTTTTTTTCCTCCTCCTTGTTTCCTCTTTAAGTTTCTCCTTCATCAAACTCCTCTTCCCTTGCTTCCATCCCTCCTCCTCCTCCTCTCAGCAGCTGTCTGCTCTCTCCCTCTGCTCTGTATCTGTTTCTGCTGACTCTGCAGGCTGGCCCGTCTTTGATTGGACGCTTGTTGGGTCACGGGTTCGTCTGCTGCAGACCTCGCTCTCTCATTGGCCCACTGCTTCCCTGAGTTTTGATTGGTTAATGAGCCGCTTCCTGTCAGCTGCTCCCAGATCTGCTGACTGGCTGTCAGGACCTCTTATGGTTGTCCAGCGGCTGCCTGAGGCCTCTATTAATAGATGACACCTTGAAGCAGCACCTCCTGATGTCACCTTTTGACTCCTTATTCTCTTTGACCCAGATCTCCTTCCTCTTGTTTTCTATAAAATCATCCTCCTGCTTTACAACCTCCCTCCTCTCTGCGTCTCCTCCTGTCCTTTCTTTCTTCATCCATCTTATCTATTGTTTACACATTTTCCTCCTCAGCCTCCTTTTTATCATCTCCTCCTTGTTCTCTGTCTGTTTTTTTTAATGTCATCTATTGCTCCATCTGTCCCCACCTCCTTACTCCCTCTGATGCCTCCTTTCTTCCTTTGATGCCTCCTTACTCCCTTTGATGCCTCCTTTCTCCCTTTGATGCCTCCTTTCTCCCTTTGATGCCTCCTTACTCCCTTTGATGCCTCCTTTCTCCCTTTGATGCCTCCTTACTCCCTTTGATGCCTCCTTTCTCCCTTTGATGCCTCCTTACTCCCTTTGATGCCTCCTTTCTCCCTTTGATGCCTCCTTTCTTCCTTTGATGCCTCCTTACTCCCTTTGATGCCTCCTTTCTCCCTTTGATGCCTCCTTACTCCCTTTGATGCCTCCTTACTCCCTTTGATGCCTCCTTTCTCCCTTTGATGCCTCCTTACTCCCTTTGATGCCTCCTTTCTCCCTTTGATGCCTCCTTTCTCCCTTTGATGCCTCCTTACTCCCTTTGATGCCTCCTTACTCCCTTTGATGCCTCCTTTCTCCCTTTGATGCCTCCTTACTCCCTTTGATGCCTCCTTACTCCCTTTGATGCCTCCCTACTCCCTTTGATGCCTCCTTACTCCCTCTGATGCCTCCTTTCTTCCTTTGATGCCTCCTTACTCCCTTTGATGCCTCCTTACTCCCTCTGATGCCTTCTTACTCCCTCTGATACCTCCTCACTCCTTCTGATGAACTCCTTTCTCCCTCTGATGCCTCCTTTCTTCCTTTGATGCCTCCTTACTCCCTTTGATGTCTCCTTACTGCCTCCGATGCCTCCTTACTGCCTCCGATGCCTCCTTACTGCCTCCGATGCCTCCTTTCTCCCTCTGACGTCTCCTTACTCCCTCTGACGTCTCCTTACTCCCTCTGATGCCTCCTTTCTCCCTTTGATGCCTCCTTACTCCCTTTGATGCCTCCTTTCTCCCTTTGATGCCTCCTTACTCCCTTTGATGCCTCCTTTCTCCCTTTGATGCCTCCTTTCTTCCTTTGATGCCTCCTTACTCCCTTTGATGCCTCCTTTCTCCCTTTGATGCCTCCTTACTCCCTTTGATGCCTCCTTTCTCCCTTTGATGCCTCCTTACTCCCTTTGATGCCTCCTTTCTCCCTTTGATGCCTCCTTACTCCCTTTGATGCCTCCTTTCTCCCTTTGATGCCTCCTTTCTTCCTTTGATGCCTCCTTACTCCCTTTGATGCCTCCTTTCTCCCTTTGATGCCTCCTTACTCCCTTTGATGCCTCCTTTCTCCCTTTGATGCCTCCTTTCTCCCTTTGATGCCTCCTTTCTCCCTTTGATGCCTCCTTACTCCCTTTGATGCCTCCTTACTCCCTTTGATGCCTCCTTTCTCCCTTTGATGCCTCCTTACTCCCTTTGATGCCTCCTTACTCCCTTTGATGCCTCCTTACTCCCTTTGATGCCTCCTTACTCCCTCTGATGCCTCCTTTCTTCCTTTGATGCCTCCTTACTCCCTTTGATGCCTCCTTACTCCCTCTGATGCCTTCTTACTCCCTCTGATACCTCCTCACTCCTTCTGATGAACTCCTTTCTCCCTCTGATGCCTCCTTACTCCCTTTGATGTCTCCTTACTGCCTCCGATGCCTCCTTACTGCCTCCGATGCCTCCTTACTGCCTCCGATGCCTCCTTTCTCCCTCTGACGTCTCCTTACTCCCTCTGACGTCTCCTTACTCCCTCTGACGTCTCCTTACTCCCTCTGATGTCTCCTGTCTGCCTCCGTTGCCTCCTTTCTTCCTCCGATGTCTCCTTTTTCCCTCTGTCGTCTCCTTTTTTCCTTCTGATGCCTCCTTACTCCCTCTGATGCCTCCTTATACCCTCTGATGTCTCCTTTCTCCCTCCGATGCTTCCTTTCTCCCTCCGATGCTTCCTTTCTCCCTCTGACGTCTCCTTTCTCCCTCCGATGCTTCCTTTCTCCCTCTGATGCTTCCTTTCTCCCTCTAATGCTTCCTTTCTCCCTCCGATGCTTCCTTTCTCCCTCTGACGTCTCCTTACTCCCTCTGACGTCTCCTTTCTCCCTCCGATGCTTCCTTTCTCCCTCCGATGCTTCCTTTCTCCCTCCGATGCTTCCTTACTGCCTCCGATGCCTCCTTACTGCCTCCGATGCCTCCTTTCTCCCTCTGACGTCTCCTTACTCCCTCTGACGTCTCCTTTCTCCCTCTAATGCTTCCTTTCTCCCTCCGATGCTTCCTTTCTCCCTCCGATGCTTCTTTTCTCCCTCTGACGTCTCCTTTCTCCCTCTGAAGTCTCCTTTCTCCCTTTGATGCCTCCTTTCTCCCTTTGATGCCTCCTTTCTCCCTTTGATGCCTCCTTACTCCCTTTGATGCCTCCTTACTCCCTTTGATGCCTCCTTTCTCCCTTTGATGCCTCCTTACTCCCTTTGATGCCTCCTTACTCCCTTTGATGCCTCCTTACTCCCTTTGATGCCTCCTTACTCCCTCTGATGCCTCCTTTCTTCCTTTGATGCCTCCTTACTCCCTTTGATGCCTCCTTACTCCCTCTGATGCCTTCTTACTCCCTCTGATACCTCCTCACTCCTTCTGATGAACTCCTTTCTCCCTCTGATGCCTCCTTTCTTCCTTTGATGCCTCCTTACTCCCTTTGATGTCTCCTTACTGCCTCCGATGCCTCCTTACTGCCTCCGATGCCTCCTTACTGCCTCAGATGCCTCCTTTCTCCCTCTGACGTCTCCTTACTCCCTCTGACGTCTCCTTACTCCCTCTGATGCCTCCTTTCTCCCTTTGATGCCTCCTTACTCCCTTTGATGCCTCCTTTCTCCCTTTGATGCCTCCTTACTCCCTTTGATGCCTCCTTTCTCCCTTTGATGCCTCCTTTCTTCCTTTGATGCCTCCTTACTCCCTTTGATGCCTCCTTTCTCCCTTTGATGCCTCCTTACTCCCTTTGATGCCTCCTTTCTCCCTTTGATGCCTCCTTACTCCCTTTGATGCCTCCTTTCTCCCTTTGATGCCTCCTTACTCCCTTTGATGCCTCCTTTCTCCCTTTGATGCCTCCTTTCTTCCTTTGATGCCTCCTTACTCCCTTTGATGCCTCCTTTCTCCCTTTGATGCCTCCTTACTCCCTTTGATGCCTCCTTTCTCCCTTTGATGCCTCCTTTCTCCCTTTGATGCCTCCTTACTCCCTTTGATGCCTCCTTTCTCCCTTTGATGCCTCCTTACTCCCTTTGATGCCTCCTTTCTCCCTTTGATGCCTCCTTTCTTCCTTTGATGCCTCCTTACTCCCTTTGATGCCTCCTTTCTCCCTTTGATGCCTCCTTACTCCCTTTGATGCCTCCTTTCTCCCTTTGATGCCTCCTTACTCCCTTTGATGCCTCCTTTCTCCCTTTGATGCCTCCTTACTCCCTTTGATGCCTCCTTTCTCCCTTTGATGCCTCCTTTCTTCCTTTGATGCCTCCTTACTCCCTTTGATGCCTCCTTTCTCCCTTTGATGCCTCCTTACTCCCTTTGATGCCTCCTTTCTCCCTTTGATGCCTCCTTACTCCCTTTGATGCCTCCTTTCTCCCTTTGATGCCTCCTTTCTCCCTTTGATGCCTCCTTACTCCCTTTGATGCCTCCTTACTCCCTTTGATGCCTCCTTTCTCCCTTTGATGCCTCCTTACTCCCTTTGATGCCTCCTTACTCCCTTTGATGCCTCCTTACTCCCTCTGATGCCTCCTTTCTTCCTTTGATGCCTCCTTACTCCCTTTGATGCCTCCTTACTCCCTCTGATGCCTTCTTACTCCCTCTGATACCTCCTCACTCCTTCTGATGAACTCCTTTCTCCCTCTGATGCCTCCTTACTCCCTTTGATGTCTCCTTACTGCCTCCGATGCCTCCTTACTGCCTCCGATGCCTCCTTACTGCCTCCGATGCCTCCTTTCTCCCTCTGACGTCTCCTTACTCCCTCTGACGTCTCCTTACTCCCTCTGACGTCTCCTTACTCCCTCTGATGTCTCCTGTCTGCCTCCGTTGCCTCCTTTCTTCCTCCGATGTCTCCTTTTTCCCTCTGTCGTCTCCTTTTTTCCTTCTGATGCCTCCTTACTCCCTCTGATGCCTCCTTATACCCTCTGATGTCTCCTTTCTCCCTCCGATGCTTCCTTTCTCCCTCCGATGCTTCCTTTCTCCCTCCGATGCTTCCTTTCTCCCTCTGACGTCTCCTTTCTCCCTCCGATGCTTCCTTTCTCCCTCTGATGCTTCCTTTCTCCCTCTAATGCTTCCTTTCTCCCTCCGATGCTTCCTTTCTCCCTCCGATGCTTCTTTTCTCCCTCTGACGTCTCCTTTCTCCCTCTGAAGTCTCCTTTCTCCCTCTGAAGTCTCCTTTCTCCCTCTGACGTCTCCTTTCTCCCCCTCATGTCTCACACAGTCTCAGTTTTCAGGGTCAGACTAAGTTGGACCGTAATGTTTTCCCAGAATCCCTTGGATCTGACCGGTTTCTTCATCTCTCCTCCTCTTCAGGCACATGAAGATCCACGACAAGGACCCGAACGGTCTGATCCCCCTCAGCAGCCCTCCCTCCCCGACCAAACGCCGCCGTCCTTCCATGAAGCGGCGGCAGGGCCTGGAGGAGGAGCTCGGAGACGAGCCGCCCAGTAAGAAGGTAACCGGTTCTTCCCGCTCTGGGTTCCATCTGGCCCGTGTTCCTCAGAGAACTAGAACGGCTCGGTTCTGTGTCCAGGTGATGGAGGATGCGGCGGCGGACGAGTTCATGGCGGTCCACGGCTCCGAGGAGGAGCTGCTGCCATGTCCCATCTGCTTTAAGACCTGCAGCTCCAGACTGGACCTGGACGCTCACATGGACACTCATCCAGACACCATGCTCAGGTACACGACCTGAACTCACCCATCTCAGCCAATCGGAGACACCGAGGTCAGTTTGTTCCTGCGGGAAAATAAAGCAGGAAGCAATGGAGGAAAGATCAAAGTGGAAAATTAGAAAACATTATGAGGAGAAAACATGAAGGACAGGAGGGAAGGAATGAGGTCAGCAGGCGGCGCTGAGCTCGTTATGGAGGAAGGAGAATACTTAGAGGTAAATCCTCCTTAATCAGCCGGTAAGAGGATAGACTGCACTGCAGGGAGAGGAGAGGAGAGGAGGAGGAGAGGAGAGGAGGAGGAGAGGAGAGGAGAGAGGAGGAGAGAGGAGAGGAGAGAGGAGAGGAGAGAGGAGGAGAGTAGAGGAGAGGGTAGAGGAGAGAGGAGAGGAGAGGAGAGGAGGAAGAGAGGAGAGGACGAGGAGAGGAGAGGAGAGAGGAGAGGAGGAGAGGAGAGGAGAGGAGGAAGAGAGGAGAGGAGAGGAGAGAGGAGAGGAGAGGAGGAAGAGAGGAGAGGAAAGGAGGAGGAGAGGAGAGGAGGAAGAGAGGAGAGGAGGAAGAGAGGAGAGGAGGAGAGGAGAGGAGAAAGAGAAAGGAAAGTTAGTTTGATGGAAGAACTCAGACAGCTGACAGGTAATTTCTATAGCGCCAATTCACAACACATCTCAGGGCACTTTGATGCTTGTAGCGACAGTGGAGAGGAAAAACTCCCTTTGAACAGGAAGAAACGTCCAGTAGAACCAGGCTCAGTGTGAGCGGCCATCTGCTGAGGCCCACTGGGGTTCAAGGAAACAGAAGCAGACATAGAAAAAGAAGCATAGATACAAAAGGCAACTGTCAACCAGCTCCACAGGCGGCCCCGTCCAGGAAACACACAGCCAGGCAGACGAGCTCCGAGCCAGCTCCCATGTCAGAGGATGAAGAGAGCACATCCAGTTAGTCACAGTCAGAGAAACAGGACTACACTGGAAAACAGGCCAAGCTCCAACATCTAGAAACAAAGGTGTTGATGGCAGCAGCACAGCTGATATTTCTCTCCAGGATGGAGTCACAGCCAAACAGGAACAGACCAGATGAAGCTACTATGAGAAAAAGCAGAGAGAGCAGAACGTTAGAGATTGAACTAACAGATTCTGCAGAGTGGGAGAATAGAGATAGAATGAAGCAGAATGATGAAAAAGGGGTCCCTATGTCCTCCAGCAGTCTAAGCCTATAGCAGCAGAACTATAGAGATAGATCACCTGAGCGTCTCCTTTGATCTCCTCTACAGGTGTGATCTCTGCTGCCTTTCGTTCAGAACCCACCGCGGCCTGCTGCGCCACAATGCTGGCGTCCATAAGCTCCTCCCCCAGGACCCCAGCGGTCGTCCCTTCATCCAGAACAACCCCTCCATCCCCACCGGCTTCAACGACCTCGCCTTCATCGACTTTTCCTGCAAGAAGTTTGCTCACATCGCTCAGGTAGAGCCCCACCCACCCCTCGCCGCCATCGGCGTCGCTGCTCTGAACCGTCAGGTCTCTGACCCGTCCGTCTGTCCCTCCAGGTCTGGTGTGAGTCCAACCTGCGGCGCTGCATCAGTAAGTTCCACCGTTTTGTCTGCGACTCCTGCGATAAGGCCTTCCCTCTGCGCTCCGCCCTGGACCTCCATAGAACCGTCTCCCACGCGGAGAAACCCGCTGCTGAGGTCGAGGACAGAGTGAAGGCCAACGGAGGGAGGCGGGCCGAGGAAGCTCAGGACGCTGGAGCTGGACCCCCAGCATCAGAGCAGTCCAGTTTCCTGGAGGGTCTGGGCCTGCAGCACGTCTCTAAGGTGGGCTGCTCCTCCTCCTGCTCCTGCTCCTCCTGCTCCTCCTCCTGCTCCTGCTCCTCCTCCTGCTCCTGCTCCTCCTCCTGCTCCTGCTCCTCCTCCTGCTCCTCTCCTGATCCTTGTTCTGTTGGACTTCCAGGTGAAGCTCGGTCCGACGGACGACGAGATCCATCAGGCCCACCTGGACAGCATCAAGGTGATCCACGTGGAGCCGCTGTCCTTCAGCCTCCCCCAGGAGCCGGCCGCCGCCTTCCTGTCCGGGGGCCTGGGGGTGACGCTGGGCCTGGGGGTGGGGGGGCTGGCCGCCCTCAGCATCCCGCTGCTGGAGGCGTCCAGCTCCGCCCTGCAGGGCCTGTCGCAGCGGGACGCCCTCAACCTGCTGTCCCTGCAGCCTTTCCAGGCGGGCTTCCTGCTGCAGCCGGAGGGGGGCGCCGCCACGGGCAGCGGCGCCTTGTCCAGCTGTAAGCCGGGGGAGTCCGGCGCCACCAGCGTGATGGAGCTGGCCGACATCCAGCAGATCCTGAAGGTGGCGGCCGCGGCGCCCAACCATATGGGGCTTCCTCCTCTGGCCAAGGCTCCGGGTTTCTCTGGTGAGTGTCCCCCGGTCCCCCCGTCCCCCGGTTCTCCGGGCCCCCGGTTCTGGACGCTTTGTCTTCATCCTGTCTCCTCCTCCAGGTCAGCTCCCGGGTCAGAAGGCCATGCCGCCGCTGAAGCCCAAACCTCCCATCAGCCCTCGCTGCAGCCTCAGTGCCACCACCCCTCCCCCCCCTGCAGAGCTCCCAGCAGGCCTCACTGGGCTGCATCAGCCCCAGCCTGCCCCCCCCAACGCCCTCCCTCTTCAAGTCGCCATCCTCGGCGGGGGACGGCCCCCACATGGAAGCAGAGTCGCCGGGCGATGGCAAAACGGCGCTGTCGGACTCGCCGCCGGCTGCCGCCACGGTGGTCCAGGAGGAGGCGGGGCTAAACGTCCGGAAGGCGGGAGGCAAAGCCGGGCCCGCCGCCGCCAAAGGGACGTTCCCCTGCCGCTTCTGCGACCAGGTGTTCCCTCTGTCTGGCGCCCTGCAGGCCCACATGCGCTTCCACCTGGGCATCCTGCCCCACCAGTGCAACATGTGTGACTACGTGGCGCCGGACAAGGCCACGCTGATCCGCCACCTGCGCACGCACAGCGGCGAGCGGCCCTACGTCTGCCGCATGTGCCACTACCCCTTCACCGTCAAGGCCAACTGCGAGCGCCACCTCAGGAAGAAGCACGCCAAG
This sequence comes from Cyprinodon tularosa, assembly GCF_016077235.1. Taxonomy (NCBI): domain Eukaryota; kingdom Metazoa; phylum Chordata; class Actinopteri; order Cyprinodontiformes; family Cyprinodontidae; genus Cyprinodon; species Cyprinodon tularosa. The sequence continues at coordinate 381,402 of NW_024039299.1, read as the reverse complement.
ACGTCCAGGAAGGACATCGAGAAGAACATCAAGTACGTCACCTTCTCCTCCCCGTCCATCACCGCCGCTCCCCCCGGCACCACGCCGGAGGCGGAGACGGCCTGCGAAACCACCTGCCGCTTCTGTGGCGAGGACCTGAAGACGTACCGCGCGCTGCAGATCCACCTGCGCACGCACAACGGCTGTCAGAGGAAGCCCTTTGAGTGCCGCCGCTGCGGCGCTGCCTTCCTGGCCAAGCGGAACTGCATCCACCACCTGCTGAAGCAGCACCCGGAGGTCCAGGAGCGCGAGATCGAAGGTCACATCACCACGCTCCTGCCCGCCGCCGCCGGCACGGCCCTGAATCCAGCGGCGCTGAACGGGATCAGTCAGCCCGCCGTGCTCCTGCAGGTGAAGGCGGAGGAGATGGCTTACGCCGTAGAACTGGACCAGCCGCTGGACTTCTCTGCCAAGGGGCGGGGCAGCCAGACGGCGTCTCCCGTAATCAAAACGGAGAACTCCTCCCACGGCTTTGACTGCTCCGACTCGGACCAGCCCATCGACCTGTCCATCCCCAGCAAGCGGCAGCGCCGGGAGGCGGACGGCGGTGCGGAGAGGGAAATGAAGACGGAGCAGAATGCCGCCATGGAGCCGCAGCACCAGCTCGCCGTGGCGACCGAGGAGAAGACGGCCCTCCTTCCTCTGCAGCCTCCTCACCTGCTGAGCGGCTACCAGCTTCCCGCTGGAGCCACGCCTCCCTCCGCCAGCCGAGCTCAGCGCCTCAAGCCGCTGCTGCCCAAACCCGCCCCCGCCACCTCCTCCCCCCCCTCTGTGAAGGATCTGGCGCCGCTCGCCTCCATCGCTCAGATCATCCGCTCCGTCTCTGCAGCTCAGGGCATGCTGGACGGAAACTCCTCATCCTCGCAGGCCGACCCCGACGCCTCGCCGTCCTCCGCCATCCTGGATGCTCCGGGTGACGATGCGTCTGACAGAACCTCCAGGTACTCCTCCTTCACCTCCTCCCCTCCTCCCTTGGCGGCGCAGGATCTGATGTGTTCTCTCCTCGCAGACGGCGGTCCAGGAAGAAGCCGGCGGCTCTGGCAGCGAAGGAGAAGGTCGCTGCCGGCGGGATCGACCTGGAATCCAGCGGAGAGTTTGCCAGCGTGGAGAAGATGCTCGCCACGACCGACGCCAACAAGTTCAGCACCTATCTGCAGACCGGAACCGCAGAGCTGACGGCGAAGAAAGGTGAGATGGCGCCCGGAAAGGCGGCGGTGGAAACCGATCTCAGATTAACTCAGACTCCTTCCTCTGAACAGATGTGGAGCGAGCCGCAGCTTCCGGAGGAGGGGAGGAGAACGAGGGGAGGGGCGGCGAGGAGGCCAAGCCCGCCGGGGCTGTGGCGGCCATGACGGTACCACAGACCAAAGGGAAGAAGAACGCCTACTCCAACTCGGTGCAGAAGATGACCTGCCCCTTTTGCCCGCGGGTCTTCCCCTGGATGAGCTCGCTGCAGAGACACATGCTGACTCACACAGGTAGGAGGGAACACCTGAGGCCGGGGGGCGGGGCCTACAGGGCTGCTTCAGATCACACAACTACAGAGGTTTCATCTATAAACCGGTTTGATCCAGTGGATAAAACAGATCAGAATCTGGCGTCCCGTTATTGTCAGTAATTCCTCCCGATCAAGCATAAGGCGACAGTGGGAGGCGGCACCACCAGCAGAGGGAGAAACGGTTATAAGATCTAAACCAGATGGTTGGTTGATTAGTTATCTGGTTAATTGGTTGATTAGATCTCTCTCTAGTAGCAGGCAGAGGGCAGCAGACTGAGGTTGTGTCAAACATCCAGCCTGACCTTTGACCTCTGACCCCTCCATCACTACATAGTGGACTCTATAGTGAACTTGGTTAAATCACCGTTCAGATAGATCACCACTACTTTTCACTCCCCGTTGGTCATGAGACTCCGCCTCCTCGCACTGTGCCTTCGCCATCTTTGTTCTCCTCACCCATGATCCTTTGCAAGAGAGCTCTTGCAAAGCATTCTGGGATATATCTGTGACGGGAAATTGTGAGTCCACTACGTTTTAATCATTTAGACGTTCTGACATTCATAGAAAATGGCGTAACTACTGCAGTGCCCTATGGAGGGGTTGGGGTGGGCGTGCAGACAGCCTGGCTGTTTATTAATTCACTAGAACGTGAGTACGGACTCGTGTTCTCGCCAAGTCCGTTCTTGACTAGAACCCAAGAAAGTCTGGACTCTGGGAGAACGGGAAGAAGCGTACTGATGATGTCACCACATTCAAAGCTAGTCTGTTATTAATAGTCTCTACATAATAATAAATAACTTATTATTAAATTATTGACTTTTTTTCATTTATTGGGGGAATAATAATGAACACAGTCAGATAAACACGAATAAAATGAACATTTTGCTAAATAAAACAAAAAAATCGCCATCATAGCCAGCTGTACTTCACACACGGCTATGCAGAGAGAGGGCTACTAGAGACGGGCTAACGTTAGCCGTGGCTGGCTGCTGCAGACGGGCTAACGTTGGCCGTGGCTTGCTGCTGCAGACGGGCTAACGTTAGCCTTGGCTGGCTGCTGCAGACGGGCTAACGTTAGCCTTGGCTGGCTGCTGCAGACGGGCTAACGTTGGCCGTGGCTGGCTGCTGCAGACGGGCTAACGTTAGCCCTGGCCGGCTGCTGCAGACGGGCTAACGTTAGCCCTGGCCGGCTGCTGCAGACGGGCTAACGTTAGCCCTGGCCGGCTGCTGCAGACGGGCTAACGTTAGCCCTGGCCGGCTGCTGCAGACGGGCTAACGTTAGCCCTGGCCGGCTGCTGCAGACGGGCTAACGTTAGCCCTGGCCGGCTGCTGCAGACGGGCTAACGTTAGCCCTGGCCGGCTGCTGCAGACGGGCTAACATTAGCCCTGGCCGGCTGCTGCAGACGGGCTAACATTAGCCCTGGCCGGCTGCTGCAGACGGGCTAACATTAGCCCTGGCCGGCTGCTGCAGACGGGCTAACATTAGCCCTGGCCGGCTGCTGCAGACGGGCTAACATTAGCCCTGGCCGGCTGCTGCAGACGGGCTAACATTAGCCCTGGCCGGCTGCTGCAGACGGGCTAACGTTAGCCCTGGCCGGCTGCTGCAGACGGGCTAACGTTAGCCCTGGCCGGCTGCTGCAGACGGGCTAACGTTAGCCGTGGCCGGCTGCTGCAGACGGGCTAACGTTAGCCCTGGCTGGCTGCTGCAGACGGGCTAACGTTAGCCCTGGCTGGCTGCTGCAGACGGGCTAACGTTAGCCCTGGCTGGCTGCTGCAGACGGGCTAACGTTAGCTCTGGCTGGCTGCTGCAGACGGGCTAACGGACTTTGTCCGTTCTGTCTGTTGTGTTGCGAAATGGAACAGTGATGAGGTTTCACAAGAACGCACGAGTAGCCAGACTGAGAGAGATCCCGTGCGTCTCAGTGAGGAAAGGAGCGACTGAACGATAAACTCAGACTAGAAATGAGAGCTTCTAGAAAGCTAGAATGGAAGCGTTCTCCTCTGGGCCGTAGATCCGCGTCAGCAGCGCCCTCTCTGACTTCGCACGGGTCAGAACCACTAACCGAGGCGTTCCTCCATCTCCTCCAGGCCAGAAGCCGTTTCCATGCCCCCGCTGCGACGCCTTCTTCTCCACCAAGTCCAACTGTGAGCGCCACCTTCTGCGCAAACACGGCGTGACCCACAGGACGCTGCGACGCAACGGCGCCATCGTGAACGACGGCTCACACGAGAGCGCCGGTCAGACTGCTTCTCACCGAGTCTGGTATCGACCCCCGCGGGGGTCCGCTCTCCCTCAGGCTGACGGTTCCTTTGTGTTCTGCAGAGAGCCAGTCTGAGACGGAGCAACCGGCGCCGGAACCCAGGGACCTCATCACCACAGAACCAGGCCCGCCATCCACCGTTAACAGCCCCGCCCCTCCTGAGATCACCCAGCTGAGCCCCGCCCCCAAAGCAAGCCAAGGTCAGCCAATGATAACGCTTCAATCAGTTGGTTTTCCTTTGAACTCAGCAGGCTGACTCCAGACTGATCCTCCCACAGGTTCCAGTCCAGCTGCAGAGCAGGAAGCAGAAACCACTGAGCAGGCTGAGCAGCAGGGGGCGCCAGAGAGCAGAGCAGCAGAAGGAAAGCAGCCACTGAGCAGCAAGGTAAACATTCCCGCCTGTAAGACAGGATTCAGGGCTAACAGGCTGGAGATTTGCTCTTTTTTTCACGTAGTTTCTGTTTTTAAATGCGATTTCTGATGCTGAGGATCGTTTCCACCTTCAGGCCGACGTCACCGACGACGACGACTGTCACAGCAACAAGAGCCTCGACCTGAACTTTGGCAAGAAGCTCATCGACTTCAAGCTCTCTTCGTCTTCCGCTAGCTCTGCTCCTCCTCAGGAGGCGCCGCCCTCCTCCTCCCCCTCCTCTGCTCCCCGGGAAGCAGCGGAAATCTCCGAAGACCAGGAGGGAAGCAGCAGCCCGGCAGCCAAGCCCGACCAGAAACACGCCTGTCAGGTCTGCGCCAAGAGCTTCCGCTACGCCGCCACCCTTGCTCGCCACGAGAGGGCGCACCTCTGCGAGGAGACGCAGGCAAAGACTGAGGAGGAGGCACCTCCTGCCGCGAAGGTGGTGGTGGAGGAGGAGGAGGAGGGGATGGAGGGCAAAGCTGCCGAGCTGGAGGCAGAAGAGAAGGAGGCGGAGGAAGACGAGAGCGACGGAGGGGAGAGCGGCGAGTCGGAGAAGGAGGAGAGGAGCGACGAGGAGGCGTCGGAACCAAAGAGCGCGGAGGGAGGGGAGGCGGCGGCGGGCGGACGGGTGGACAAGAGGAAGAAGATCTGCACCGAGTGCGGGAAAAGATTCTGGTCCCTGCAGGACCTGACCCGCCACATGAGGTCCCACACAGGTAGAGACGGAGGCTCCGCCCACTGGCGGCTTCTGATTGGTCACAGGAAGATAGAGCCGTAGCTAGACTCTTTATTTAACGAAGGGCTCAGTGGGGCAACGGGTGAGCTGAGTGTCTGGTTGTCATGGTAACCGCTCAGCATCTCCATTGTCCAACCGAGCTGCCAGTGAGGGACGATTCCCGACTGATCAGCTGGTTTTACGATGAGCTCAGCGACGTCGTCACTAAAGATCAATCAGATTATTAAGAAATCCAGATCAGATGAATCAGGAATAGAAGATCGCCGCTAATCTGACGGTTTGTCGTCTCTCTGTCCCCCAGGGGAGCGGCCCTACAAGTGCCAGACCTGCGAGCGCACCTTCACCCTGAAGCACAGCCTGGTCCGCCACCAGAGGATCCACCTGAGGCCCCGCGGCGCCAGCGATGACGTCAGCGAGGACGGCGACTCCCGCGCCCCCACCCCGACCTCCACCTGCCCGCCGTCGGAGAACGAGAGCGAGTGCGGGAGCGGCGGCGCCGGAGCCAAGGAGCTGGAGGAGGAGGGCGAGTTTCAGAGGGAAGATTGGGCGGAGGGGGGCGGTTCTGATCCGGCACGGCCCGCCGCCGCAGAGGAACCGGACAACGACAACGCCGCGCGGCAGGAGCCCTCCGCGGAAATTCCCCGAGCTACTGAATCAAAGACGACGACAAGCACCGACTCCTCCGCAACACCTGACGGCGCCAAAGATCGTTCCGGCTCTCCCCCAGGGGGCGCCGCTGCGGCCCCCGCTGAAGGCTTCATCCACGGCCTGCTGGAGATCCACACCAAGCCCCCCCTGGAGCACCTCCTCCCTAACGGGGAGCCTCCGATGGTGGGCGTAGACTGAAGCCCCGCCCCCGCCGCAGTGCCATACCACAGAAGGACGTCCCCCCCACCCCACATCGACGAAGAAGCCAGCCCCCCCCTCCCTGAGACGGGGGCCTCGTTTTCTTGAAGTGCCTTACTACTAGTCCGACTTCTAAAGACGTCATTTTGCTAAATCTTTATCCGCGTCGTAACGGAGGACGGATCGGAACTTTTAGAGCTTTTTATGACACTGATTAACTATTTTGGTTTCGGGGGAAATCTCTAATTCAGCAATAAAAACATTGAATGATTACGATTTATTGTTCTAGGTTTTTGTTTTGAGAATCGATGATCAACGCAGGAGACGCCGACGGACCGAAGCTGAGGGTGGGGCGTCCACATCCTTCTGCGTCGTGGCCGGAGCTGGACCATTCAACCTTTTTTTTTTTTTTTGGGGGGGGTGATTCCGGGTCAAACCGGTCAGAGAGACGGACTCTTGTGGTTCCGGTTTGATTCGGAGAAGCGAACACTGACTGAGGAAATGGTAACTGGAAAATAAAAAACGCCGCTGGCTTCCTCTGCGGACTCACGGAAACTTCCTGAACCAATCAGAGTCGTTCTCCTCTGTTTTTTTTAAACCCATCACACTATTGGTCCCTCCCCATTGGTTGCTCATCATCCCTCTGTTGATTCCATGTTTCGTAGAGAGGTCGGCCCACGCCGCGCGACGTGTCGCCGACCACGACGAGGGATTTCCTTTTTTAACTGAACAAATCAAATGTTGTTGTTTTTTTTAGTTGTGTGAATGTGAGCGTGTCTCCAGGCTGCCCCCCCTCATCGTCGCCCCCTATTGTTTGCTTTAGGGATCCTTACAGGGCCCCCGGCGTGCTAACGCGTAGCAGCACTAACACCTGTTCCAGGTTCAGTTTACCTCAACTTTCGCTTCTAACTGAAACTGCTAACGCAGGTCTGGATGTAGCCCTTTAAAATCCAGCGTCTTCCTCCGGCTAACGCGGTCAGACCGCAGCCCGCCGGCTTCCCGCCGGCTTCCCGCCGGCTTCCCGCCTCGGGGCCAAATTGAAGCCAACGAGCGCCGACTCGTCAGTGTAGCCACGGCGACGTCACAGGTGTTTTCTGAGAGGCAGCTAAGGAAGGATAGCTGACATGGACAAGCTGCGCGACTTTTTTAAAGCTAGCTCACTGCCTTCTGATCTGCGCGGCGCAGAAAACCAGGCAGGTGGAGTAATTAGCTAACGAGACAATCAGACCGCGGGCTCAGCTCTAGCTAGGCTTAGTGCGTTTACCCCCCCGTACAGTATTACGTCCCTCTGTTTGTCCACGTTGGACAAGAGTCCATCGTCTCCTCCTCGTCTTGACGCTTATTTTCCTTCGGAAACGTCTGAACTTAGCAGCTAAACCCGACCCAACGCTTTGAGTGTTTTAGCTGAGCATTAGCGACAATCAATTTTAATTTTCTGTTTCCAGAGGCCGCCATGTGACGCCATGAGAGACGGATGGACGGATGAATTCATAAACCTGCTGCACATTTTTAAAAACAAAAAATCAAGTTAAAGGGCTAAATGTTGGAAGAACCGGGGCGGGTTCTTCGTTCCGACTCCACAGTCTCCTGCGATGACGAGGCGTGTAGAAAACTTTTTTTTAATTTTTGAATATTAGACCTCATTAGCATATCGAGCCTCAGCGGCTTCTGACGGAACTGTAAGGCAGGGATGGTCGGTCGTTTAGCGGGTTTATCAGAAACAAACCAAGTTACGACGGAACCAGAACCGCTCCGATTGGCTCATCGCTGCCCTGAACTGGCACTAACGTTTCCCAACCTACGACTAGCACCTCTTCTGTTCGTACTACTAACCGGTCAGCGGAGAAAGGCTCGCCGTCTTTAGGGGCCTCTGGGACGAACCACTGGACACTTTATTAATTAAAAACATCCAAAACTTTAAATTATTTAAAGTAGAAAAGCTTAGCTGTAACTTTTTTTTTACCTCTTACTAGCAATAACTGGCAAGCTAGCTACTATAAGCTATTTAAGCTAATTAGCTTTTTTTCTTTTTATGCTATCATTGCAAAATTTGAATAAAATTATTTTTGCAGATAAATTGTTTTTGTAATTTTAACATGGTAAAAAGCCTAGCTTAAAATAAACTGGTTTCCTAAATGGGTTTTAAAGTCGAGATGCTACTCAGCTAACAGGCTAGCGATGCTTCCGTTTAGATTTCAGCAATAATCAAACAAAATAGAAATTTAGTTTTCTACTCATTACTCTTTAATGTTAAGTGTGAAATATAAATTTATTGGAATTCGCTTCCATAAATAAGCGACTTGAATGATGCTAATAGTTGCTAAAAATGAAAAGGAGTCTTTACTGGCTAATGGCTCCTTTTCTGTGTCCTCAGTCGTCTCCTAATCAAACGTTTTCTTGAGGATCTGTTGTATGCGTCATTATTTAGCTAATTATTTCAGATAGTTTGAAGCTAAAATATGTCAAAACCGTGACCAAGTTATGCTAGCTAAGCATTTATGCCTGTTCCAGAATCAATAAACCCTAGCGTATCATATTATTATAATAAAGTGAATATGCTACATGGCTAACAGGCTAACTGTAGTTCATTATTAGTTATCAACATTTGTCAGAACTTTACTTTTTTCTAGAGATTTAGCAAATAATGAGGGGCTAATTAGCATAAACCAGCTAACATAGCGCTAATGGTAATATTCGGTTAATGTTTGAACCTGAATTTATGGTAAATTTAAATCCGACATTTGAATTTACTTTCCTGTTTTCTTCCGATTTTAAGACTCTAAACAGTAAAAAAAAAAGTTTGCGCTTGCAGCGTAGCTAAGCTGGCGGCCATGTTTGGCTCTTGCATTCAGTGCGGTCTGGAGGCCAGTGGGGGCGCCGTCCCTTTCTCTCCTGGCTCCGTGTTGGCGTCCTCTCTGCGGGGGGGCGTCTGTCCGTCTGCGTGAGGCCTTATGAATACTGGACTTCCATTCGAATGCACATGGACTGTTTTTAACGTATTTATTCGGAGCCCAGGCGTGTTTCGGTGTGAGTGAATTTCTGCAATGACTTGAGAAGAAGCCATGTATTAAAAATGTCACATTTATGCTGCAGAACTGTTGTGCGGAACCTGGTGGGTTTTTTTTTTTTTTGGACCGGCCAGCTGGCCCCTGGGGGCCCGGCGGGTCCACGAGGGACTCGGACTAGCAATAAGAATCCTTCTGAATCCAAAAGCTTTATGTAGAGTTTTCTTGTATGTGAGTCGAGAACAGTCTGTCTGGGTTTATTGGTTATTTTTAGTTTTCTTCTATGACATAAATGCATATTAAACTGTGAAAATCTATTGTGATTAATTAAAGGGTGAGTTTTAGATTAGTTATTTCTTTTTTTTTTTGCATGTTAATCTTAATTTTTTTCCAATTATGGATGATTTCTTCTTTCTGCATCACTTCTTGTGCTACAAACGCATTTATAAATATCAAAATATATATAATCTCGCTCTCAGGGTCTTTCACAAATCCATTATTTGAAAAGCTTCATGTTGTTTTTTTTCTCCCGAGTCGCAGCTTTTCCACATTACTTTGTTTTTTTTAAAGATGACATCATGATTCAGATCTGTCAATCACTACATTTAGCACTTGACTGTGAACTCGTCGCTACCCGACACGGAAAATGTGGTTCGATTTTATTTGTTTTGGTCTCCAAACTCTCAGTCAGACATCTGATTTGAAGCCTTTTTCTGTTTTTCGTAGAATCTTATTTAATGAGTTTCTCTTTGTGTACTGGACCTCAATCACAGAGCATTAAAACAGTCGTCTGGATCGATTTCTGTCCCCTGCTGTTGGCAAACATGACAGTGTTTCAGAGATGTACACCTCTGTATTCAAACTCAATAAGTAAAAGCAATAAAGATTATGTAAAGGAAAGGTTTGTCAATCAACATGGATCATACTTCTGTCTTCTTTGATCTTCTCCACCCTGACATTGAAATGTTCAACGCTTAGAGATTCCCTCTAATCCAGAATCATCAGCCGAGGATTTACAGCCTTTATGCTACGGTGGCCTGAGGGGTGCAAACGTGATGCAAATACACTAGAAAACAAAAACAGAAGAAAATCCTGCAAGTAGCAAAAACAAATGCATTTTAAGGCAAGGCTAAGCATTAGCTTCATTTGAGGTATGCATTGATGCTAAGTGTTAGCTTCATTTGAAACATGCACCAATGCTAAGTGTTAGCTTCATTTTAAACATGCATTGATGCTAAGTGTTAGCTTCATTTTAAACATGCATTGATGCTAAGTGTTAGCTTCATTTGAGACATGCATCAATGCTAAGTGTTAGCTTCATTTTAAACATGCATTGATGCTAAGTGTTAGCTTCATTTGAGACATGCATCAATGCTAAGTGTTAGCTTCATTTGAGACATGCATCAATGCTAAGCATTAGCTTCATTTATGACATGCACCAGTGCTAAGTGTTAGCCTCATTTGAGACATGCACCAATGCTAAGCATTAGCTTCATTTATGACATGCACCAATGCTAAGCATTAGCTTCATTTGAGGTATGCATTGATGCTAAGTGTTAGCTTCATTTGAAACATGCACCAATGCTAAGTGTTAGCTTCATTTTAAACATGCATTGATGCTAAGTGTTAGCTTCATTTGAGACATGCATCAATGCTAAGTGTTAGCTTCATTTGAGACATGCATCAATGCTAAGCATTAGCTTCATTTATGACATGCACCAGTGCTAAGTGTTAGCCTTATTTGAGACATGCACCAATGCTAAGCATTAGCTTCATTTATTACATGCACCAATGCTAAGCATTAGCTTCATTTATGACATGCACCAATGCTAAGCATTAGCTTCATTTATGATATGCACCAGTGCTAAGTGTTAGCCTCATTTGAGACATGCAGCGATGCTAAGCGTTAGCTTCCTTTGAGACATGATGCTAAGCGTTAGCTGAAGAGGATCAAATAAGTCATTGGTAGTTGACTTTTGGCCAATTGTGTCAAATTAGTTCCTTGGTTCACGAGGCTTTGAAATTGCTATCAATATGTTTTAGCTCCTTCCTAACTTCCTGTAACTTAAGTGTCATCATTGATCAGAGATATTTCTGGATTGAGCTTTACTCTGCATAACAAGAGGGGGAGATGATGATCAGGATATAGACTAGACCAGAGGTCACGGATGAGCGGATTGCGGTCCGGATTCAGACCCACCTGCTGGCTAATCTGGACCCAACCTGATTTAAAACGTTTATAAATCACCGCATGTTGTGTGACAACAGTGCGCCTCTTCTCCTGTTAATACGGTAAAGCCCTGGGGAGCGTCCGGCTCCAGGCTGCACGTGATCCAAATGAGCCAATGAGCTGTCAGTCTGGGTTGCTGCTGCTGCTACTTTTAGACACAGCAGGCAAACCTGTGGCAAGCCGGGCGATGGGAAAGAAGGAGAAGACCATGAGAAAAAGAGAGCAGAGAAAGTGTGGACTGCTGGAAGAACTGCGGTGAACTGGTGAAAGAAAAGTGAAATGGCGTGCTCAAAGATGACCCTGCACATTTAGAGGATGTTTGGCTCAACCTGCTGCTGTGAAGCAGGATTCTCCACCATGAACAGAATCAACAATAAATCTGGATCCAGGCTCAGAATGAGCTCCTTGATATGTGCTTGAGAATGGCTTAGTCTCCGGTTAAACCCAGGTTTAATTGGTTACCGCTGAACTAGACCAGAGTCAAATCGCTAACGGCTAACATAGTTTCAGTGGTTTTTATGATTAGCATTTCTGAATAGAGCTAGCAGTTAGGAAGGAGCTAGGAAGAGGAAGCAGGAGTTAGCATGAAGAGCTCCTAATGTTATTTGGTTACCCATAATCCTCTGGGTGAGAGGAGGCAGAGTGACACACGCTAAAGTTCTCGCATTCAGGTGTTTTAGAGACTCGGCTGTTGGCTACATTTTAAACTTTAGTCTTTTATAGATCATTTCCTAAATGGTCCTAATTTTATGAGTGTCTTTCATGTGGTCGTCCGTCCTGTCATGGCGCCCATAAGGCTGTCTGGATTCAGCACAGCAGGCCTTTCCTACCCATGATCGAGTTTTTAGTGTTGAGCTTTGAAGGACGAGCAGCAACGACTGGGCCGCCTGTCCAGACGAGCTTTGGAAGAAGGAAAGATGAAGTTTTTATTTGCATCCTGTTTACATCTTTACTAAAGGTCAGGTCCCAGAGGAGCTGCTGCAGCGGATGCTGACCTATAAACAGTCCAGCAGGGGGACGAGTGCAGGTGACATCATGAATATTCAGCACTTCAATTAACATCTAACACCTGTTGCAGCAGTTTATATAAACGTTCATTAATACTTTAATAGAACTGGAGTTTGATTTATTCTGCAGCGCCAGTTTTATAGAAACAATTTCTAAATAAAATTCATAAGAATTTCCCAATATCTATAGTTCTGCTGCTATAGGCTTAGACTGCTGGAGGACATAGGGACCCCTTTTTCATCATTCTGCTTCATCTGCTTCCTCTGACATGGGAGCTGGCTCGGAGCTCGTCTGCCTGGCTGTGTGTTTCCTGGACGGGGCCGCCTGTGGAGCTGGTTGACAGTTGCCTTTTGTATCTATGCTTCTTTTTCTATGTCTGCTTCTGTCTCCTTGAACCCCAGTGGGCCTCAGCAGATGGCCGCTCACACTGAGCCTGGTTCTGCTGGAGGTTTCTTCCTGTTCAAAGGGAGTTTCTCCTCTCCACTGTCGCTACAAGCATGCTTAGTGTGAGGGATTGCTGAAGAGTCAATGAGTCGATGCAATCAACTGGTTTTCCTTAGATAGAAAACTTTGAATCAATCTGACTGGATGATCTGGTGAACTGGAAAGTGACCTGAGATGACATGATGTGAATTGGAGCTATAGAAATAAACTGAATAGAATCAAATACCTCTGGAATATTTACAAATTTTCTAACCAGAAACTTCAACATAATTTATCGGGATTTTAGGCAACAGACCGAAAGAAGAACGATGCTGCAGAAACAAACACAAAGTTTAATGTTCTTCATTAATTCTCTGCTTTTTACTGGTTTCCTGTTTCAAACCTTCTCTGCTCTAGAATTAAATCGTAAATTCAGAAATAACTTCAGTATTTTGTTTGTCTTAAAGGAGCTGAATACTAAGAACTTCATAACTGATTCAGTTTCATAACTTAGAAAAAAATTATTCACTGAATAATAATTAAGAACTGTTCATGTTTCTGCTGCAGTTTAAATTATTTTTCATTTTAAATCTTTTATTCCACTTTTAAGAACTTAAACCTTTAAATTTCCCCCAAAGTCTCACATCTTGGTGGAAAAATATGAACATTGGATTAGTTAGTGGGCTAAACGCCCCCTAGTGGAAGTACAGGGCAACTGCAGACTGGCCATTTTTAAATATGCATAAAACTTTTTATATTGATATTTTTATCATACAGTAAAATAAATTTTTATTAATGCAACAAACTTTCCTTAAAAGTGGAATTTTCATATTTTTCAGTTTAAAGGAGATATTTATATTTTACAGTAATTTGTAACGTAGAAAAGCAAGAACTAGAGAGGATATTTAAAGACATCATTCTGGTTTATTAAAATCATTTATTTTACAAAATGAACAGATTTACATGAAAGGAATGCAGCATCACTCCAACAGGTGCAGCCTCTGGCTCCGCCCCCTCCAGGTGACACATCAGCCGACGGCTGATCTGACGGTTTTATTTACAGAAAAAAACATTTTTATCTTTTAAATGTTCCACTGAAACCGTCCCGATTCTTTGATGGCTGATGCTTTACAGCGTCTCTGAAGATGCAGCTTCTAGAAGCGGATTTCTGCGTCCTTCACCGTCGGGTTCACACGGTGGACGGCTTCATCAGCGCCTGCTCCCCAAACAGCTGCTTGAAGTAGGCCACGTGCTCCTCGCAGTGTTCCCCTGGCAACAGACGCACCGTTAACCAGACCTCTGCACTCTAGGACAGCTTTTCTATAGATCTGAATTAGATCAACCACACATTCCTTCATCTCTGGTTCTTTTATCTCCATTCATCCCAATTCACAGCAAAAAGAATCAACATTTGATTAAATACATTTATTTCCCTTCAATAAAGGAGAGAATAAACTAATCTGCTTTAATTAAAAGAAGAAACGACTAAAATCCTCTTTTTTTTTGGCCATCATCTTATTCAAATTAAACTTTTTATTTATTTTCAGATCAATTTCAGCAGAAAAGCTGATTGGAAATGTCTTCCTGAGACACAAGTTTCCTACTAACTCTAGAATGAGAAGATCTGTAATCTACATCCATCGTTTCATCGCAGTTAAAGTCGGATTAAAGGAAACCAGGAAGCCGTTTAACTCTTTCCTCTCCATCTTTAATTCCTCTAACAAACATTTAGACGTAAAGAAACAAAGTTTTCACTGAACGAGGCTGAAAATCTGGAACTATTGAAGAGAAATATCTCCAACCAGGAAGCGGGTCGGACGGTTCTGGCCGTAGAACCGGATCCGTTTTCAGGTTAATCCCAGTTAGGGAGCAAATCAGGCCTTAAATTGCAAATGAGACTTAAATTAAGTCCAGCTTCCAAACTATAAATTGGAGATAGTTTATATTTGTATAACAGAAAAGCATCAAGGAATAGTTTCCAGGTGGAAACATTATCCTAAATGTCACCAGTTCTGATTTATAGGCGATTAAACAAAGAAAAAAAAAAAAAACGTAGCCTAGCCGAAATCTTTTTCCAAAATAAACACCATGAAAGCCCATTAGAAACTCAGACTTTATAGATCCACATGTTGACTATAAATCAAGCTAATTTGGACGGAATAAGATGAAACATGTTTGTTCCATAAAGGTTTTAGTGGAAAGAGAGCTGGGAGGAACTGGGATTATGGGACAAATCCAAATGTGCAAAAAATGCATTTTTCTCCTCATCAAAGTGAATCAAATCAGATAAATATTCTGATTTCCATTAATGGAGACTTTCTGCATGAAGCAAAGCCTTTGATCCTCAGATTTTATCATTATTTCACTGAAATTTACCAATAAAATCCCCAAACTGGATAGAAAATAAAAACAGAGCAGCTTATGTAAAGCATGCCAGTTACATCACCTGAAATGGTCACACAATGACCTCTGACCCCTCCTTGGAAAGGTCAGAGTCTCTAATTTCCAATGATGGCGGCCATTAGGGGGCGGGGCTTAAAAATGAATACCTGCTGATGCATTACTCCTGCAGAGTCACATTTCAGGTGGAATTTTAAATCTCATTTTATTTGTTTACGCAGCTATAAAACAAAAATTATTTGTGTAAAAATAATTTTGAAACATGTTTTAGAAATTTTAAAGCCCCGTTTGAAAGGCGTGTGGATGAAACACCATGTGACTGACTTTGGATCATTTCTATAAATAGTTAAACATGAGCAGGGGTCAGTTGGGCCCTGGACCGGACCCTCCGGGCTTCAGGAGTTCCCTGATTGGTTGGAATCAAGCGAAGCTCCGCCTTCCATCCACCCTGAATGTTTGCTTCCATTCCTCGTTATTCGTAAGAAAGAAAAAGAAAATTCGGACTAAAAAAAACATCAGCAGAACATTTGGTGGATCGATGGGAGAAGAATCAGTACCGGGAAAACGTTTAACTACAGATGCGTTTCTAGAACCACCCGTCCTCCATCTTGTTTTTATTAGCATAAAGTGACCATAAAGCACCAACAGAACCAGCAGCTTTAAACCAGAACCTCGGGTTCTGGTTCTGACCTGGGTTGAAGGACGGGTGTCCTCTGAGACGCTGGTTCCGTTGCTGGAATGACCGGAACACGGTGTAGAACAACATCTGGTCCCCCGTCTGGCGTGCCGCGTCCAGAAACTTCCGGGCCGACACGTTGTCATGGGCGCCTGGATCAGAACCAACATGTCAGCAGGAGCGACCGGGAAAGTTCTGGACCCGAATATGCCGCCAGACGTACCGACGCTGCGGATGAAGCGGAGCGCGCCCAGAACCTGCTGCTTGGACAGCAGAACCTCCACGATCTCGTCGTTGGCCGTGGAGAGGCGCTGCAGAATCAACAACAGAACCGGGTCAACATGGTGGGGGGGAGGAGCTAGAAGGGAGCGTCCGCGGTGCGGCGGTACCTTCAGCATGTCCAGAGACAGCTGGTGAGCAGGAGGGTAGGTGCTCTCCAGAGACAGCAGCAGGCAGGCCTGCAGGAAGAAGAAGATTCTGGAATCACTAAAACTTTTTGCGTAAGAAAACAAACAAACACTTTGTCTAAAAGTTCCTTCTTCCTCCTGAATGATCGGGAGTTCCTCAGCAGCTCCTCCAGAACCAACTGGATCCGCCGGATGTTTAGACCTTAGATTTACGACCACAGGGTTCTCAGCGGCATATTCAGCGCACAACGTATCGATCGCAGTGGGTAGTTACGTTAAAATATCTGCTACGTTAAAACACAGCAGCCGTCAAAACCGTTGGTGCTGCTGCGTCGAAACAGCCTGCGTTACTACGTCATAACCGTCGCCGTTACTTTAAGAACAATCAGTGTTACTGCATAAAACCATTGGCGTTACTAGGTTAAATAGGTCGCTGTTACTTTAAAAACCATCGGCATTACTACGATAAAAACCATCACCGTTAATACGTTAAAACCGTCCGTCCGCGTCACTGCGTTAAAACCGTAGCCTTCTTCCTGTGTTAACACCGTCAGCGTTCCTGCGTTAAAACCGTCGGCGTCACTGCGTTAAAACCGTACCTTCTTCCTGCGTTAACACCGTCGGCGTTCTTGCGTTAACAACGTAGCCGTTCCTGCGTTAAAACCGTCTGTTGGCGTCACTGCGTTAAAACCGTACCTTCTTCCTGCGTTAACACCGTCGGCGTTCTTGCGTTAACAACGTAGCCGTTCCTGCGTTAAAACCGTCTGTTGGCGTCACTGCGTTAAAACCGTACCTTCTTCCTGCGTTAAAACCGTCGGCGTTCTTGCGTTAACAACGTAGCCGTTCCTGCGTTAAAACCGTCTGTTGGCGTCACTGCGTTAAAACCGTACCTTCTTCCTGCGTTAAAACCGTCGGCGTTCTTGCGTTAACAACGTAGCCGTTCCTGCGTTAAAACCGTCTGTTGGCGTCACTGCGTTAAAACCGTCGGCGTCACTGCGTTAAAACCGTAGCCTTCTTCCTGCGTTAACACTGTTGGCGTTCCTGCGTTAACACTGTAGCCGTTCCTGCGTTAACAACGTAGCCGTTCCTGCGTTAAAACTGTAGCCGTTCCTGCGTTAAAACTGTAGCCGTTCCTGCGTTAACAACGTAGCTGTTCCTGCGTTAAAACCGTCTGTTGGCGTCACTGCGTTAAAACCGTAGCCTTCTTCCTGCGTTAACACCGTCGGCGTTCCTGCGTTAAAACCGTATGCGTCAATGCATTAAAACCGTAGCCTTCTTCCTGCGTTAACACCGTAGCCGTTCCTGCGTTAACACCGTAGCCGTTCCTGCGTTAACAGCGTAGCCGTTCCTGCGTTAAAACTGTAGCCGTTCCTGCGTTAACACCGTAGCCGTTCCTGCGTTAACAGCGTAGCCGTTCCTGCGTTAAAACTGTAGCCGTTCCTGACTTAACACCGTAGCCGTTACTGCGTTAACACCGTCGGCATCATTGCGTTAAAACCGTAGGCGTTACTGTGTTAAGTGTCACTGCGTTAAAACAGTCGGTCGGCGTTATGTTAAAACCGTTTCATTTTATATGGGACCTTTAAAATAATGACGCGGTCGCTCCACTGTGCGGGTCGACCCATTAGAACCCATTAAATGAGGTTCTGCTTCAGTTCTGCTGTGTTCAGCTAATGGGACGGAGCCCGGCTTCCGGATCAGAACTCACCAGCGGTTTGGAGTCGCTCAGGACGTGGTACTGGAGGAACTGGTGCAGCATGTAGAACAGGCTGTTCTGGACCAGGGTCTTGATGACCAGCTCGTACAGGTAGTGCTGAAACACAGCGGTCAGAGCGAAGGGTCAGATAGACGCAGAACCGGTCCAGGCGGGAGCCGCGGTCCGGTCTTACCTGGACGGTCCGGTCTTACCTGGACGGTGATCTGGTTCTGGTTCAGAGAGCGGATGTACTCCATCAGAACCGCTATGATGAACTTATGGGACACGTCCTGCAGGAGACAAAGCAGGTTCTGATGAAGCTACTCATCATCATCATCTTTATGATGGCGTTATTGGACCCAGCTCCGTTCAGACGGTTCTAAAGAATTTCACTTATTTTAATCCTTAAACTTCTGCTAAATATTTACTCTTTGGTGTAATGAGCTCAGAGATCCAGCAGGGGGCGCCAAACATCCCTACAGCAGAACTCAGAGCGCCAAGAAACCAGAAACCAGAGGAAGTTCTGCTGGTTCTGATCCTCTGGGTTCCCTGCTGCCATTTTTAGACCCATTCATGCTCCCTGCTGATCAGCTTCATACAGGATCTGGATCAGAACCGGGTCCAGGCTGCTGTGAAAGCGAGCTGGAGTTCTATTGGACCGGATCAGAACCACAGGCTGAGGCCCAGGATGTGGGACGGACGGCGCTTGGTACTGATCCAATAACCTTTGATTGGACTTCATCTGTGAAACCAGAACCAGCAGAACTCCCCCCCCCACCGCCGTTAGTACCTTCCTCTCCGTGAACGCCGACAGAACATGCGTGTACATGTCCGACTGGTCGATGACCGCCTGCGTCCTGACGGGCCGTTTCTGAGCGGCGGCGCCTCGAGTCGGACCCGATTCCACCGCCTACAGAAGACAGAACCGTGTTTAGGGGAAGGGTTGCGGTTTCGGACTCACCGCCGGTCCCTGAACTCACCGCCGTGTAGCTCTGCTCCGCCTCCAGGTACTCCTTGTACACCTGGTTGAGTTTGTCAAAGACGGTCGCCACGACGGGAAGGCTGCCGTTCTCCTGCGCCTCCAGAACTGGAAGAGGAAGAGAGACGTTAGCCGGGCCGCGGCGCACGGCTGGTTCTGTCCGGCGGCGTCGGCTCAGACCTACTCTGCGAGCACACAGACAGGATGACCATCTTGCAGTCCCAGCGCCGCAGCAGGAAGTCCATCAGTTTGCCTTTGTCCTGCAGCAGGCGGACAGCAGGGGGCAGCCTCACCTGCAGGTACCACAGGTAGCCTGGAGAACGGGGGGAACCAATCAGAAACATCCTCCTGCTGATTGGTTCAGAGGAAACAGGAAGTGAAGCAAACCTTCGCTGGCGCTGATGATGATGTCGGGCTGGAAGACGCTCCACGATGAAGAATCTGGACCCAGAAATCAGGAAAAACACCTAAAACACGACGCCTGCTCAGAGCGTCAGGGTCAGAACCGGCTTCTAGAACCACGGTTCTGACCCAAACGGACCTTCTGCTCATTGATCCACTCAGCAGGAACCAAACAGAACCGGGAATCGGACCCAGAACCGAACCCTCTGATCTTCAGGAGGGACAAGAAAGAAAGAAGAAGACGAATTCAGAACAAAACCTTCTGAAGGTTCTACTGGATTCTGCTGCCAATGAGCGAAAAGACTCGACCCGACGAGTCCGAGACCAGAACCGCAGAAAGAAGACGAGATTTAGGGAATAAAAGAGAACAAACCGCAGCAGGTTTATTGAAATCATCCTGAAACTAAACTTCTGCTCCGTTCAGATTAAACCAAACAGAAACTCTAATCTGATAAATAGAGAAATACCAGGGTGACATAGATACGGGATAAATAGATTCAACAACAGAGGGAAATTTTCATTTTTCAAAGCGATCAAACCGTTTTCACGGTTTCACTCTGAGGCTAAAAGCAGAAATTAGTTGATGAGAAATGTTGGTTTCCATGGCGATGGGAGCATCTTTGGTGCGTTTTCTTCTTCTTCTACCAGAATCACCGGAACTCCGCTTTAATTCTACGTTTTTCAATCGTTAAGTTTGAATCACGTCTGGATTTAATTTCCTAAAAACTTTAAAGAAACGAAGAAAGAGAAAAAGATCCGGTCAGAACCGGTTCCTCTGGGATATGGAGTCAATTCTGTTACATTATTATCGCAAATAAGAAGAAAAAACAACAGCAGAAATTAAACTTTTAAAAGACGTTTGGAGAATAATTTGTTATTTTCTCTGATTTTATCAAAAAAAAAATAAAAAACACTTCCCATCACTCCTGGGGGAGGAGGGGCAGAAAATAATCACTGAAGCTCGATTGGAAGGGAAGAAATCGGAAGAAAAAAAATATAAAAATATATAATTTGTAAAATAAAGTTTAAAGTTTGAAAAAATTTGGGAAAAATTTACATGTAAGAAAAATGAAAAAATTATTTTCAAAAAATTTTTTATTAGGAACTTTTGAAGGTTTTATTTCTGGGTTGCGTTTTTATTTTTTTATTTCCATGTACAAACTTTCCTTGTAGCTTCAGCAAGCTGGACCAAACAGAACTGGCAGGGCATGAAAGAACCGAACCGACTTCTGAAAAATATCTAATAATAATATTAAAGGAGAAGAATTAGTTTTTTTTGCTGATTATTGTGGATTCGTTTCAACAGGAAGCTTCACTCATTCAGACGTGGAAAAGGTTCTAATCTAGTTCTAGCTCCTCCAGACGCTCAGGAACCTTAGAAATGTTCTGAACTTCAATCAGCGAGGCTCAGTTGAAACGTTGCCATGGAAACCAGAGAGAAACAGGTTTGTTCGTCAATAACCGGGCTCCAGTTCTGACCCAGAACCCGATCTGTGCTGAAAGGATACACAGCTGACACGGAACCGGAGGCTGAGTCGGGACGGCGGCCGGACCTGCGGGAACAGCAGCACTGAGAGCAGCGTGGGACTAAACCTGGACCGTAGGTCCGAGCAGAACCTGAGGATTACCTGATAAAGGGATCCTGTAGGGGTGGATGGAGCGGGCCGGCAGGACCGGCTGGTGAGTGTTAACGGCGCATTCAGGCTCCTTCAGCTTGATGTCGAAGATCAGCGACGTCTGATGGAAGAGAAACAGGAATAAAGAATAAAAACAGCCTTCAATCCATCTAAGTCCAGAATCAAGTTTCTGGTGACGGATGGAAGATTATCTCTCTAAATTAATTTAACTCTTTGAAGCTGAGATTAATAATCCAGACCTGGATGATCTTTCATCAGGCTCCATTTTTACAGAAACATTTCATTATATAAGCAGAGGAATCATTTCTATCATTTAAAAATAAAGTTAAATATTGATCCCTTTAGAAAAAATGTTTATGCTGGGATTAAACTATATATTTTTTTGTTGTTACATGAATTAAATGTTTAGTTATGAAACATCTTAGTACTTTACTTTAAAGGCACATAAATTATTCTACATTAGAAAATAAAAGTCTAAACAATGAGGCCCTCAGTGAGCAGGTTTTAGATCAGGCAGAAAGCTTTAATAATCTCCACATTTAGCCGTCTTCTAAACGAGTCATTTTGACGTTCCACGCCCCGTCCTCCTGACGTTTGTAAAGATGGCCGCCGGAGAGGGAAGGCCATAGATCACTTTAACACCCAATCAGATTATTGTTAAGAAAAGTCTGTTTGTGAAGCACAGAGAAGATTGTTCATCTTATAAAAACCACCTGCTGCTCAAAACAGCCGAGGACAGAAACGTTAGCGGCGATGCTAACTTGTTTACAGGCTATGAAGGTAAGCAGTTTGACAGTCAAATTATTCACAGGTCTGACCTTTAAAGCTTCGTAACGGACAGTTTGTATCGAGCCACTCTTCAGTTCACGATTTGTGGAGAAGCTGACGTGGTTAGCACAGGTGCTTGGCCCTTAGCTTAGCTCTTAGCTTAGCTCTTAGCTGAGCCCTCAGCTTAGCTCTTAGCTTAGCCTTAGAGGAGCCCTTAGCTTAGCTCTTAGCTTAGCCTTAGAGGAGCCCTTAGCTGAGCCCGTAGCTTAGCTCTTAGAGGAGCCCTTAGCTGAGCCCGTAGCTTAGCTCTTAGCTTAGCCCTTAGAGGAGCCCTTAGCTGAGCCCGTAGCTTAGCTCTTAGCTGAGCCCTTAGCTTAGCTCTTAGCTTAGTTCTTAGAGGAGCCCGTGGCTTAGCTCTTAGCTTAGCTCTTAGAGGAGCCCTTAGCTGAGCCCTTAGAGGAGCCCTTAGCTGAGCCGGTAGCTTAGCTCTTAGCTTAGCCCTTAGCTGAGCCCTTAGCTTAGCTCTTAGCTGAGCCCTTAGCTTGGCTCTTAGCTTAGCCTTAGAGGAGCCCTTAGCTTAGCTCTTAGCTTAGCTCTTAGAGGAACCCTTAGCTGAGCCCTTAGAGGAGCCCTTTGCTTAGCTCTTAGCTTAGCTCTTAGAGGAGCCCTTAGCTGAGCTCTTAGCTGAGCCCTTAGCTTAGCTCTTAGCTTAGCCTTAGAGGAGCCCTTAGCTTAGCTCTTAGCTTAGCTCTTAGAGGAGCCCTTAGCTGAGCCCTTAGAGGAGCCCTTAGCTTAGCTCTTAGCTTAGCTCTTAGAGGAACCCTTAGCTAAGCCCGTAGCTTAGCTCTTAGCTGAGCCCTTAGCTTAGCTCTTAGCTTAGTTCTTAGAGGAGCCCTTAGAGGAGCCCTTAGCTGAGCCCGTAGCTTAGCTCTTAGCTGAGCCCTTAGCTTAGCTCTTAGCTTAGTTCTTAGAGGAGCCCTTAGCTTAGCTCTTAGCTTAGTTCTTAGAGGAGCCCGTAGCTTAGCTCTTAGCTTAGCCCTTAGCTTAGTTCTTAGAGGAGCCCTTAGCTTAGCTCTTAGCTTAGCTCTTAGAGGAGCCCTTAGCTGAGCCCGTAGCTTAGCTCTTAGCTTAGCCCTTAGCTGAGCCCTTAGAGGAGCCCTTAGCTTAGCTCTTAGCTGAGGCCTTAGCTTAGCTCTTAGCTTAGCCTTAGAGGAGCCCTTAGCTTAGCTCTTAGCTTAGCTCTTAGAGGAACCCTTAGCTGAGCCCTTAGAGGAGCCCTTTGCTTAGCTCTTAGCTTAGCTCTTAGAGGAGCCCTTAGCTGAGCCCGTAGCTTAGCTCTTAGCTTAGCTCTTAGAGGAGCCCTTTGCTTAGCTCTTAGCTTAGCTCTTAGAGGAGCCCTTTGCTTAGCTCTTAGCTGAGCCCTTAGCTTAGCTCTTAGCTTAGCCTTAGAGGAGCCCTTAGCTTAGCTCTTAGCTTAGCTCTTAGAGGAACCCTTAGCTGAGCCCTTAGAGTAGCCCTTTGCTTAGCTCTTAGAGGAGCCCTTAGCTGAGCCCGTAGCTTAGCTCTTAGCTTAGCTCTTAGAGGAGCCCTTTGCTTAGCTCTTAGCTTAGCTCTTAGAGGAGCCCTTAGCTGAGCCCTTAGAGGAGCCCTTTGCTTAGCTCTTAGCTTAGCTCTTAGAGGAGCCCTTAGCTGAGCCCGTAGCTTAGCTCTTAGCTTAGCTCTTAGAGGAGCCCTTTGCTTAGCTCTTAGCTTAGCTCTTAGAGGAGCCCTTTGCTTAGCTCTTAGCTTAGCTCTTAGAGGAGCCCTTAGCTGAGCACGTAGCTTAGCCCTTAGCTGAGCCCTTAGAGGAGCCCTTAGCTTAGCCCTTAGCTTAGCTCTTAGCTGAGCCCTCAGCTGAGCCATGTCCGTTTCCATTGGTTAGCAGAGAGATAGCGCCTGCTAGAGGGCGGGCTATTATGTGGGGGGAGTAGTTATTTCCCCAAATGACATCATAAAGAGCAGGATTTTCAAAACAGGAGGAACAAGGCAGGAAAAAAGTGAAAGTTTTTTCTGGCTTTATAAGAAATGTGACCAACGTTTATGATGTTAATGACATTGTAGGAGCCATAATGATGGGTGTGCATGTGTATGTATCACGTGGGCGTAGTTGCTGTGGTGACACATGCGGTGACAGCTGCTTAAATGGGTGTGTTTACCTGCACTCCGGAGGAGAGAGGGGAGCGGGGGAGCCGTATTTCTTGTTGACCGATTGCTTTATGATCTGAATCAGTATGTCACATCATGTACGTTTCAATCTGTTGTGAGTGACTACATAAGCCTCTGGACAGGATTAAAACACCAAAGCTAATTCCTGGATTCCGTGTGCATTCTTGATCAAAGACGGCAGCGCGTCATACACATACAGGACTCTATCTCCACCTCTCAAGCGACAAGGATTGCTAAGGAGTCGCTACATTTTGTCAACAAGAAAGGCCTTTAATGAAAGCCATCACTCGGAATTCAAGCCACAGCGGCATCAGGTGAACGCCAAGTAAGTGCCTGCTGCGCCAGAGTTAATGTGGAAACGCGCCACACCCAAACGTCATTCACTGAAGAACAGGTAAGCCACCTGTCTCTTATCTGTTTGTGAAAAGGAATCCGTGTGCATTAATGCTGGAGCGTTCCAATCCCTCCGCTTCTGAATGAAAATGCTGATCGGATAAGGATGACGTACAATGAGGGTTCTGCGCACACTTTATTTGCTTATGGTGGTTTGAATAATGCGATGCTTTGGAATTTCAAAGGATTATGATGCTTTGTTGAAATTGACTACTCTGTTTATCACAAACTGAGAATCTAAGACTATTTGATATTTTTTATTGAAGAACAAACCAGAATAAAAAGGAAAATCAAAATGAGTCAAACAAACAGTGATACTTTGCGCTCTGAAACAGAGTGTGCGAAAAGAGAAAGCAAACCTACTGAGAAGAGTTTGATGTATAAGGTTGAAAGATTGCAAAATGAACGCAAACGGTTTGTGAATAAAATGAAAAGACTGATACCAGAAATAAAAGAATTAATGAAACAAAAAGAGAATGTGGCTCAAATAAAGGAATTTCTGGAAAGGTTGGAGAAGCTGTGTGAATGTGTTTATACTGCTCATGATCAATTGTTGCTTCTACTGCCACAGGAAGAAGTTGATAAACAAGTTGAATGGTTGTCAAGCATAATGAAATACACAGAAACTTTTCAAAATGAAATAAAAGAATGGATAAAGAAAACCGAACAACACAACAGTTCACATGAACAACAGGATATAACTGAAACTAATAAATCCAGGCATATTGTGGAGCAAAGAGGAACAAATGGAGTTTTATTAAACATTTGTGATATAAATGGAGATGAAATTAAACCAAGTGACAGTATTTCAAATGTGGAATCTCATAAATCTTCATCCAACATCTCTACAATTTCTTCTGCACATTTAAGAGCTGAAGCTGAGCTTGCTGCTTTAACTGCAAGACAAAGGCTATTGGAAGAAAAGCATGCAAGTGAAGAGGAAGAACTCCGTAAAAGAAAAGCAAGATTGCAGCTGGAGGAAGAGGAGGAAAAACTGCGCAAAAGGAAGGAGAAACTACAACTGGATACTGAAATTGCTGAAAGAATGGCGGAATTAAAAGTACTCAAAAATCGAAGCTCAACAAGTGGAAAACGATCGAAAGCATCAGATGGAATGAACTCATATTTGAAAAGAGTAAAATCTCAACAGCAATTTAATGTAAATGCAGATGAATTCCATCCATCAGTACGTGCAAAACAAAGAACCAGATTGGAGGATGAAAAAGAATCTATAAAACACACTGTGAAAGAGAGCATGACATATTCATGTGACAAAGGTCCACAATTGTCCGTGTTTCATAAGGAACCAGTCAATAACCAATATATTAATCAAGAACTTGGTGCTAACATGAATTCAAATCTATCAGCTGTGGAAAATAATGATGTTTTTGACATTATGAGGAAGCAAAATGAAATAACTACTTTGTTAATACAACAACAATGCTTCAATTCTCTTCCAAAGAGAGAGATTCAAATATTTGATGGTGATCCGTTAAAATATTATACATTCATAAAGGCCTTTGAGAATGGAGTTGAAAGGAACACATCAAATAATTCTGACCGTTTATACTTCCTGAAACAGCATACTAAAGGTCATGCTAAAGAACTTGTAAGAAGTTGCCAACATTTAAATCCAGATCATGGATATTCAAGAGCCAAAGTTTTATTAAAGGAACAATTTGGGAATGAGCAGAAGGTTGCACATTGCTACATGGAAAAAGCTCTTTCATGGCCAACGATAAAGTCAGAGGATGTGAAGGCTCTACAGGACTACAGTATATTCCTCAGAAGCTGCTGTAATGTAATGGAGGATATGCAGTATCTTCATGATTTGGACATGCCTTCTAATATGCTGAATGTCATAAAGAAGCTGCCATACAAGCTGAGAGACAGATGGAGAACTAAAGCATGTGAGCTACAGGAATGTCAAGGAAGAAGAGTCAAGTTCAGTGATATTGCAGATTTCCTTGAAAAACAAGTCAAGATTCTGACAGATCCTGTCTTTGGCAATATACAAGATTCTCCAAAGATAACAAATAAAGCATCATACAAGCCAAAGTTAATGCCTCGATCCAAAGGAGCCAGCTTTGCAACTACTGTCAGACCAGTGGAGAACAAATCTCAGCCTGTGAAAGAAGAGAACAAAATCAGAATAAATGCAATGAATACATGTATTTTCTGTGGAGCAGGGCACAAATTGACTACGTGTACACTGTTGGGGAAAATGGCACACGAGAAGAAGATTGATTTCTTAAGGGGAAATGGCATATGCTTCGGCTGTTTGTGTATAGGACACATTAGTAAGCATTGCCGCAATAGGATTTCCTGTTTAAAGTGTAGCCTTAAACACCCTACTATACTCCACAGAGATAAAGATGCAAAGGAAGCTGAGAAAGAGTCAGATGTTTGTATGAACATGCTGGTGTCAAGTGGTCTTACAGGGGCTGGAGACCAAGATTGCAAGCTGCCAATTGTGCCTGTCCAGATAAAATCTAAAAGTGGATGTAAAATTGTTACAACATATGCCTTTTTGGACCAAGGAAGCACAGCTGTCTTTTGTTCAGAGAGCCTTGTAAATAAGCTGCATCTTACTGGGAGGAAAGAACACATCCTACTTCGCACTATGGGCCAACAGAGGGTTGTGAGCAGCAATACTGTATCTGGACTGGAGGTTGCTGCACTGCACGGAGACGAGTTTGTTGAGTTGCCCAAAGTGTACACACAAGAGTCTATGCCGGTGTACAAAGGAAATATTCCGACTGAAAGGGATATTAAAAAATGGCCTTACTTAACTCACATTCATTTACCCCAGATAGATGCAGAAATTGAGCTCTTAATCGGGACCAATGTGCCAAAAGCCTTGGAGCCACTTGAAGTGGTCTGCAGTAGGAATGGAGGACCATTTGCAACTCGGACAGTGCTTGGATGGACTGTAAATGGACCGCTTGGAGGTGGCAGTGATGATGTTGTGCACAGTAAACAACCACAGATAACTGTTAACAGAGTTTCTGTTGTAAATCTAGAAGAACTTTGGCAACTGCAGTTTAAAAATGACTTTCCAGAGAACAGTTTAGATGAACAACCAGCCATGTCAAGGGATGATCAGCGTTTTCTGGAAATGGCCAATAACTCAATTACACATTCAAACGGCCATTATGAGCTTGGTCTACCACTGAAAAAAGGTACCATCCATATGCCAAATAACCGAAAACTCGTTGAGCAGCGTCTAAATCACCTTAAACAGAGGTTGCAGAAAGACTCAACTTTTTACAACGATTATAACACCTTTATGAAGGAGCTTCTGACCAAAGGCTATGCTGAGAAGGTTCCAGAGAAGGAGTTAGATCGAGCTGTTGGAAAAGTTTGGTATATTCCACACCATGGAGTTTACCATCCCACAAAAAAGAAGATCAGAGTTGTGTTTGACTGTGGAGCAAGTTACCAAGGGACATCACTGAACGCTCAACTGCTCCAAGGCCCTAATCTTACTAGCTCTCTGATCGGAGTTGTGACTCGCTTCAGAAAGGAAGCTGTGGTGATAATGGCCGACATTGAGTCTATGTTTCACCAGGTACGAGTCACGCCTGATGACACTGATCTGCTCAGGTTTCTTTGGTGGCAAGATGGAGATCTCCAACAGCAACCTACCGAGTACCGGATGAAAGTGCACTTATTTGGGGCTACATCCTCTCCCAGCTGTGCTAACTACGCTCTCAGGAGATGTGCTGAAGACTATGGGCATCTCTTCAGTAAGGAAGTGGTACACAAGATAAACAACAGTTTTTATGTTGATGATTGCCTTGTATCAGTTTCCACAGAGGAAGAAGCGGTGACCTCATACCAGGAATTGGTCGCTTTATGCTCCAAAGGAGGGTTTTCTCTCGTTAAGTGGATGAGTAATAGACCAAATGTACTCAAAATAATCCCTGTGAGTCATAGAGCAGGATGCATGGAGAAGTTGGACCTGGAGTTGGATTCTCTGCCAGTTGAAAGAGTACTGGGAGTTGAATGGTCTATTGAAAGTGACTCATTTAGGTTCAAGGTGAAGCTTAAGGATAGACCACTTACCAGAACAGGAATACTTTCAACCATCGCTTCCATTTATGATCCTTTTGGAATGCTGAGCCCAGTGATTTTGACAGCAAAGAAAATCCTTAGAGACCTGTGCAGGATGGGATTAGGATGGGATGAGACTTTACCCGAGTCATTCTCGAAGAGCTGGTTGAAATTTCTAAAACAACTCCATTTGCTGGACAAAGTTGAGGTCAGTAGGTGTCTCAAACCAATCAATTTTGGACAGACCCAGACAGCACAGCTGCACCATTTCTGTGATGCCAGTGAGGATGGATACGGAGCAGTTACTTACTTGGTGTCAAAGAACCAGAATTCTGAGCGTCATTCTGCCTTTGTAATGGGAAAATCTCGAGTTGCTCCTCTGAAATCTGTAACCAGCCCTAGGATGGAGCTAATAGCTGCAACTATGGCAAGCCGTATGGATGTACTGTGGAGAAGGGAGCTAAAAATGGAGCTGCTGGAATCTATATTCTGGACAGACGGTGAATCAGTTCTCAAGTACATTAAAAATGAGACCTCACGCTATAAAGTATTTGTGGCCAACAGAGTATCACAAATTCTCAAGGTTTCTGATACCACACAATGGAGATATGTGGACAGTTCTAGTAACCCAGCAGACATAGCCTCCAGGGGAGTGAAAGCTGATGCATTGATCACACATCCTGCGTGGTTGTCAGGACCTCAGTTCTTGCTGCAGCCTATGAGTGAATGGCCTGTCAGTCCACAAAATATCATTGTGCTGTCACCTGAAGATCCTGAGGTAAAGAGAATATCAGTGGTTAATGCCATACATACAGAAGAAGAGCCTCTGTCTCGCCTGATCCAGTATTTTTCTTCCTGGACACATTTAAAGAGATCTGTTGCATGGATTCTGAAAATAAAAAACTGGCTTCTGTCCTGTGTGGAGAAAAGGAGACAGCTACATCTGACTCTGGAAAAGTCTGACCTCACTGGAGAGCAAATGGAGTCCTTTGTAAAAGAGGAGATGAACAACTTCAAGAAAAGTACTGTGACCAAGCCACTCGGGGTGGAAGATTTGGACAAGGCTGAACTGGCCATAGTTAAATATTGTCAGCAAAAGCAATTTCCTG
The DNA here is from genome assembly GCF_016077235.1 of Cyprinodon tularosa. Lineage (NCBI taxonomy): Eukaryota > Metazoa > Chordata > Actinopteri > Cyprinodontiformes > Cyprinodontidae > Cyprinodon > Cyprinodon tularosa. Next base: position 352,216 of record NW_024039299.1, on the reverse strand, counting down.
AGGAATTCGCCAGTTTAGAAAAGGGACAACCCATTAAAGTATCTAGCAATCTTCTGAAGCTCTGTCCACGACTGCAAGATGGAGTCCTAAGGGTTGGGGGTAGACTCAGTAGATTGGCTATGCCTGTGGAAATGAAACACCCTGTTATACTGACCAAAAATCTCCATGTTTCACACCTACTTCTCAGACATATTCATCAGCAAGTAGGACATGGAGGCCGTAATCTAATGTTGTCCAAATTGAGAGAGAGATACTGGATAATTGGTGCGACTACAGCTATAAGGAAAGTGCTATCAAAGTGTATTATCTGTCGACGCCTTAATGCTATGCCAGTTTGCCAACAGATGGCAGATTTACCAAAAGAAAGAATTGTTCCAGATGAACCACCATTTACTCGTGTTGGAGTAGATTACTTTGGACCTTTTGAAGTGAAAAGCAGAAGAAACACAGTCAAAAGATACGGTGTAATTTTTACCTGCCTTGCCATCAGAGCAGTTCACATTGAGGTTGCACCATCCCTGCACACTGATTCTTTCATCAATGCATTTAGACGCTTTGTTGCAAGAAGAGGCCAAGTCCAAGAACTTCGTTCTGATAATGGTACCAACTTTATAGGAGCAGAGCGAGAACTAAGGACAGCTATTGAACAGTGGAACAAGGAGCAGATTATGGATGTTATGCTACAAAAGGGAATAAAATAGAACTTTAATCCACCAGCTGGTTCACACCATGGCGGATCATGGGAACGGCTAATAAGATCTATCCGCAACTCCACCTTAAGAGCACAAACCCTTGATGAGTATGGTTTGCACACAGTTCTTTGTGAAGCTGAAGCCATCATCAACAGCCGACCAATCACAAAGGCCTCAATGGATGTGAATGACCTGGAAGCGCTAACTCCTAATCACCTCCTATTGTTAAAAACCTGTCCATCCATACCACCAGGAGTCTTTCAACCAATGGACATATATGCACGCAGGAGATGGAAGCAGGTCCAATATATGTCTGATCTTTTTTGGAAGAGATGGGTGAAAGAATATTTACCTCAGCTGCAGGAGCGCCAGAAATGGACAAGAGTGAAGAGGAACATCAATGTAGGCGACCTTGTTCTCATTATGGACAGCACGGCGCCTCGAAACTCATGGTTGATGGGACGAGTGATTCAAACATTCCCAGACCGAAGAGGATTTGTTCGTCAGGTGCGGATAAAAACTCGGACTAGCTGCTTGGATAGGCCTATTACAAAGGTTTGTTTAGTGCAGGAGGCTGAATATGATTAAGGACGAACTAGCCTTAACAGCGACAAAGGATTCTGTGGACTTATGGATTGCTGAAGAAGTCTATTCAGTACTTCCTGATTGGACTTTGTAAGAGTTTAATTCTATTTCTTTGTTACTATGGATTTGTTGTTTGACTTGTGACCTCATCTTGAAGAATGAAGATTTCAGTGTGGATTTAAAATTATGTATTATTGACGGACACTAATTCCCAGGTTTGAAAAAATGTTGGTTATTGTTGTTGCATTTATGTCACCTATTCGTTAATTGGTCATTATTGAATAATAATTAAGGGGCTGGTGTGTAGGAGCCATAATGATGGGTGTGCATGTGTATGTATCACGTGGGCGTAGTTGCTGTGGTGACACATGCGGTGACAGCTGATTGCTTAAATGGGTGTGTTTACCTGCACTCCGGAGGAGAGAGGGGAGCGGGGGAGCCGTATTTCTTGTTGACCGTTTGCTTTATGATCTGAATCAGTATGTCACATCATGTACGTTTCAATCTGTTGTGAGTGACTACATAAGCCTCTGGACAGGATTAAAACACCAAAGCTAATTCCTGGATTCCGTGTGCATTCTTGATCAAAGACGGCAGCGCGTCATACACATACAGGACTCTATCTCCACCTCTCAAGCGACAAGGATTGCTAAGGAGTCGCTACAGACATAAAAAAAGTGAAATTCATGCCAAAGTGTAGAAATGAAACGAGTTAAACTTCTGCGTAAATGGAACAGGAAGAGCTTTTATTTAGCAGGAACCTGTTTTCCTCTTGTGCAACGATTAGCTTAGCAGAGAGAAACTGTCGGAGGTGAATTTATTTTGAAACGACCTGAAGTTATAGCAAAGCTACAGCTAACATGAACAGGTTTTTAGAACCGTTAGCATCCCATAATAATCCACAGTAAAACCTGCAGCGGCTGCAGTCTGAAGCTTCCCCTTTATACGAGTCTCTGAATTTCCTACCTATGATCCGAGTCTCGGGTTGCGACCAACTGACCTGAGAACTCTGGTGATGAACCACCACCAGGTTGTCCACGATGTTCAGAGCAAACTTCCCCGTGGTGTTCAGCTTCAGCACGTGACTCTTCTTACAGATCCCCTCCCTGCAGGACGACAGAACCACAGGTTGGACCGGACCCGGTTCTGCTCACACAGAAAGACTCTTTCCAGGTTAATATTTCCTGTGTTAGGCTCATAAAACCTGAAAGTATTAAAACTTTATGGAAACAAATGATGTTTTATGAGAAGCTAATTAGATCGTTAACTGAGCATCGATCAGATAAACTGCTTTATTAATTAAAGTCCTCAGAGGGAAAACTTTGAATCAATCTGACTGGATGATCCGGTTGAGTCTCTCTAAAGTGACCTGAGATGATGTTAATTGGAGCTATAGAAATAAAGTGAATAGAACTGATGAGAAGCCTAGTTCCCGCCTCTAAAAGTCTGGTTTCAGCCAATCACTGTAACAAATGGAACAGCAGCGGACTCCATGAGAAACCACTTCAGCCATAGATTCTATCAAACAGATGTGACAGCAGCAGCTGGACTCCGCCCTCTGACCCGCCATCTTTGTTTTGGTTTAACAGCTCTAGGTTTCATCACAGGCACACGCCCCTCCTTTAACCATAATACTGCAACGTGATTGGCCGACCCGTTACAGTTTGGAGCTTTTGAAGGACGGCGGGACAAGATGGATTCTAGTGTTTCTGATCTCACAATTAACCACAAATAACGGCCAAAAATATCCAAACAGCTTCCCACAAACCCCTCTAGGCCCTGCCCACTTCCTGCTCCTATAAAGGAAATGGCCTCCAGCTGAGTGCAGGCTGCTTCCTGTAGGGGGCGGGGCTAGAAGAAGCCAGACATGCAGAAATCTGGTTCCTTTAAATAGATTTTCATGGTTTAAAATGAAGGCGAATCAGAACCGTAAGTGGAGGAACGGAAAGGGGACCGCCGTGCGTTTACCTGGACAGGTGGTACAGAACCACCTCGGCTCCGGGGCTGTTCACCGTCCTGGAGTGATGCTTCAGGTACATGACGTACAGCTGGCCGTAGCTGAACAGAGACAGAACCAGGGCTCAGTTTCAAACAGAACTCATCCGGTCGCCCCGGAGGGCCCGGCCCATCGCTTACATGGTCGCCATGGCGATGTCCCTCTCAGACAGGCTGAGCTTGGCGGGTTTGGGGACGACCGGCAGCTCGATCTCAAACTTGGACATCTTGGTCATGGCGCCGTTCTGGGGAGGACAGATTTAAGGTGAACACCTACGGACCATCATCATCGTCATCATCAGAGCGAGAGTAAGCAGACCCTGAAGGCGAAGGGCTGCAGGACGTTCCCCTGCACCGTGGTGGACAGCAGGATGACGGCCGTCTCCGGACAGTACTGGTACCAGTTCACGTTGATGTTCTGACTCTTCAGCAGCTTCAGGCTCCGCTTGTCTGGAAACACCTGGAGAGACGGAGACGCCGCTGACGCAGACGGGACGGAAGCGCTCCGGGGGAACCAGCCGGATTCAGGCCGAGGCTTACCTGGTAGAACTCGATTCCCTGGTCCGTGACGAAGACCACCTCGTTCCAGCTGGTCCAGCAGAAGCCCAGGACGCTGGCGTTCTTCGTCTGTGGAGGAACAGAGAGCGTCAGCAGAGAGCAGAACCTCAGGAAGCGGGCCGCTCGTCCGCAGAGACCCACCTTACACTCCTGACTGAACTCTGTGTGCGGATAGTCGGGGATGAAGTTGATGAAATCCTGCAGAGACACAGAAGAACCGGATCAACAGAACCCCGACCGGGTCGGTACATTCGCCTAGAAACCAACGCCCCCTGAACTCACCACAGACTTCAGCGTCCTCTGCACAGCCAGGATCTTGTTCCCAATGGAGAACTTGATGCACTTCACTTCTCCTCGATCGTCCATCCTGGAAAAAAACATCAGGATGGTCTGAATGTTTGGCTCTGAGCCTTTCTTTAGGGGGAAGCCGTTTTTCCCCCCCAGACTTGATGTACCTGAAGGCAACGCTGCTTTTGTCATCGGGCCCTTTAACCACCACGCCCGTAGCTCCGCCTGAACGCACCGCAAACACCTGCAGACACAGAACAGAACGTAAAAACCCACAACCCTAAACAGAACCTGCTAGAATCATCAGCCATGGTTCTGATCCAGTCCTCCGGTCTCCCCCGTCGTCATGGAGCTAATTTTGCATTTTCAATTAAATCGTAGAACGTAGATTATTTAGTTTAATTTGTCACTTAGAATAGATTTTTGGTTAGGGATTTACTTAATTAGTTAATTAATTAATTTTAGCATGCGATCCTTCTTCTTCTTGTAAGGTTTTATGGCGGCTAGCAAACAAGTTGAAGTATATTACCACCACCAACTGATGAGTTAAACATAAATGAAAAATTTTATTATAACTTCCCGACTAATTTAAGCCAACATAATAAATAATTCAATCAAATTTGTCCTCATAATGTCTAATTTATCATTAAGTTAGCATCACTGCCAGTTTCTGATGGTCCTATATATATATATTTTTTTTTTATTATTATTATTATTATTATTATTATTATTATTATTATTATTATTATTATTATTATTATTATTATTATATAGACCAAATATTTACTATTTTAAATGATCTTATATGGGGGAAGAAAAAAAAAAACAATATTGCTAAAAATCCCATATTCTATCACTAACTGTAGTTCTGCGCTCCACCAGTAGGGGGAGACATGTTCACATGGAGCTTCATGAACTGCGGGGATCATTGGAGAAATTAACCCAAACTGTTCAATGAAGCTTCATGTCACCATCATTAGTTTAAACCACAGAGCTATCTGTTAGCTCGGTGCTTTAGCCGGACGGATGCTAACAGGCTAGCTTACCTGCTTGTTAGCTTCATCAAAGAAGACGTTGTTGACGCTGGACGCGTGCTCAAACTGGACCGGGTTCTCACTGAGCTCCAGGTAATGTTCCTCCGCCATGCCGAACCACCGGGAGCGCAACTTTAGCTGCGCTTTAAATGAGAAAAAGAGGAGCGAGGAACCGCAAGACCAGCTTTGACCGGACTTCCGCGTTATACTTTCAAAATAAGAGCCGGGCAGCGAGCCGTTCCCATTTACTCTGGTTTTATTTTGGCATTAATAGATATTGATTTAAATTAAAACAATAAATAAATTAATAACTGCGTTTTGTCTTTTAACTCAGAGATTTAGGGCCAGATATCCTGATTAGTTTAAAATTAGTTTTATTTAATTTTCTTTTTTTACTTCACTTCCTGACATTTTCTTACTTTCCCTCCTTAATGATAATATTTCAGGTGTTTTGAGCCTCTTTTCAACGTTTTCTCCTGATTTTTACCTTCTTCTGTCCAGTTGTCATGGCGATAGATGAAGCTGAGGATTTAGTTGGGAAAGGTGTTCATTCAGTTCTTTAGTCGTTAAACTGCATTGGATCCCAGAGATTATTCAGTACCTGCACCTGAAATAATCTAGAACCCAACTCTAATTGGACTGATTAGAATTAGATAGGGATTAATATGATAACGAGAGGAATCAATCAGTCTTACTTTGAAAGAGCCAGACCGGAAGCCACTAGCCAAATCATGTGACCTGTCATACATCACATGCCTGGTCCTGAGCAGGAAGGGAATGACCATGGATAATAATAGAAGTAGATCCCGCATCGATCGCTCTCACCTATGGGCGCTGACGTGATTCGGAGCGCCATCTTGGGGAGGTCGACAGTTCTACTGATGTGTTGAGCGGGAACAGAATTTTAACTCGCTGAATATTGTACTTTATTTTCACGTTTGTTTTTTTTTGCTGAAAACAAACAAATATTTCACTGATGGATGAATGTTGCAAAGAACAGCCATTTTTTTTATTGCTATGTATACAAATATCCGTCTGTCTCTCTCTCTATATATAAATATAGTAAAAATGTCCACAGATGTATATTGGTCTATTCTTAAATGCATTTGTAAAAACACTTTACATTGCAGGACTTATTTTCATTGCTTTTTTTAACTCCTGTCACTTTATACACTCTTTAAATGGTACACTTTTCTATATATATATATATATATAAATAAATAAATCTCTCTCTCTCTATATATATATATATATATATCCTTCACAAAGTCATACAAACAGTAATCCGCTGCACAGTGCAGACATCCTGCTGCCTACACCAACTAGTTAGGATTGCAGATTGACCTCCCCAAGATGGCGCCCGTAATTCCTGCGTGGCGACAGTCAATGGGTCCACTCTTATATCATGTTAATAGAAATGACTGTTAAAGAAACAAACAAAACAAACAAACCCATGTGGTGATTCTTAAGCTTTCACCTCTTTATTTTGTCAGGATGATTTTAACGACAAACATTTAGGATGTTTTCTCTCACAGCAAACCAGCAGTTTCTCTACATTTATTCAAACATGAATCCTAATATTTTTACTTCATCCCACCCGATAAAATCACACACAAAAAAAAAAAAACTGAGCAAAAGCAGGAAATCTGGGCTTCAGGAGCCGATTGGTTTTCATCCGTCACTCCATTAAAACAGAGACTGAGGAGGTCCGACCACGACTCGTTAAAAGCTCGTTAATCAATCGGCGTCGGAGCATCTGAGCGTCTGATTGGCCCATCAGGTAACGACTGATAACCTTCAAGTGCTTCTGTTTTCAGCTTCACATCAAACAGCCATAAAGCAGGAGGACATGATTCCCTCTCAGCCTGCAGGAGACCCTCCCTCCTGCAGCCAGGAGGCGGCGCTGCATCCTGCCATGAAGCAGGCGGTGGGTGGGGTTCTGTTGGGGGTGGGGGGATGGACCCAGAAGCCTCCTCTTGGGTCCATGTCCTCCGTACAACATTGGTGACACGGCAGATCAAAGCGAGTCGGTGGTTAGGCGGGTCGGGGGGATTAGTCATCGAAGTCGGGTTCTAGAGGGGGGCCGCCGTCCTCCGTCAGCGGGAACGTTTTCTTCCCTCGTCTCTGGATGTGATCCTCTTGCTTCTTCTCCAAGGCCACGATCTGTCAGGGAACAGAGGGGGAGGAGTTACTGCACGTGCTCAGAGCTGACGACCGAGACTTGGGTGTTGGTTGGGTGTTCTGAAAGTTGGGGACCAGTGATCCATCAATCTGGGAGGAAATGAAGCCAAACTGTTAACCGGGCCCGTTACCTCAGCCATGAAGAGAGACTCGTCCTCGGCCACCACTGGGATGTTCAGGCCGGTCACGGCGTTGAAAAGCTCGTAGACGCTCATGGCCTCAGCCACCCCGCTCTTCTGGAAGAACTGCAACACAAGAACCAGAACCCTCAGAGGCACGGGAACCAGAACCTTCAGAGGCACGGGAACCAGAACCCTCAGAGGCACGGGAACCAGAACCATCAGAGGCACGGGAACCAGAACCATCAGAGGCACGGGAACCAGAACCATCAGAGGCACGGGAACCAGAACCATCAGAGGCACGGGAACCAGAACCCTCAGAGGCACGGGAACCAGAACCCTCAGAGGCACGGGAACCAGAACCATCAGAGGCACGGGAACCAGAACCCTCAGAGGCACGGGAACCAGAACCATCAGAGGCACGGGAACCAGAACCATCAGAGGCACGGGAACCAGAACCCTCAGAGGCACGGGAACCAGAACCCTCAGAGGCACGGGAACCAGAACCCTCAGAGGCACGGGAACCAGAACCATCAGAGGCACGGGAACCAGAACCCTCAGAGGCACGGGAACCAGAACCCTCAGAGGCACGGGAACCAGAACCCTCAGAGGCACGGGAACCAGAACCATCAGAGGCACGGGAACCAGAACCATCGGAGGCACGGGAACCAGAACCCTCGGAGGCACGGGAACCAGAACCCTCGGAGGCACGGGAACCAGAACCCTCGGAAGCACGGGAACCAGAACCCTCAGAGGCACGGGAACCAGAACCCTCAGAGGCACGGGAACCAGAACCCTCAGAGGCACGGGAACCAGAACCCTCAGAGGCACGGGAACCAGAACCACCAGAGGCACGGGAACCAGAACCACCAGAGGCACGGGAACCAGAACCACCAGAGGCACGGGAACCAGAACCCTCAGAGGCACGGGAACCAGAACCACCAGAGGCACGGGAACCAGAACCCTCAGAGGCACGGGAACCAGAACCCGTCCGATGGCCCAGTTGCTGCTGGTCTGAGTCGTTACCGTGGAGACATTTCTGCAGTCTCTGAAGAGGAACTCCAGCCCGTGAGGATGAGTCGGCTCCACCGACTGACTGACGTCAATCAGCCACACCTGGGGGGGAGGGGCAAAGGTGAGAGGAGACTCTGATGGACCCGAACGGCGACAGGAAGCAGGACGCCTACCTTCCCCTGGTGCCACAGCATGTTGTATTCACTCAGGTCGGCGTGGACCAGGTTGCAGTCGTGGTAGAGCTGCTGCATCAGCTGAACGGAAGCATAAACTAATCAGTAACCATGGTGATGGAGGACCTCCCCCCCCCCGCCCTGCCGGCGTCCTACCTGCACCACCTGCTGGTACGCGCCCTTCATCTCCTCACTGCCCAGCTTCACGTCCTTCAGTTTGGGCGCAGGAACGTGTTCCTTCCCGATGAACGACATCACCAGGATGTGCTTCTTCAGCAGAACCACGTCCGGACAGGGAATGCCAGCCTTCTTCATCCTGAGGAGACGGTTACCACGGTTACAGAGAAGATGCTGCCGCGTGCCTCTGCTCACACGGCTGGGTTCCGGTACCTGCTCAGGTTGCGCATCTCCTTCTCGGCCCACAGGCGGATGATCTTCCGGGGGTTCTGTTTGCCGAAGCGGTCCTTGAAGCGCTGGTCGTCCTTGATGTAGCGGTCTCGGGTCTTGAACTCGTTCAGCGTGGTTTTGAAAACCTTCAGGACCACCTCCTCTGGGACGGGCTGCTCCTCCAGGCTGAGACACGCACACCTCCGTTAGACCTCTGACAGAACGGCCGGGTCACCTACAGGTCCGACCCGCTCACCTTCCTCCGTCGCCGTGGAACACCACAGACTCTTTCCCGGTGCTGATGCAGCCGTTGATGTTCTCCAGAACGCCGGCGTTCACCATCTTATACATGAGCAGCCGGGTCCGAGGGTCCACGGCTTGTTCCTGCGGAGGAGGGCGGGACAGTGAGCTCCGGATCGGGCCCGGATCGGCGCCGTTCTGGGGTCATACGTACGGCGGTGGAGTGCTCCTTCTTCTCGTGCAGCCGGGCGCTGCGGCGCTGCTCGCTGTAGCAGTGGCGCTTCAGAGAGTTGAACACCTGATTGGACAGCTTCAGGTCCATCCCCAAACCGTCCCCCACCTGGACCTCCGGAGCGAACTGGACCACAGACAGCCGGTGGTTAGGACTTCCAGAACCAACGGGAGGTAAAGCTAACGAAGTGTGTGCCTCACGTTGTCCATGCGAGCCGTGTTCTTCCGTCCGCACATCACCTCGTCGTGTTTGGTGGTGATGTTCTTCCCCTTCCCGCTGAAGCCTCTCCTGGGGGTCGTCTGAGGCTTGTCTGGAGAACAAACACAGGATGAGACGCCGCCTCGGAGCCGCCAAACATCTGCGGCAGGTTCTTACCGGCTTTGTACGGGTCGCGCCTCGTGTCCTGCCAGTCCACCTCGTCCTCGGAGCTGTCGCTGTCCTCGTAGGGATGGACCATCCGGTAGTTCTCAAAGGAGATGGAGACTGAACACAAGCAGAGAAACACCTTAAAGGTGGAGAAGCGGAACTAACCGAACCCCATCAGAGTAACACAGGGATACGCCATGGACTCCTGGAAGGCTTGGAGGATATCGAAGATGTTTGGATTATCAGATTTATGATACTCCGATTTCACCTGTCTGGATTTGGAGGATACCTGATGTATCTACAGTCAGAGGATGTCAGCGGCAATTTGGGCGATGATCAGGCTGCTGGCAGCGGATGACGCCCTCGCAAAGGCTGTGACTGTTAGCAGGACCGTTAGCTGAGCTGTATGCTGGGTGCGATTAAACGGAGGCTAGCTGCGCTGGTTGAACTCAAAGGTAAGACGGGATATCTTGGATGAGCATGCTCGCTTCAAGGCGGTAAAGACCAACGAATATGGAATAATGAAGTCGCCACGTAGAGCCAGCAATAAAAGCCTGAAGGAAAATTCCTGCGCAGCCTGCTCTCCAAACAATAAGTGTTTTCTGGATACGGTCTCCACCTTATCAAAATCTCCCCTGGATGTTATGGTAAAAGGACACAGAAGAACTGCTCCCCCTCCCCCGCCCGAGAACATCTGGTGATGCATCCAGAACTTTAGTGCTGGTTGATAAAATTCCATCTGTAGCGGCTAAAATCCTATATTTTAGGCTACTGGTGGTTGTTGTTGAAAGGCGTTGGTTTTACGTGCGCTCACTTATGATCCAGAATGCCGATCCCCCGTTTGACATAAAATAAAGTCATTTATTTACAGTTAAATGTCCTGTGTCTTACTGTTTCCGTTAAGATCCACATAATTTCCACATATATCCAAACCAAGCGCAGTAGAAAACCGTTTGCCTCAGCCTACTAACAACACCTGAACAGAATTGATGGTTGACCTTAAATAACACATCCCCCCATCAGACAGTCAGAACTCAAAATAAATACGGATTAATGGCTCCTACACCATCTTATCAAGGGTAATAACAAATTGAACGCAGTTTATAACACACAACTAATGTCTGAAATGTCAGATTGACCTTCATGTGGCTCCAGTCTCTGATGTTTTCCTTTTGATGAAATGTTTATCTCGTACTACATGTGCTTTTCTTGTTCCTTGTCAAGGATGAAGTGTGAAATGTATATATATTGTAGTTGACAAATAAATTGCTTGCTTGTGACGGACCCGTTTAGTCAGATGAGGATTTTCCTGAAGGCTAACAGGAGGAGCCGCCCACCTTTGCTGTCTCCGTTGAACTTCTTCTCCTCGCGGCGCAGCTGATCGTCAAACTCTCTGTCGAACTGCATCTGCAGCATCTGGGCCAGCATCAGGTCGCTGGTGGTGTCTGCAGCGTCCTCCGACAGCAGCAGGTCCGCCGCAGGGCTGGGGGACCCAACAGAACAGAACCGGGTCAGGTTCAGCGGAAACACAGCAAACCTTCTGTTCAATCTAACATCTCTAGTGGGAGAATAATGAAGATCTGAAGGTCCTGGAGACAATATTCAGGTCCAGAACCGTTCGGAACCAAAACGCTAACTGCTGAGGATCATAAAGGAAACATGGGTTCAGAACCAGGAAACCGGACTCACTCTGAGAGCCCCGGGAAGGCGCCGTTCTCCTCATCCAGCTGTCGGGCCAGCTGTTCGCTCATCACATCGGTCAGAGAGCAGGCAGGCGGCGCCGGGCCCACCGAGCCCCACGGACTCTGCAGAGACAAAAAACAGGTCCAATCAGAAGGTTCTGCTGTCAGAACCATAAGAACTGGCTTTGAAACCCAAGATGGGATTGTAATCTGATTACTTGGCTGCCCCATTATTCTCAGTTTGATGCTGTAAAGTGAGCCCTGATCTGATTGGCTCTCCTCAGGAGACACCCTGATCTGATTGGCTCTCCTCCTGATGACACCCGGCTCATTGTAATAAACAGATTGGATCAGCGAGAATGTGGAACATGTTCAGACATGCCCTGAGCTCATTGTGGCTCCGCCCACAACCAATGACATCACAGTTACTGTTGCAGCAGCAGGAAAGCATTTATGGATGGTTTACAACATGTCCAGTTAAATGGGCCAGCTGGTTCTGTAATCAGAGGTGTACGGCGACCTGCAATCACTTCTAGTTCTATAGCTCTAGAGGAAATTAATATCCAGTTACACTCTGATTATTCTAGAATCATAGATCTACTCTGTTTTAATTAAAAAACTGTTAAAAACTTAAAGATCAGTTTATTTGACACGTAATCAGGTTGAGTAACCTGAAGCTCCTCTCAGATACCTGAACCTGTTCTCCATGTCCTCCTTGGCCTCCAGGCCTCTGCTCTAACATTCCTCCTAAACATTAGACTGACTTTTAGATTGTCGTTGATCTGGCCTCAGTAGAAATTCAATCTCTAGATTTCCTTTTATCCTTCAGAAAAACACTTCTATAATTTCAACAAACCTCCTTTGGGCTTTTGATCATTTTCTATTAACAACAAAGTCCTTTATTCATGTTCTCAGTTATTTATGTCATTATTCTTCAGACATCATCCAGACTACGACGGAGTATTAGGGCCAGGCTGGAGATTTTTTTATTACTTCAAGAATAAAATCGTAACATTACGTGAATAAAGTCATCATTTATGAACCAGTTTCAGAAAGAAAGCTTGGAGCTCCGCCCAGCAGATGACGGCCACCCAGCTCCACCAATCAGCAACCAGAGTCCACTTTGACATCCTGCCCAGTTTGATGCTGCTGCTAAAAGATTTCCTGATTTGTCAAACCGATGCTAAAGTAGAACTTCCCATGATGCTCCACATTCCTCATTTTAGGGAAGAAAGGGTTGTCATAAAATACAACTTTATTCTTGTATTGTTGCGACTTTATTTTCTAAATAAAAAAAAAAAAAAAAAACTCTCTATCCTGGCCTTAATACTCTGTCGTATCCAGACAACTACTGACCACAAAAAGAAATATTTAGTTCAACAACAAAAAATAAATAAATAAAACTTAAACTTTGCTTTTGAGGTCAGATTTCTTTTCTTTGCCAAATTTTAATTTTAAAAAGGATCTCCTGTAATAAAATGTAAACACTAATTATTGCTCGATTTCTATCTCAGATCTTCATTTATGAGATTACATTTTTGGCATCCAATGATTTTATTAAATAAGAGTCTAAATTTTTAACATAATTCCCTGTAAACTAAACGGATTAGCCCAAAAGTTCAATAAAAAACTGGAAAAACAAGCTGAAACCTTTATCTTTATTGATGTCCTAATTGCTGCTCATATTGTTTGGTGAATCATTTTAAATAAAGTTTATTGACAGCTTTTTTTTAAAAGGGTCTGGTTCTGTTTACTGTTATTAATCCATTTAGCTTTAGTTTAATCTCCTCCGACATGACATCAGGAGGAACATTAATAAAATACACTAAATATTAATAAATCCTTATCTTGTCAAATGTTCAAAGTTCATTTCCGTGTGTTTAAAGCCTGGGTCAGAGGCCTGACTCTAAGCTAACAGCTAACACCCATAAACCTGATCTAATTAAAAGCTGACAGGATAAAACATTAAAACAGAAGTGAAGCAGCTTTAATTCTTACCTTCTGGGTTTGAGCTGCGACTCCTGATTGATCCATGCTGCAGATATCGATCAGCTGATTGGTTCTTTCTGGGGGAAATGGTGGCTAGCTGCGGAGCTAACTGGGAAAAGTTCGACACAGAAAGGCGGAAAACGGCGCAAAAATGGAGGAAAAGGCGAAGCGAGGCGAACAGAAAGCTGCTGTCTGAACGTCTGAGGAAGTCAGCGGTGAGAAAAATTTTCTAGAAGGATTAGAAGAAGGTTTAAATGGAGACGAAATAAGTCTGACAAGCAACTGGACACGGTGAACCTTGGAACGGGAGGAAATACGTCACTGTTTAGCTTAAATACCCGCTGCCGTCACAATAAAAGCATGTAAACTGCAGGTTTTATTTTGATACTTCAAATATAAAATACTGGAAATAAGATTAACGATAGATAGATAGATAGATAGATAGATAGATAGATAGATAGATAGATAGATAGATAGATAGATAGATAGATAGACAGACAGACAGACAGACAGACAGACAGACAGACAGACAGACAGACAGACAGACAGACAGACAGACAGACAGACAGATAGATAGATAGATAGATAGATAGATAGATAGATAGATAGATAGATAGATAGATAGATAGAGCACTGTTAAATTCACTCTAATATAAATAAAAAAGGAAACTCCCGTTTAAATATTATCTTAACAGATTCAGCTAAAATAAAAATGTGTAAAAACCTAAATGGTTAATTTCCTCTTATTCCAGGCAAAGAACTCAAATTAAACAAAGAAATTCTGACCGACATCACAATAAAGGAGTGCGCGTGCTCGCTCGCCCCCGTCTGTCCGGTTTAACTCATGGACGCGCATCATCAAAGCTAAGACCAGCAGGCGCGTGCAGGTGTGTGAACGTTAAAACGGAAACCCGGGGAGTCGGATTATCAAAATAAAAGCATTACACTCATAATTTGAAACAGAATTACAGTTTCTGAGATAAAGTCCGTTTTAAACGGGTCAAATGTTACTCATTTATTTATTAGGTTTAACACCTTAGATGGACATAGTTTTATATGATTACATTTAAACATGTTTCCTTCTATTTATCTTTATTTAACTTACTTAGACTTAGACTAACTGAAATACAATTTCACATTTCCAGTCCATAACAGTGTGGGAGGAAAGACAGGGTGCAAAATAAATAAAAAATGGTCATTATTATGGTCAGTTTGATGCAGAATCTGTGACATGATTTAGAGTTTCTCAACAGTTCATCAGTCTGATGTCGGTGGGGAAGCAGCTGCTGCAGAACCTGCTGGTCCTGCATTGAATGCTGGGAAGCCTCAGGGTCAATCTAAACCTGCGGTTCTCAAAGTGTGTGTGGCGCGACCCACTGGTGGGGAATTGAGACGTGACAGGTGGGGCGCGCCAAGTTCCGGTGTGTGTGTGTGTGTGTGTGACTATAAATGTAGAACGTGTGAGAGCAAACTGTCCTTATAGCTGTATGTTGCCGCTTTTTAGACCAATCAAACCCACAAAGTAATCATTAATAGCCTACATGCAGTCTAATTAAAAGAACATTAGATATGAGAAAAATGTCACCTGGAACTGAAGTGCCAAAATAATGATTGACGTGACGTCGGCATATTATTTGTAATAATGTTGTGTGTTGCCAACTCAGCGACTTTGTCGCTATATTTCAGACCCCTCCAGCGACTCTTTATCAAAAAAGCGACTAGCGACAAATCTAGCGACTTTTGGAGACTTTACATGAAAGCACGTATCGTTCCTTTTCTTGTCCTCCAGCGGCAGGTGCTGCCGTGGGGCGCCTCCCCCATTCCCACCCCGTTCTCCCCCGCTATCGCAGGAGTCCCTCTCAGCGCTGCAGTCAGAGACACAGCATGTTTACCCTCAGCGTCCAGACTGCAAATGAAGCGCACATGCGCCGGGATTGGCGGCGCAGGTTGATCATAAATAACTGAATTTGAAATATTTTATCTTAAATAAATAACGGCGTTTGATTCACACAGCAGCATGTTCATGTTGTACCGTGATTTGTAGGCTCCTTGGTGGACCACAAGGGAAAAAAAGAAAACGTTTAAAAAAGTTTAAAAAAAATTGTAACTCCGCCATAGTGTCTCTTTATGGTTCATTTTGCCGGTCTCAAACCGGGTAAAGGAGGAGGGTTAGTATTGTAATAAATTAAACATTAATAAAACAATAATAATAATAATAAACATTAATGGACAGAAAAAAGTAGCTCTATATTATTTGGGTGTTTTTACTCACTTTTTGTCTCTCTCTAACAACGTTATTTCTCCCACTCCCATCTCAGCTGAACATTGAGCATGACTTGAGAGTGGCAGTATCAAGCCTGCAACCCCGTTTTGAGAAACTGTGCAATGCAAAACAGGCTCATCGCAGCCACTAATGCAGGGATAAATAGACCTGTCTTGCCAGATGGATTTCACTTCTTTTCTTTTATTAACAGATTGCAGAGTGGAACTGAAATTTTTTCTATCTTTGAGCTTGATACAAATTTTGACACAGCTGCATTTTTATTTTCTTTATTTTTGAGCTTGCTGTTATTTGATGTAGATAGTTTGTATTTAGATACTACTTGTTACTTCAATAAAATTGGAACATTTTAAGATTGTTGCATATTTCATTAGTATTGTGTTGGGGCGATGGGGACAGGCGGGGCTTGAAAATTCCCCCTTGTCCAAAGTGGGGAATGAAAGAAAAAGTTTGAGAACCACTGATCTAAACTGTTCTAACAGGAACGAGCACAACATCCATATTTTCTAAATAAAAACCAACTATACTTTCCTACAGCTTTCTCTAACAAATAGACACATCTATTTAAATATCATGATGTCTACATTAAAGTTATAGTGGATAACATTTCTGGGTCCGACATCTTTTTGAATGCATTACTTAGCTGCTTTCATCAAAAATTGCTCTGCAAAAAATGTATATTTACATGCAATAATATCTACATTAAATTGTTATTATTAAAGTAGTAGACTCCTAGATGAGTTACAGAAACATAATTTTCTCTTAACCTCCTATAACACAAAACGTAGCTCTGAAAAGAGCAGGAATTCTGTATATATCAGCTTTAATGTTTGTATATTGATGTGCAACATTAACCACAGCGTTTTAAAATATCAAGTAATTGTTAATATATGAACAATTAAAATGTTTGATAAGTTTGAACATTCCCCTTTGAGATGATTAGTGCTGCAACGTCTGTATAAGAGGGGGAAAAATGGTAGGGGTGGGCAATGATGGCCCCCCGTCTAGCTCCGCCCCTGGCAGAGTGGCAGTCTGTGGGACTGTGTGGCCCCCAGCACCCTGCGCCGCCACGCCCAAAATAAAGGTTCATTCTGCAGTTCATCTTAGATTATAATTTTATTTCTTTCTGTGCATCTCGTTAAATTAATTTTTTTTTTTTTTTTTTTTTTTAAGATCTAAGAAAAATCTTTTTCCCAATTGATATTTTTTTCCCCAGCTTTTATTGTTAAAGTCCTAACCGGAAGCTACCTGGCTTATTGACGCTGCTTTGACAACCTTGAAGCGTCCTGACGTCTTTTCTGGGAGCACAAAGTGAACCTGCTCCTCCTCCTCCTCCTCCTCCTCCTGCTGCGCATTCACACGGACTCACAGGCGCGCGCCTCCTCTCGGACACCTTCAGGATTTATTCTTTCATTTCCTTTATTATTGTTCTTTATTATCATTTTTAACCTTTTTTAAATCTTTTTATGCGCGGGATGCAGACCTCCTGCTGCTCCCCCTCCTCCTCCTCCATCAGCATCAGCTCTACCGGAGGGCCGATGGGCCAGGCAGGATGGCCAGGATTCAAGCAGCGAGCAGGTCTCTCCTCCAGATGAAAATAGATTCCTGATCCTCCTGGGAGATGTTTCTCCTCCTGAACCTCCTCTGCTCCCTCCGGTTGGATGCAGCTGGAGCTGCTGCTCCTCCTTCACCTCCCAGTGAGGATGGATGCTCCTGCTGGAAGGAACCAGTTTCCTCCTGAAGGATGCTGCTCTCCCTAAAGCCCCCCTCCTCTGTGAAGATATTCCTCAAACAGGAGGACATTTCTGCTCCTCCCTGTGAGGATGGATCCTCCTGCTGCAGGGAGCTGCTCCTCCCTGCAGCAGGAGGATCCTACAGGTCACATCAGAGCCTTTTCTGGATCTTTCTGGAGGATTTTATCCGAGCATGGAGGGGGACACATCTGACCTGTTTACTGTGGGGGGGCAGATGGGGATCAGCTGGCGGGGGAGGGGGGGGGGGGGTTGGGTTGCAGGGGAGGCGAAAACAGGAGAAAATAAATCCCTTGTATTTATTTGAGAAAAGAAAGGAGATGAAGCTGCAGATATTTGAGAAAACAGGACTATACACTGCAAAAACGACCTAAAAATGAGTAGAAATGTCTTAAATTAAATGTATTTCCCTTTAATTTGAGCTGGTAAATGAGTTTGTTTGCCAACAGAATGAGTATTATTACTCTTAAAATAAGGTAATTAGATAATATGTGCTTGTAATAAGACAATATATTTATTTTTCCTTATTTTAAATGTAAATTGTCTTCTTCCGCTGGCAAAGTGTCTGACTTACCTCCTTAATTCAAGAAAAAATGCATTTATTCTAAGAAAAAAAAGTGATTTAAAGATTTTGCAGTGTAGATAGAAACAAGAAAGATTTAAAATCCTCATTCCATTGGCAAACAAACTCATTTACCTGCTCAAATGAAGGGTAAACACATTTAATTTGAGAAATTTTGACTTATTTCTAGATGTTTTTTCCAGTGAGGGCGGCTGAGTTATAAATAATCCCCAGAAACAGAGTTCTGCAGGCCTGTTCCAGTTTTTTTTTTTACTTTTTTTTTTAAAGTTTATTCTGCATCTTGTCTGAAAAAAGCAAAGAGAAACAGAAAAGCTCCTGATTTCCAGTAAATCCCTGAAGTATGAGGCGACATTAACCCACCGAGGGCCAAAGAACTGATTAGCTACAAGCCGAGGGCCGGACTGGTTAAATATTTATTAAAACATATTGAAATGAACAAAGCCTGTTGAACCAGGATCTAACATTGTTTTTCTAAATATTAATATCAATATTATTAATACATTTGTTAAGATAAATACAGAAATGAAAGTGCGTTCATTATGACCAAAAATGCATCACTGCGCTGCTCTATAATCCAACTGATCACTGCTTTCAGAAAACAGGAAAATATGATTCAGTTTTTCTTTTATTTTTTAATTTCTTAGTGATGCTTTGCATGTTTGGATTGTTTTGGATGCTGATGAAGATTCTCAGTCATCCAGGTCATTCCGTAAAAAGTTAAAAAACAATCCACTGGACTTGGTTTTCACGGTTTAAAGACGTTTCGCTTCCCCTCCAGGAATTTTTCTTAATTCAAATATCTGGATCCGCAGTGAGTTTGAGTCTCTATAGAGACAAGGCCTTTTATTGCTTGGAAACATGCAAATGGAAACCGATGAATGGGTCGTTTAACAAAATAAAAGGAGCCTGGATGGAGGGAGGATCCTGCGGGTGATAGTGGTGGACACGCTGCAGAATGAGGGGCAGGTGGGATCCGTACGCCAGGTAGAGAATACCGGGAGGTGAAGAGACGGCACAGTCAGGGCAGAGGTCAGCGCCTGGAGGTAGCGCTCCGTCTCCATCAGAGTATCGGTAGGAAATATGTCTTCCGATGGAGTCTTGATGCGAGGATGCTGGCGTTTTCCGGCAACGTTCTTTAAGCTAGATCGGTCTGAAATGCGGTTACAATCATGTCTTCCCCTGGGAATGTGAGCTGGTGCTGCAACACAACCGCACCAACACTACATTCCCCACAATGCAACAGTAGCCTGCGAAGTCACAGCAGCGCAAACAAGCGGCCGTGGCCTGTGGGCGGGTTCTAATGGTCATTAAATATCCTCCAGGGGGCAGGAAGTAACAATTCGTGGCCTTAACTTTGACATATGTACCTTAACCCTGTCTTTGTCCAATGTGTCCTCTGTCCTGCAGGCTGAGGAGCTCCACGCTGGACCCAGGTGCCTTAACAGACGCTGGACTGTCTCAGTAAAAACATCTGGATTCTCCTCCAGCCAACCCTCCATGCTATGGAGCAGCCATGATGGGAGCCAGCAGGACGAGGAGGACGTCTCAGCAGCAGAGAGCAGGACAGGAAGGATGAGCTGGACCTGCCTGCGTTTTATAAGAGGAACTTCTTTTCTTCCACCAGCATGAGTGAAAATCACAAACTCTAACAAGTGAATCTTTACGAGGTTAATAAAAAAGCTCCTGGGATCCGACAGCTGAGATGATTGTCGGTTCAAACGTCCTGATTGTCGTCTTCTTCTTCCGATTGTTTCAATTCGACTAAACCTGAGATCAAACAGCAGCGACGATTGTGTTCCACCTATCAGCTTGGACCTCACGGAGATTATAGCCCAGAAGTCGGCGTCAGTACTTTTAATCTGGGATTAGATTCGTTTTGGACGTCTGTGATAAGATGATGAACCAAATGCATCCTGGACTGAGCTCTGAAACCACAGAGAAAGCTCGGCTGGAGCTGAACGAAAACCCCGACACTCTGCATCAGGACATCCAGCAGGTGGGACATGGACTGGGAAGAGTCCCAGTCATCCAGGTCACAGTCATTCCAAAAAAGTTAAAAACCAACTGGATGTTTGAGGACTTTTTCAATTCCAAATGTCAGAAATAGGGTTTAGTTCCAGGTTTTATCCAGCAGCCCAACAAAGCCTGGTTTTAGTTTAGAAAACATGCAAATAGAAACGGATGAACGGGTCCCCCCCTTTGGAATGGGGGTCGTTTGGCTTCTTTGTTAGCCTGCAATGCCCCATACCTGTCTATGTCTCTGAAAGGGGGGTCGTTAGAGGGAATAGTTGGCCTGGATGAATAGGGGAGGTCTTCTGTTCTCCTGTAAAGGGCCATGCAACACAGGAGAGCGCCCTCCTCTGGACAAGACTCTGCAGTACATCTGGACCTTATGGACAAGGACATTCTTTGGAGACAAGAATGTTCAGAATGTTTGGACAAAGAGGACAGGTGGTTTGAGAGGGGCGTGAAGGAAGCCATCTATATTAAGAAAGAAAAACCGACCTTAAACAGGGGGGGTGACTCGGATTCCAGCTTTCAGGCCAACAATTCCCTCTAACGCCCCCCCTTTCAGAGACATAGACAGGTATGGGGCATTGCAGGCTAACAAAGAAGCCAAACGACCCCCATTCCAAAGGGGGGGACCCGTTCATCCGTTTCTATTTGCATGTTTTCTAAACTAAAACCAGGCTTTGTTGGGCTGCTGGATAAAACCTGGAACTAAACGCTATTTCTGACATTTTGAATTGAAAAAGCTTCCTGGATGGAAGAGAAACGTCTTCAGACTTGGAAACAAAGTCCAGAGGATTGATTTTAACTTTTTTTGAATGGACTGGGTTTCAAAATCTATCCACCATCTAACACAGGGGGGGGCAGTTCCAGTTCCTGAGGGCCGCTATCCTGCAAATTTTAGATGTGCCTTTGATTCAACACACCTGAATCAATTAACTAGATAATTAGGTGGACTATGAGGAGCTGACTGCAGACTGAGGAGGTAACTCACCTAGGATGGATCTAAAAGTTGCAGGATACTGGCCCCTAGGAACTGGAATTCTAACACCTTCTATTGGACAGATCCAGCTAACCTTCTGGTTTCATTTGTTTCCTTGGTTTAGCCATCAGGAGCGTTAGCATCGTTAGCGTCAGGAGTCATTTTTCCATTTCCAGAGCAGGCTTAGAACCTTTAGAGGCACAGAAAGATGTCTTTAGTTTAGCAGGACTGGAGAACCACTGACAGAACGGTAGATTCATGGAAGCAGTCCTCAGACCTGGACTAACCGATCAGGTCAGGTCTTATCTCGTCACTTTAGGAGTCAAACTTCATCAGATTTTCTCCTGCAGACGTTGAGCTTTAGAAAAACTGCAGCAAACCATCTGCCTAATGTGTCCGATGTTGACGGTCTCTATGGGATTCCTTTGTTTTTATCGTAGGTGCGGGACATGATTGTAACGCGGCCGGACATCGGTTTCCTTCGGACGGACGATGAATTCATCCTCCGCTTCCTCAGAGCCAGAAAGTTCGACCACATGGAGACTTTCCGCCTGTTGGCCCAGTACTTCCAGTTCAGACAGCAGAACCTCGACATGTTCCAGAGCTTCAAGGTTTGTGCTTCAGGGTTAGCTTTAGCGCTACAGAGCTAGCAAAGCAGGAAGTAGGGCAGGTGTGGCTGATTGGTGGAGACCTAACAAGACTAGTTCCACATTTTCTCAAAGTTTTCCCAAGATGTACAGAAGCAGCCTTTCAAAACGACCCTTCCTGCTCAAAAGCCAGCCGAATTCTTGCATATTTTTTACTCTGACTCCATCCTTTCACTGAATTACAGGGCCTGACCAGGAGATGGCGCTTCTCTTTAGATCTTAATGTCCACAAATCATGACAGAAAGAATATTTCAGTATAAAGATTGATGTTTACAAAGTTTTAAATGGCTACTAATGTAAAACTTCCATCAGACGCCTGATATGTTTCTAACCTGAACAAATCTCATTGAATCATCGACACAGAACCCAGTTTTTCTGCTGCCCCCCCCAATGTGAGGAGATTTCCTCATTAAGGGTGTGGTATCATGTAGAAGTTGAGCTACTAGATGGTCTGTCACAGATATTAATGCATCATCTGCATAACGGGCAATAAACTGACTGAAAGTGACTGAGGAAGGGTAGTGGTCCAGGAACCCAGCCTTGAGGGATCCCAGTGTTTCCCCTATTGTGATGTTGGTGGGGCAATCTGCTCCTTTAATGACCTCTACTGCCCCCCCCCAATCAATGATGGCAGGAACCCTCCCCAACGCTCAAACACGCTACATACCTGCTAACCATCAACTAAGAATCAGTTTAAGCTAATCCAGGTTCTAATCTTTACTTTTAATCTATAACTGAAAATAGCCCATGTCTTCCTCACCACAGTGCCAGTGTTCAGATGTCCTAGTAGCAGGAATTCACTCTCAATTCTATTCAGTCTATTTCTATAGCTCCAATTCACATCATGTCATCTCAGGTCACTTTCCAGTTCACCAGATCATCCAGTCAGATTGTCTAAGGACTTCTATCTTCTTGATTGCATCAACTCTTTGCCGTTTCTCACTATGTGTACTTGTGCGTTCTTGTTTTCTGATGACGTGAAACGTTAGCCCGTCTGCAGCAGCCCTATCTCTGCATAGCTGTGTCTGACGGACCGCTGGCCATGATTGAGAGTTTTTTGGCAACATTTTTATCTGACTGCGTTCATTATTACTCCCCCAATAAATGTCCAGAGAGACAAGGGAAAAAGTTTAACAGGTTTATTGAGAAGTTTTGTGGAGATTCCAGTGTTGCTCTGAACGCTGCTCAACCGGAACTGAAAGGTGAGGGGAAGACACTGTGGTTAGTTCAGGTTCAGTGGGAAAATTGATTCTCGGACTTGAAGAGGAGGAAAGGTAGGCAGACTCATTTCCAGAGAATTGGTTGACTCTTAGACTCCAGTAGGTGAGGAATGTGTTCCGGTGTTTGTCTCATACGGTGGAGGGCGGACAGGGTACATCTATAAGCAACCAGAATGCGGTTGCTTGTAGATGAACGGCAAAGACTGACTGCCACTCAGTTTTCCTGCGGTACTTGAACGGACTGTGGTGCAGATGAATCCCTTGCTCAGTGTGAAGCTCAAACAAATCCTCGGGGGAAAAGTGGATCCAATCCTCCGGTTTGTTTCCTCAGCTCAGGATGAAGCTCAGAAGATCCTTCCAGGGAGAGAAGGTCTGAAAATACAGTTTGCAGGATGACTTCCTGCCGAGAGGCAAAGACAAAAACAATTGTAAGAACTCAGTTTGACTCAGCAAAACTCAGCTTGGCTAGAGTACCCAAAACTGGCAAACACCCTGGCGTCGAGGTAGTGGCGGTCAGCAGCTTAAGAGTCCTCCGTTAGCGAGGTAACCCCTTGCAGGTGTGTGAGGAGGAGAATCAGAATTGGGCGCCGCCTGGTGGAGGAAGGAAGACAAACACACAAAAACACAGACCACACAGACTGGAGTCCTAACACAGACTAGCTTTGAATGTGGTGATGTCATCAGTACGCTTCTGTTCTAAATGACCCAGATTACTCTGCGTGTTCCCGTTATTCCCAAGTCCAGACTTTCCTGTGTTCTTCTGAAAAACAGACTTGGCAAGGACACAAGTCCGTACTCGTGTTCTTCTGAATTGAGAAACAGCCATTGACTCCTCAGCAATCCCTCACACTAAGCATGCTTGTAGAGACAGTGGAGAGGAAAAACTCCCTTTGAACAGGAAGAAACCTCCAGCAGAACCAGGCTCAGTGTGAGCGGCCATCTGCTGAGGGCTCTCAGATAATAATTTCTTAAAAAATAAAGCCAATGTAGAATAATCCGGATCTGTCAGGATATTTGTAGCTTGAACTTATTTAGCTTTGATCTAATTACATAGATTAGTCCATGGATGTCCATCCGTCCTCCATTCTGACGTCCCAGGGATCGGGGAGGTGTTTCCAGCTGACAGGCGTCTCTGTGTCCTCCTCAGGTGGACGACCCCAGCATCAAGCGAGCCCTGATGGACGGTTTTCCAGGAGTTCTGGAGACTCCAGATCAACACGGGAGAAAAATCCTGATCCTGTTTGCTTCCAACTGGGACCAGAGCAGGTAAAACACACATTATTCCCGTCTCCACGAGGACCATGCCTTCAGAAGGACGAAGTTAGTCTGTTTGCGGTCCAGTTGTTAATGCTACTCAGGAGAAAACTAACTGAACCTCCCATGAGTTAAAGCTGATAATCTGGATGATAATCTCCCTGTCTGGCTGAAAATAAAATCCGTACTCATCTTTTCATCAGACGGCATAAAGTCTCGGATCAGAACCGGCCGGCTTTATGAGTTTATCATCATTTCAACAAACATCCCAGTCATTTGAGAAGGAAATCCCGCAGCATCATAGCACCTCCTCCATGTTTAGCTGTGGTCTAGGGGTTCTTGATGCTCACTTTTCTACCAAACAAACCTTCTGCTGTTGTTGACAAAGGTTTCAGACCTCTATGGTTCCGGTTCTGGCTTTGATGAATCCTCCAACTGATGGACGTTCTGGATCTGTGCTGATTTTTCTGGAAATCTGTAAGAAATGGAAGCAAAACCAGTGAAGAACGTCTCCAGTAGGCTTGTATCTGAGGTCTACCAGGAGGCGGTCAGACACGTTTGGATGTTTTAAAGGAAAAGTCTGATCAGCAAGGAATAATCAATGGATCTTTATACCTAAAACTAATACATAAGAAGTGATTTAATGAATTTAGCGTTAATCAGTAAAACTATTCTATTCAGTTTATTTCTATAGCTCCAATTCACATCATGTCATCTCAGGTCACTTTCCAGTTCACCAGATCATCCAGTCAGATTGATTCAAAGTTTTCTATCTAAGGAAAACCAGCTGATTGCATCGACTCATTGACTCTTCAGCAATCCCTCACACTAAGCATGCTTGTAGCGACAGTGGAGAGGAAAAACTCCCTTTGAACAGGAAGAAACCTCCAGCAGAACCAGGCTCAGTGTGAGCGGCCATCTGCTGAGGCCGACTGGAGTTCAAGGAGACAGAAGCAGACATAGAAAAAGAAGCATAGATACAAAAGGCAACTGCCAACCAGCTCCACAGGCGGCCCCGTCCAGGAAACACACAGCCAGGCAGACGAGCTCCGAGCCAGCTCCCATGTCAGAGGATGAAGAGAGCACATCCAGTTAGTCACAGTCAGAGAAACAGGACTACACTGGAAAACAGGCCAAGCTCCAAAGTTTAAAAAATCATGAAAAAAAGTTAATTAAAGAGTTCAAAAGTTAATAAACCTAGTTAACAATGATCTTTAGGTCTATAAACTAAAAAAATGTCAGTTTCAGCATTAATAAATTCTTCAAGAAGCACTTTTGTTATTTTTCTTAATATATTCGAACAAGATGGCGTTTCTTGTTATTACGCTGACATTAATTTTTACCATTAAAATATTTTGTTCCAAAGGTAATAAGTTCTGGATTCCAGTAACGCTATTGGCTGGAAATGTTAAAGTATTCCACTGAGGCGCCTATAAAGGGTTAGAGGAGTTTCTGTGTGAAGAAGATCTTTGATGCAGTTAAACCATCTCAGCTCCTCTAGACGGACTCGTCCATCTCCCTCCTGACTAATGATCCTCAGACAGGAAGTCGTTGTGCTGGGCTCAGAGCTGTGGCTAACGCTCAGCGTTCGTCACGCTCTCCTCCCTCCCTCCAGGAACTCCTTCATAGACATCCTGCGGGCCATCCTGCTGTCTCTGGAGGTCCTGATAGAAAACCCGGAGCTGCAGATCAACGGCTTCACGCTCATCATCGACTGGAGTAACTTCTCCTTCAAGCAGGCCTCCAAGCTGACGCCCAACATCCTGAAGCTGGCCATCGAGGGTCTCCAGGTGGGCTCAGGCTGCTGCGTCGCCGCACACCGCCGAAGGTCGCCGCTCTGACCGCGTCCCGTTTGTCTCCTCAGGACAGTTTCCCCGCTCGATTCGGAGGGATCCACTTCGTGAACCAGCCCTGGTACATCCACGCCATGTACACCATCATCAAACCCTTCCTCAAGGACAAGACGCGCAAAAGGGTGAATACCCCCCCTCCTCTTCCTCGCTCTGCATACTGGATCCTTATTCATCCATGTTTCATCTCTTTATTCCCGTCCAGCTGCCTTTCCTCCACGTCTCGCCTTTTTCTCACACTTTATCATATTTTCTTTCTCCTCTTTGCTTTTTATTCTCTTCCTTTCTCCTCGTTTCTTTCCTTCCCTCCTGTATTTCCTCTTGTTCCAGCTTCCATGTTCCCTGTCCATCCTTCTTTTCTAAAACCTTCCTCTTCTTCTCTGATTCCTCTTGATAATTTCCTCCCCCCCCCCCCCCCCCCCCCCCCCACCCCCCCCCCCTCTGCTCCTCCTGCTGCTCCTGATTCTGGCTCCTCAGATCTTCCTTCATGGGAACAACCTGAACTCTCTCCACCAGCTCATCCAGCCCGAGTGTCTGCCGTCCGAGTTCGGGGGGACGCTGCCGCCGTACGATATGGGGATGTGGGCGCGGACCCTGCTGGGCCCCGAATATAACGACGAGACGGAGTATACGCTGACGTACGACGCTCTGCACGTCCGGGAGAGCTGTGGGGGAGGAGGGGGAGACAAGGACATGATGAAGAGGTGAGGAGACACCAGATAGAACTCTTTATTCTGGCAACAATACAGACCTGAATTAAAGCCAATTAATTAGTTCATTCTATTCAGTTTATTTCTATAGCTCCAATTCACATCATGTCATCTCAGGTCACTTTCCAGTTCACCAGATCATCCAGTCAGATTGATTCAAAGTTTTCTATCTAAGGAAAACCAGCTGATTGCATCGACTCATTGACTCTTCAGCAATCCCTCACACTAAGCATGCTTGTAGCGACAGTGGAGAGGAAAAACTCCCTTTGAACAGGAAGAAACCTCCAGCAGAACCAGGCTCAGTGTGAGCGGCCATCTGCTGAGGCCCACTGGGGTTCAAGGAGACAGAAGCAGACATAGAAAATGAACATAGAAGCACTGATCTATAAAAACATTCTATGTTAAAAAAGGTAACAGTAAACTAGCTCCACAGTTGGCTTTGCCTGGGAAAGAAACAGCTAATCAAATGAAAAAGAGAACATCCAGTTAGTCCCAGTAAAAGTTGAGCCCATAGCTATAGAAGAGAAACAGGACTAAACACTAAAAAACCAGGCCCAACTCTATCATCTATAAACAAAGATGTTGATGGCAGCAGCACAGCTGATATTTCTCTCCAGGATGGAGTCACAGCCAAACAGGAACAGACCAGATGAAGCTACTATGAGAAAAAGCAGAGAGAGCAGAACGTTAGAGATTGAACTAATAGATTCTGCAGAGTGGGAGAATAGAGATAGAATGAAGCAGAATGATGAAAAAGGGGTCCCTATGTCCTCCAGCAGTCTAAGCCTATAGCAGCAGAACTATAGAGATAGATCAGGATAACCTGAGCCACCCTAACTATAAGCTTTATCAAAAAGGACAAAATGCAGACAGGAAGCAGGCGTAGAAGCCTCGATGTTCTTTGTTCTGATTGGCCGATGCTAACGACGTCTCTCTGTGTGTTTTTAGGTCTCAGTCGACGGTGGAAGCTGCAGCTCTGCGACAGATGGACAGAGAGACCAGCACCCCCCTGCTGGCTCTGGACTGAACAGAACCTGGAACCGACGGACAGCGTGAAGCAGACATTTAAACGCAGACAGAACTTCTTTAACGCCACAGAACCGTTTCGCCATGAACTGGATCAGCCCGCCGTCACGTTAAAGCAACATCTGTCCAGCTGCTAAACAAACAGTCTGGTTGAGTTTTTCTGACTCCTGTTTAAATGTGGAAAAGCTCAGGATGAAAGGCGGTAACATCACAGCGCCGAATTATAAACTGAAATGTGTCCAAAGCGTCTCCAATCAGACGCTGTCCTCAACAGCAGCTGGACAAACACAAACCGCCCGTCTGAGCCTCTAATTCCTCCCAGATGATCCAGCAGCATCTGTCCACAGGAAATAACGCCGCCATCCCACCAACGAGGCATTAGTGGCGTCTGCCGCGCGGCGCCGGCTGCTCCAGGAAGCTGGCTCCATTTTTAACCCTGCGATCACTTCTGTCTGACGCTTTTCTGTGAGTAGAGGAGCGTTTAGGAACCAATCAGACGGCTGAGAGGATCCGATTGGAGAAACGAGGCTGAAAGTCGATGTTCATTTAGGGATTAATCAGAATCAGGAGTTTTATTCAGGTCTTTATGGCAGAAACCGGTCAGAACCGGACGGTTTTATGAGTTTATCATCATTTTGACAAACATCCCACAGCATTATAGCACCTCCTCCATGTTTTGTACCAAACAAACCTTCTGCTGTTGTTGACAAAGGTTTCAGACCCTCATGGTTCCGGTTCTGGCTTTGATGAATCCTTCAACGTTCTGTAAGAAAACTAAAAAAACTATCTAGAAACAAGTTAAAATTTCCTAAATTACATGTATTTGCCCTTAATTTGAGTAGATAAATGATATATTTTGCCAACGGAATGAGTATTTCTACTTTTAAAATAAGATAATTAGATAATATGATCTTAAAATAAGACAATCCAATTGTGTTTTCCTATTTTAAGTGTAAATTGTCTTGCTCCGTTGGCTAAAAGTATCTTTTATCTCCTCAATTCAAAAACATATGCACTGATTTGAAGAAAAAATCTCCATTGAAATGGAAGCAGAATCAGTGAGTTCTGAAGAACAGCTCCAGTCGGCTGGTATCTGAGGTCTACCAGGAGAAGGTCCGACACGTTCGGATGTTTTTAAACGGCCTCCGAGGTCCTGTCCGATCTTTAGAAGAACTCACGTCCCTAAAGGAGGTAAAACCCTGAAAGTCTGAGTTTATTTTTAACCTTTTATTTAACCTTATTTTAACTCAGAGGTTTATTTAGATTCAGGCTCAGATGAAGCGTTCATCAGACGGAAGTCAGAGATCTGAGATCCGACTGGAGTCGACTACTGAGCCCTGAGGGACACCATCCTGTTTCATCAAACTCTGCAGAGGAGCAGGAGACCTTTGGGAGGGACAGTCTGGAGGGCAGTGAGCTGATGATTCAGACAGGAACCAAGCAGTGAGCCCTGTGGCACAGCAGAAGAGAAAAGCCACATTGTTAAAGGAATAGTACACCCAAAACATGATTAGCCTTCATTTTCTACTCACCCCCATGCTGAACAACACTCTGGAGTACTTTTTTGATATCTCAAATGCATCTGGAGATCTGGGAGGCTTCTTGCTGTCTGCTGACATTCAAATAATGGAGGTCTATGGCGCCCGAGGCAGAAAGGTCCATAAAAGTCCACAAAAAACGTGTCAATATTCCTCCATACTGCTGGTCCAATGTATTCCAAGTGTCCTGAGTGGGTAGCGTCCAGAATTTACTCGAAACGAAGTCATTTAGAATGTTTTTAGAGCATAAACAGTAGTGTATAGGATTTCCTAGAAGCGCGTTCACGAGTCTACGGAAACCGCGGCAGACCAAACCAGATGAAAGTGCGCATTCAGCTCGGCAAAGAACTCATGCTCTTCCTCAACACTGAAGTCCTCAGACATTTTTCTTTCGTTGTTTCTTTCTTTGCACAGGTAAACGGCACATTTCTTCTTCTACGCTTGCATTATCGGCAGAGCAGACGCTGAATGCGAACTTTCATCTGGTTTGGTCTGCCGGCTTCCGTAGTGTCATGAACGCGCTTTTAGGAAATCCTATACACTACTGTTTATGCTCTAAAAACATTCTAAATGACTTTGTTTCGAGTAAATTCTGGACGCTACCCACTCAGGACACTTGGAATACATTGGACGAGCAGTATGGAGGAATATTGACACGTTTTTTGTGGACTTTTATGGACCTTTCTGCCTCGGGCGCCATAGACCTCCATTATTTGAATGTCAGCAGACAGCAAGAAGCCTCCCAGATCTCCAGATGCATTTGAGATATCAAAAAAGTACTCCAGAGTGTTGTTCAGCATGGGGGTGAGTAGAAAATGAAGGCTAATCATGTTTTGGGTGTACTATTCCTTTAAGACATTTTAAGTTTAACCAAAACGTTTAATTTGATTTTAGAGCTTAAATCCATGTCTTGAGCTGCAGAGAATCAGATCAACGTTCATTTTTCTCATTTTGATGGGATTTAGATCAAGTTTTATTACTTTATGTTTGTTAAAATTGTGTTTCCGTTGGATTGTTTCCAGAGCTCTCTGCTGCCACCAAGTGGTCACTAAGGGAAGTAGTTAAAGATGGCGCCTTTCATTGAAACTTTTATTTTTTTTATCTCACATTTTTCAAAGTAAAAAAAAAAAAATGAATCAAGGGCAAAATATCTGAAGATGTTTTTGTTACCTTGGTTACCACATTGAACACGTGGCGCTGTGCTTCAAGCAAAAATCGGGCTAATCGCAGCGACGCTAACAGGATGTGCACGAACCGTTCCTTTACAGCCTGATTTAATCACATGGAGCCAAACTGTGAGCTTCACTCTCTGATTGTGACCAAGATTGTTTTCATTTGAAGATTGTATGTCATCATTAGCTGTTATTTCCGGCTCCTGCAGGAGACGGCCGGACATTAAGGAGCCGCAAAGGGGGCGGAGCTTCATCCTGTTTGTATAAATGTCCTGCAGGGTTACAGTGAGCACTGATCCCATCGACACTACACCTTCATGAGATGCATTTCCTTTCAATGAATGTACAGAAGTAAAGATTTACACCAAACTGCTATTTGAACCCTGAGTCTTTTATTCTGAAAAACTACATTTTTAGTTCTGAGGTTTTTTCCTCACATCCAACCACCAGAAGTTTTCCAGAGTCCTTCCTCACAGGAATATAAAAACTTCCTCCTTTTGCTCTCTTAATCTAAGAACAATTATATTTCTGACATTTTGAATTGAAAAATCTTCCTGGATGGAAGAGAAACGTCTTCAGACTTGGAAACAAAGTCCAGTGGATTGATTTTTTATTTTTATTTTTTGGTGAGAATTCTTCCTTTAAAGGAAAAGTCGCTCACATTCAGAATTCAAACTTCTGAAAGTTCTTTAAATGTGAAATGATTCCATCCTGTTCAATAAATGATCAGTGTTTTTAATTCAGAGTAATTTTCATGTGAATGTGCTTTACTGGAGGCATCCATGTTTGTCAAAGAACACTACTGCCACCTACTGGTTAGTGACGTCACGGTGCGGTATCGGCTGTTTATCAAGTCCCAGTGCTGTATCTGGTGTTTGTCACAACGCGCTATTATCCAAGTCATCTTGAAAACATTCTTCTTCCAAATGTTGGCTACATATTACGGGTTTTTTCTCTGGCCAGAAGTTCGATGGCAAATCCTCCCTCTTCAAGTTGGCGATCCAACGACCAACCCGTCCGTGGAGTGTTGGGTAAGTTACTTTAAAAATGTAATCTATTACAGTTAAGTTACCTTATTTAAAATGAAATTGTAGTGTAACTTTTTCAATTACTTTTAAAAAGTAATGTAACTAATTACATTTGATTACTTTTTGATTACTTTAAGGTTTTAATGAGTATTGACCCATGTTCAACATTTAATTTTTGAGAATTAAATGTGAACCTTAAAAAGCACTAAGCTGAGAGGGAATTGCTGACAGGCGATCACAGGACGTCCACAAGAAGAGATTCTTCATCTATCAGTGAGTTACACTTACCTCTAAATGTTTCCTCAGGTTTCTACATAGATTGCTTCGACGTGGACAAGTTCTTGATAGCCGGCAAACACTTCCTGCGCTGCACGTTTCAATTTGAGCCATTTTCACAGATGTAAATGAAATGCTGCTTAAATTTCCAGGGCTGGAAGGCTGCCATTTTTGATGCGCTGCTTGAGCTGAAATAGAACCGTCCGCTCGCTTCCTGTTCCTCATGAGGCTCCACCAGCACAGGATGGATCATCAGAGTGGCAAATATGATAGAGACAAGGAGCTGTAGCGCGAAACGGCGATACAGGGCGCGAAGCAATAAAATATCATTACATATTTCGTAAAGGTTTTTTTTTTATATTTTTTAAAAAATGTAACTAAATTTGTAATTCTTAATATTTTCGGAACTAACTGTTACTTAATTACATATTTTCTCATTGTAACTGTAATGAATTACAGTTACTCTTTTTTTGTAATTAAATTACGTAACGTCGTCACATGTAATCCGTTACTCCCCAACCCGTCCGTGGAGGATCAGGAATCAGAAAGGTGGAATAACTCTTTTTTTCCACTTTTACCCGATGTATTCCAGCATCCAGCTGCCATGCACGTGGGCATTGTCAGTTTCACTATAGCTCTGGTGAATTTCAATGGTGAAGTCCTCTGGAAATCTTCAATAATTGTTGTTGATTGCAGATGTGTCTAGTAGTTCCCATTTAGCTTTGAAAGCGGGGAGAATGGCGCTAGGCTTACCGCACCGTGACGTCACTGCTGGAAGATGGCAGGAGGGAGGGGCTACTATATTTGGGTAAAGATGGCCGCTCCCAGACTCATTGATCGCTACTTATGTTTAATTTTTTTTACTGATTAAGGAAAAATTCATTAAATCACAGCAAACTCATTTGTTAAGTATAAATAATGATCCATTGATTATTCCTGGATGACCGGACTTTTCCTTTAAAACGCTGCAGTTTAGAGATAATCTGCTGCAGCGCCCCCTACAGACAGCAGGTGGAAGGAAAGGCAGCGCTCTAAGGAAAGAAGAAGAAATCTGAGAGGAGGAACAGAGCAGCTGAGATACCTCAGCGAACCAAAAAAAGATCAAACAGGAGAATTTCCTCATTTTTTAAAAATGTTTTATTGTTTTTTATAAATATAAATCATCTTTTATTAGAAAGTAAATGTGCAAAGGTCCAAATCCGGCTGATGAAATGAAGGCGACTGCGATCTAATTCAGCCGGACGGAGGAGGATGTAGTGATTCATTAACTCACAGCTGATTTGGGTTTTAGATTCAAAAACTGAACCGTCATCATGAAAGAGAACCAGAACCAGAACCAGAACCAGGTCCTAAAGCGGTTCAGGACGTCCCAGATGGTGCGTTTAAGTCCAGTCAGTAGTAGAAGAGTCCAAACATTCATGTGTGTGACGTCTGAGTCCGTCGCTCCTTCTCCGGCGGTCCGGTCCGTCCACAGAACCGCTCCGGCCCGTCCTAAATGGGGCTCAGAGTCTGCCGCTGGTACTGGGTCAGCCCTGGGTGCCAAACGTCCACGATGAAGATCAGGCGGTAGCTGTCGGCCACCTGCCACACCTCATGCTCGAAGGAGTCGTCGAAGATGAGGACTTTGCCTTCCTCCCACTCCCTGAGGGACCGGGATAGAGAGGAGGAGGATGATGCAACAGGAAGTGCTTTTACTGTGAAGGTCAAAGGGCGGGCGATCGGAGCCTCACCTGGTCTGGTTGGTGCAGCGGATCCGGCAGCCCGGTGTGGGGATGACCAGGCCCAGGTGCATCCTCAGCCTGCAGTTGGTGGGTCCGGTGTGAGGCCAGACGTGGGTTCCAGGCTGCATGACGGAGAACTTGATCTGGACCCATCAGAACCGCAGAAAACACACTGAAAAAAACGCTTCAAAGGGGCTGAAATTAAGCCGTAAACTTTGATTTTTAAACTTAAAAAAAAAAAAAAAGCTGAAACTAATAAAACTGACTGCACTGAAAAACATATTAAGTTATTTTTTCTTAAAATTAATGCATTTGTTCGTGATTGAGGAGATAAAAGACTCATTTTGCCAATGGAACAAGATAATTTACAACATTTTAAAAAGGAAAAAAACAATTGCATTGTTTTATTTCAAGTGAATTTTATCTAACTATCTTATTTTAAGAGTAAAAACACTCATTCTGTTGGCATATTATCTCATTTACCTGCTCAAATTAAAGGTAAATACAATTAATTAAAGAAACTTTTACTTGTTTCTAGATCGTTTTTCCAGTGTGCTGCTGCTTTCAGGGACTGTGGGAAATAGAAAAGTCTTCTCTTTATGTTTAAGTTAGTTGTTTCTAACTGTTCTAAATGTTTAAACCTCGCTGGAGGAATGATGATCTGAGCAGCGTTTGGTTTAAAATCTCACTTTCAAAAAGATTTCTCAGGTTTTTTTTTATTTGCACTTTTTATTATAAGTGCATTTTATTCTGAACTGAGGAGGCAAGAGAGATGCCAATGGAACAAGACGATTTACATTTAAAATAAGAAAAAAAAATTGCATTTTCCTTTTTTAAGTGCATATTATCTAATTATCTTATTTTAAGAATAAAAGTATTTATTTCATTGGCAAACTATTATATTTATCTACTCTAATAATGGTAAATACACTTAATTTAAGAAATGTTGACTCATTTCTAGATCGTTTTTGCAGTGTGGCTCCAGTTTCTCTCCATACACTGCAAAAACAATCTAGAAATAAGTAAAGATTTCTTAAATTAAATGTATTTACCATTGATTTGAGTAGATAAATAAGATAGTATGCCAATAGAATGAGTGTTTTTACTCTTAAAATAAGATAATTAGATAAAATTCACTTGAAATAAAACAATGCAATTGTTTTTTCTTATTTTAAAAATAAATTATCTTGTTCCATTGGCAAAATGTCTCACTTTCCTCCTCAATTCAAGAAAAAATGCACTTATTTTAAGAAAGAATTAATTATTAAGATTAAATTTTTTTTACAATGTACAGGTGCTGGTCATAAAATTAGAATATCATGAAAAAGTAGATTGATTTCAGTAATTCCATTTAAAAAGTGAAACTTGTATATTATATTCATACATTACATACAAACTCATATATTTCAGATGTTTATTTTGTTTAATTTTGATGATTACAAATGACAACAAATGAAAATCTCAAATTCATCATATCAGAAAATTAGAATATTACTGAAGACCAATAAAAACAAAGGATTTATAGAAATGTTGGCCAACTGAAAAGTATGAACATGAAAAGTATGAGCATGTACAGCACTCAGTATTTAGTTGGGCCTCCTTTGGCCTGTATTACTGCAGCAATGCGGCGTGGCATGGAGTCGATCAGTCTGTGGCACTGCTCAGGTGTTATGATAGCCCAGGTTGCTCTAATAGTGGCTTTTAGCTCTTCTGAATTGTTGGGTCTGGTGTATTGCATCTTCTTCTTCACAATACCCCATAGATTTTCTATGGGGTTAAGGTCAGGAGAGTTTGCTGGCCAATTAAGAACAGGGATACCATGGTCCTTCAACCAGGTACTGGTAGCTTTGGCACTGTGTGCAGGTGCCAAGTCCTGTTGGAAAATGAAATCTGCATCTCCAAAAAGTTGGTCAGCTGCAGGAAGCATGAAGTGCTCTAAAACTTCCTGGTATGTGGCTGCGTTGACCCTGGACCTCAGAAAACACAATGGACCAACACCAGCAGATGACATGGCACCCCAAACCATCACTGACTGTGGAAACTTTACACTGGACTTCAAGCAACGTGGATGAAGTGCCTCTCTTCTTTTCCTCCAGACTCTGGGACCTTGATTTCCAAAGGAAATGCAAAATTTACTTTCATCAGAGAACATGACTTTGGACCACTCACCAGCAGTCCAGTCCTGTTTCTCTTTAGCCCAGGCAAGACGCTTCTGACGCTGTCTGTGGTTCAAGAGTGGCTTGACACAAGGAATGCGACAGCAGAAACCCATGTCTTTCATACGTCTGTGTGTGGTGGTTCTTGAAGCAC
This sequence comes from Cyprinodon tularosa, assembly GCF_016077235.1. NCBI lineage: Eukaryota > Metazoa > Chordata > Actinopteri > Cyprinodontiformes > Cyprinodontidae > Cyprinodon > Cyprinodon tularosa. Next base: position 316,321 of record NW_024039299.1, on the reverse strand, counting down.
TCACTCCAGCTGCAGTCCACTCTTTGTGAATCTCCCCCACATTTTTGAATGGGTTTTGTTTCACAATCCTCTCCAGGGTGCGGTTATCTCTCTTGCTTGTACACTTTTTTCGACCACATCTTTTCCTTCCCTTCGCCTCTCTATTAATGTGCTTGGACACTGAGCTCTGTGAACAGCCAGCCTCTTTAGCGATGACCTTTTGTGTCTTGCCCTCCTTGTGCAAGGTGTCGATGGTCGTCTTTTGGACAACTGTCAAGTCAGCAGTCTTCCCCATGATTGTGTAGCCTATAGAACTAGACTGAAAGACCATTTAAAGGCTTTTGCAGGTGGTTTGAGTTAATTAGCTGATTAGAGTGTGGCACCAGGGGCCATCAATTTTGAACCTTTTCACAATATTCTAATTTTCTGATATGATGAATATGAGATTTTCATTTGTTGTCATTTGTAATCATCAAAATTAAACAAAATAAACATCTGAAATATATGAGTTTGTATGTAATGTATGAATATAATATACAAGTTTCACTTTTTAAATGGAATTACTGAAATCAATCTACTTTTTCATGATATTCTAATTTTATGACCAGCACCTGTAGAAGGACGGATGCCCTAAAGGTCGGATCGATTGGACAGATTTTAAAATAATCAGGTGATTTAGTGACGATAAAATCGAGAACAGTGTTGGTCGTCCTTCAGCTCATCGCACTGCAAAAACAACTGAGATCTAAATAATTTTTATTCCTTTAAGGAGGACGTTAACGATGCCTGACTGGGCCCCAGACCTCCTGTAGAACAGCTGATCCAGGTGTTTTGGGGGTCAGGTGAGTCCGACCTGCAGGCAGCTACCTACCTGTCCTCTCTTGCAGCTGGTAGCTTCGGGGAACCTGTCCATCAGGGCGCAGGTCTTCGGGACGCCCTGACAGGCGTTTCCAACCCGTTTCCCTGGAAACAAGGAGGAACGTGAGTCCAGCTGGAGTAAAACACCTGGTTCCACCTGAGATCCAGGAAGCTGAAGCACCTTGCTGCCACAGCGTGTACTGGCCCCACTCTCCTTTCTCCCTCAGGTTCTCCTCCTCGGGGAGGAACCGTCCTTTGCCTCGGTCCATCACGGCCAGAGCTTCGTCCCGGATCGTCCTCCAGTTCCTCTCCAGCATCTGGACACAGCGTCCCCCCCCCTGTCAGAACCTCTGCTGATGGAGGCAGGGCGTGTCAGTGTGGCCGTGTGACTCGTACCTTCACCAGGTCCGTGTATCCGGTCTCCTGAGGCGTCCACCAGGGCTGAGCCTTCAGTCCCTCCACGTTGTACAGAGACCTCTGCCACACCGAGGCAAAGTGGCCTCGTTTGTGGCCCAGTTCGTACCAGTAGTACGCCTGCAGACACAGAGCCGTCACTAAGACGGAACCAGAACCAGACCTTCAGCTGTTTGCTCCATCAAACCGCTGCCGGCTCGACTCCTTCAGCAGCTTCTGACTCTGAACGTGAACAGCTGCTGTGGAGCTGGTTGCCTTTTGTATCTATGCTTCTTTTTCTATGTCTGCTTCTGTGTCCTTGAACCCCAGTGGGCCTCAGCAGATGGCCGCTCACACTGAGCCTGGTTCTGCTGGAGGTTTCTTCCTGTTCAAAGGGAGTTTTTCCTCTCCACTGTCGCTACAAGCATGCTTAGTGTGGGGGATTGCTGAAGAGTCAATGAGTCGATGCAATCAGCTGGTTTTCCTTAGATAGAAAACTTTGAATCAATCTGACTGGATGATCTGGTGAACTGGAAAGTGACCTGAGATGACATGATGTGAATTGGAGCTATAGAAATAAACTGAATAGACTAACCCTTCATTGCCACCTGGTGGCCAGATAAAAGCACTGCAGAACTGAATCCCAACATGTTTCTCCCTTCAGACAAAAGTTGTTTTCTTCCCCAAAACAGCTAAAAATATTCATTATTTCAGCTCCAAGTTGACAGAGCTCGGGTGTTTTCTTCAAAATAAAAGCCTTGCCAGCTTTACGCAGCATTAGCATGCGTCATTACCATGGCAACCTTAAGGAAAACAGGTTAAAGTGGGAAGATACACAGCCAACTTTAAATAGGTGCCTCCTATAGCACCATCTAGTGGACAAATATAAAAACTAAGAGCTAACAGCAAACTTCCAAATGAAATCAGTCAATATTAATAAAGAAATGTGACATAAAAATGGGAAAAATTTTAAGAATTTTTTTGTCTTTTTTAAGTTTAGGTGATTTAAGGAATCCGGATTAAATGGAAAACATGAGATATTTTCAATCAGTTGAGCCTAAAAGCGTCGCTCAGTTTCTCTTTAGGCTTTAAAGTAAAAACATGTTTCAGTTTGTTTTTCATCTTTCTTAGATGAAGGACGACCTCCGACCAGCGGCTAAACTTAGGGGCTGGATCTGCTCCCAGTTCGTTAGCGGTTAGCAGATAAAGGAAGCCCTGCGCCGCGTCAGTCGGACGTTCTCCGACGTCCGTCTTTTACTCACGCTGTCGTCTCCGACCCTCTGCAGCGCGTCTCCCAGGTGGAAATAAAAGCGTCCGTCATCTGTTCCCGGCTCACCGGACTCCAGACCTTCCTGCAGAAACAGGGAGGGGAGGGGGGATTAAAAGGTCCACCTAGACATGGTAACCAGTCAGAAAGGTTTCCCCACCCTCAGGTACGGGATGCTTTCTGCTATCTTGTTCTCCGCCTTCAGGATGAAGCCATAGTGGACTTTGGCAAACCCGTTGCTAGGGGCGACAGCCAGCACCTAGGAGGCGGGGCAAAAGACGTGGAGCCAATCAGCGATAAAAAGTCCAACAAAACTGTGATCAGAAAATTATGATTTCTCTTATTTCATATATTGATTTATGCTTTTTACTGTTTTAACTCAGACTATTTTCCATTGTTGTAACTAAGGATGAACGCTGCTCAGGCAGAACGGGGCTGATTACCGCGCTGTACGGGATGAACTGATCTCTCTTTGCAAAGATTAAAATAAAGCGCCGACTGAGTGAAATCCATCGATCTGCGTTTATTTAACCAGTTAAATACTTTTTGTCCAACAACAAAACCTCAGCGTACAAACGCACCTCTTCGTAAACCTTCTTAGCTCCCTTGTTGTCGCCAAGCAACAGGTGGGCGACGCCCAGGTCGTTCCTGAGGGCGAAGTCGTCTGGAAAAAAGTCCACGAGCTTCTGCAGCGTCGCCAGCGAGCCTCTCATCCGACCTGAGAGCAGAAGGAGAAAAACAGGAAGCAGGATGATCAGTCCTCCTGTCTGAATGAGTTTAAGGTTCGGTTCTGGAGACGAGGCTCCGCCCCCAAACGCCAGCGAGACGTTTTCATTCCTCCTGATCTGATCACTACGCCTCATTGGCGACGGTTCTGCTGGACCAGGAGTCCCACAGGGAACTAATTTAGGATCATTTAGGCTTTCAGTTCAGGAATCTTCGTCGTTCCCAGAACTTCCTCCAGAAGGTTTCAGGTTCTGTTTCTCCTGAAGCGAATGTTTGTTAGTTTATCTCCAGTTTACAGGAGACTGCTCACAGATTTACATCTGGACTTTGACTAGGCCATGAATCCACTGTGATCTAAACCAGGGGTCTGCCCCTTTTTAAGTCCAGATCAAAGACTCAAACTGACCTTTAATACTTAGCAGACATTGTTTTATGTTTTGGACTTTTGTTTTTTCAGTGTTTTTATCTTTCTGTTAATCGCTTTGGTCTTCCTGCTGTTTTAAAGTGCTATAGAAATAGACTTTAAATGATTGATTGTGAAAGTCCTACAGGTCCTGTGAGTGATCTAAACTCTGGTTGGATGCTTCTCCTGCCTCCTGACCAGCCTCCCTGCCCACATCATCCTTGGTTCTAACGTTATTATATCTCATCCAAAATATCTCTATAGTTCTGCTGCTATAGGCTTAGACTGCTGGAGGACATAGGGACCCCTTTTTCATCATTCTGCTTCATTCTATCTCTATTCTCCCACTCTGCAGAATCTGTTAGTTCAATCTCTAACGTTCCGCTCTCTTTCTGAGGTTTCTTCCTGTTCCTCTCCACTGTCGCTACAAGCATGCTTAGTGTGAGGGATTGCTGAAGAGTCAATGAGTCGATGCAATCAGCTGGTTTTCCTTAGATAGAAAACTTTGAATCAATCTGACTGGATGATCTGGAGCTATAGAAATAGAGTGAATAGAGCTGTTCCGGCTGCCGTTACCCAGGAACTGCTGCCTCTCGGCCCGCCTCTTCAGCGCCGCTCTCAGCAGGTCTGAGGTGACGTCGGGGATGTCGGCCGCCTCTCCGTACGTGTTGATGGATCTCTGCAGCAGGTCGTTGCTGCGCAGCTTCTCCGCCAGGTCGTCCTCTGTCTGCGAAGGACACGGGGTTATGGGTGAGGGAGGGGTCGGCCGCCGTGCTGGCGGTTCTGGGACGTACCTGGGCTTTCCCGTAGCGAGCGCGGGGGCTCTGCGGGTACCGCTGGACCAGGGAGTCGAAGGCCTTCAGGGCTTCTTCCAGCTTCCCCTGAGGATGAGGAGGAGAAGCAGCTCAGCTCAGCAGGGAAGATGAAACCTTTCCTGATGGGATCGCCTCTACCTTCTTACGAAGCTTCTCAGCTGCATCGATTTCTGACTTGATGCTTTTATCCAACTTGTTGAACAGTTTAGGTTTCTTCTTCTTCGCTGGAGAAAAAAAATCTGAACCAGAGAAATGATGAAAAGGGTAAAACAGAGGAGGCGGTTTGATGTTTCTAATCAGGTTTTACCTTTTTCCTTCTCCTCAGCCTGTTTCTCTGCTCTTCCTGTCAGACAGGAAGTCCACAGTTTAACCATCGGAGCGGGTTCTGATCATATAAGAGCAGAGCCCACACTGAATGTCGCGGCGCAGGAATTACAGGCGCCATCTTGGGGAGGTCGCTACCCTAACCAGCTGATTTAACCAGAACAGAAGGATGCCGCAGCACTGCAGCGGGTTTTTGTTTGAACAGACGGCTGTAGGGATAACTTTGTGAAGTAATCAGAGCTTATATACAGCAGATATATATATAATATAAATATAGAAAGAGATTTGTGTGTATACCTGTATTAATGTGTATATAGATATGAAAAACATATAAAATGTCTGAGTGGCTGTGCTTTGCAACATGCATCCATCCTGTCAGAATATTCTATTACTATTAATCCCACTATGAACATTTAAATGCACTAAAATATATTTTTGTTTTCAGCAAAAAAAAACCCATTAAATTTAATTCAATATTCAGTGAGTTAAAGGTTTAATAAAACTGATTCCTGCTCAACACATTACACTAGTGGAGCTGTCGACCTCCCCAAGATGGCGCCACCAAATCAGGTCGGGTCTACTCTTATATAATCTGTGCAGAACCTTTAACCAGCCTTCCCAGCTGGAGTCCGGGGTCTTACCCTCAGCCTCCTGACCGTCCTCTGCAGCTCTAACACTCCGTTCTGGTTCTGCTGGCTGCCGTTCTGGTTCTGATCCTGCAGCTGCTTTAGACGTTTCTTCCACTTCTGTGATTAAATCAAACATCATTATAAACCAGATAGATTTCGGTTCACAGCGACATGATGCAGCGAACAGAACCGCCCTATAACCCAAATAACAGAATAATTTTAACAGAAATGTCATTTATTCCCACCTGGTTCCTGGGAGACCTGGGAGCTGGTCACGTATCGCCCCGATCCGGCTGCAGAACGACAGCAGAGTTTATTAAAAACAATCTTTATTGTTTCATCTAACATTTTATTATTACTGCAGATTCTCTGTTTTATTCCTGGTTTTATTTATTTTTTTGGACCCGTCCTTCATTTAGGGGCATAAAGAGAAGCCTGACTGACAGAAAAGAGCCTCTGTTATGGAAATAAAAGGAAAAATAATCTAAAACCAGAATTATTTAAAGTAAAATTGAAATCAAAACAATGATAAAACATGAAGAACTAATGGGTCAAAAAAAAAAAACAAAACCTGAAATTTGCAGTTTATTGTGAAAGTAATCTAGAGAAGTGGATCGGCTTCAGGGGAAAGTAAAGGATTTGGTCGACGGGACGAATTCTGATCTCATGTTTGCTTCAAGTTGCATAATCCTGTTCCTCTCAGTTTTCACTCAACTTAACTGAATTCAAATTAACTCTTAGTTTGCTTTTCTTCCTTTAGTTATTATCTTCAATAAATAAATAAATCCTAGCCCCAGATGTTCGCTTAAATGATCTGTTCATATTGTCTAAAAATCGATTAGAAAATATCTAACTTATTTTCAATTTAAACAAAAATACAAAATAATTTATTAAAGCAAACAATGGTTTTAAATATGATTTAATGCGTAATTTAAAAAAACTTTCCGAAGTTGTGAGGACTGTGGCAACTAGCCCTGGCTGCTACAGACGGGCTAATGTTAGCCCTGGCTGCTACAGACGGGCTAATGTTAGCCCTGGCTGCTACAGACGGGCTAACGTTAGCCCTGGCTGCTGCAGACGGGCTAACGTTAGCCCTGGCTGCTGCAGACGGGCTAACGTTAGCCCTGGCTGCTGCAGACGGGCTAACGTTAGCCCTGGCTGCTGCAGACGGGCTAACGTTAGCCCTGGCTGCTGCAGACGGGCTAACGTTAGCCCTGGCTGCTGCAGACGGGGCTAATGTTAGCCCTGGCTGCTGCAGCCCTCTCTCTGCATAGCCGTGTGTGAAGTACCGTTGGTTCTGGTGGCGATTTTTTTGTTTTATTTGGTAAAATGTTCATTTAATTTGTGTTTATCTGACTGTGTTCATTATTATTCCTCCAATAAATGAAAAAAGTCATAATTTATTATTATCTAGAGACTATTAATAACAGGAGGTGAAATGCGGCTCCAGACGAGCTTTGAATGCGGTGATGTCATCAGTACGCTTCTTCCCGTTCTCCCAGAGTCCAGACTTTACTGGTTTCTAGTCAAGAACGGACTTGGCGAGAACACGAGTCCGTACTGTCGTTCCCGTGAACCGAGGCCTGACATAAAGGACAAAATTACGATAAAAAAGGGACCAACCTCTGGTCTCCTCTGGAGGAGCTTCTTCCACCAAAACTGCAGCAGGAAACAGAGAAGATCAGCAGGTTTCTGAACGAACCAGAACAATCCGACTACAGGTTCCCTTTCAGCAGGCGGGTTCTGAACTGGTTCTAAGCTGGGGGGGAAGGTCTCACCTCCTGTGGTGTCGATGGTGTTGGTCTCCTCCTCTGGAGAAAACAGACAACAGCAGAAGACTTAAATGACAAAGCGGTCCCGTCTCAGAACCAGAGGACTGGTGGTTCTGGTTCTGGTACTGACCGTAAGGGTGTCCATCTTCTCTGGGATCGTCTGACAGGAAAACAGCAGAGAACCGTTCAGTTAATAAACACGTCTGATTGATCTGAGCGAAAGTTTCTATTGCTGATTACGAGTAAGGAGAAAGTTTGTGTCTAAAGACGTTCCCCAGAGGTCAACTAAATGGGTTCTACCAACTAACTGAGTTCTACCAACAACTTCCAAAAGCGCATCTCACAATTTCAAAATAAACTTCATATAGCATGCAGAAAAAAAGTCAGGATTCAGAGATTAAAGTCAGAATTGTGAGATTCTGATTGCAGTCCAACAGTGCTCCCTAGTGGCCAGAATAACCATAGCACCTAACAGAAGGAGTACTTTTCCCTTAAAATAAGATAATTAGATATTATACACTGGAAATAAGAGACTCCAGTTGTTTTTTTTCTTATTTTAAATGTACATCGTCTTGTTCTGATGGCAACGTGTCTCACTTTATTCACCTGCTCTTATTTTAGGAAAAATTGACTCTGATTTACATTTGTTGCAGTGTAATACGAGCGGTTTGTTGCTTATTAGCAACAACAGGCATCAAAGGGTTAAGTTCCCTCCATCCTGTCCTCCAGGTTCCTCCTTCTCTGCCAGAAACATGGAGGAACTGTGACTAACCGGATAAACTGACCTGGAACGAAGGCGCTGTCCACAAACGGAGGGAGAGGAACGGCAGCTGGAGAGAAACAGCACAGATGAACACAGCTGGTTATCACCCGCCCTCTGGTTCATCCGTCGGCTGAGGACGGCCTGTTTGTTCCATGCAATGAAGACTTTCAGAACCAGAAGATCTACAGAAACCCTGGATCACTGGAGGGACGGCAGGAGAGCAGGACGCGTTGCCCCCAAGAAACGGCTTATTAGAGCAAAACAAAGCAGCGTTATGGAAGCAGGCTTTCAGCTGAAATGAAGGAAGAAGATGGTGATTGTTAGTAAACGCCAAACAGAGTGCAGGAAGGAGAGGAAAGCATGAGGTCTGCAGATCAAAGCTGGAGCATCACTGAGGCCATGATCTACCACATGTATGCAGACAGCTCTAAAGTTTACAGCCTGCAAAGCTGATCTACTGAGGAGGACGAGAAAAACCAGGAGCAAACATTTTCAGTCTGACAGCAGGATGAAAAACTACTAACGCTCACATTCAGGACGTCTACAGGGCGCCGCCTGTAAAGGTAGGCAGGCAGAAATTAGGAGAAATAAATATGGTTATCTAGCCTGTTATAAATAAATATTTAGCTCCAAATTAATTATTTAATTTGTTAAATATTTACCTCCAAACTAAATATTTAATTTGTTAAATATTTAGCTCCAAACTAAATATTTAAATAAATATTTAGCTCTAAACTAATTATTTAAATAAATATTTAGCTCTAAACTAAATATTTGGTTTGTTAAATAAATAGACTTGTGCTGTTTATGTGTCGCTAATGTTACCGGAACTTCCTCCCTCTGAAGACACGCCCCTCTGGCAGGGGTTTTAAAAAGGGTAAACTTCCTAATTTGTGGGTACTCACCTCGGCTACCAAAGGCTAAATGCTAACGGGTTCGCTAAAGTAGCAACCAAATCCCTCCAGAGAGGTCTGCGCTCAATGGACCGAGTCAGACAGTCTTTTTCCTGGGATTCAGAAGGAGCTGAACGCAGTGTTCCCTGAATCCTGCTGCAGCAGAGAGTTAATCCAGCTCTGCTAACTTTAATCTACCTGCTGAACAACGCGGCCCCAATCGCTGTTGGCCGAAGGAGCCGCTAGAAGCCGGCAGATCGTGACTGGCTGAGACGGAAACAGAGCAGCACCCAGGAGTTGCTGGAGGCTACGGCTACAAGCTAACCTCGGTAGCTAAAAGAGAGACGTCTCGGCTACAGCGAGCTATAAAATGAACTCCTTTTTGCAAAGTTGCCGCTTATTGTTGCATCGGATTGATCCAAAATGGACTGAAGACGGGGCCTACGGAAAACTGAAGCCGAGCCGAAGGCCTTCACTCCACCGAACCAAAACAGTAACTTCCTCCTGATGCTTAACGAGTGCTCAGCTTGGGTGAACGAAGTAGAATAGACAGCCATGTTGGTTTTTTATAGGAAATAAGCTCTGATTCAACTTCTGATGCTTATATTATTATTATATTATTAATATTTTACCTGAATGCTAATGCAGACACGCGCTGCTAAAGCTAACTGCTACATTGAACTGGCTAGCTAGCTTCAGCTACCTCATGCTGAACACGTTATAAAGGCTACATCGTGAGCTAACCCTTTCTTTGTTTCAGCTCGACCCATTCTGACCAGAACCCCTGGGGCTAGCTAAGCTAACGGGTCTTCTAGCCTCATCATAGTTTAATGAATTCCTGAGTCATTATTCATTTAAAACTTCAATGTTTTGAGTGCAGGTAACGTTTATTCACATTTATCTGCTGCTAATTTTAAAGGACACTTTAGGCCTTAAACTTTGAACATCCCTCAGACTTTGAGCGGACTCTTAAACCCCTCACTGCAAAAAATTTAAATCTCAATAAGCCATTTTTTTCTTAAAATAAGTGCATTTTATCTTTTTGAGGATTTAAGAGAGACGCTTTGCCAATGGAACGAGAGACTTTACATTCAAATTAAGAAAAAGTTATCGCATCTTCTTATTTCAAGTGCATATTATCTAATTATCTTATTTTAAGAGTAAAAATACTCAGATCATCACATTTACCTGCTCAAATTAGGAGTAAATTTGCCTAATTTAAGACATTTTTAGATCATATTTGCAGTCAAAATGTGCTCCTGGTTTTTTTGGAAAGGAAAAATCCTCCATAATCTACCAACAAGCAGCCAGCTGAGTGTCTGCAGGCAGAGCTTGGCGTTCATGCAGCAGCCGCTCAGAACCAACCTTGGATTTCAGACTCCACGTCCTGAGAGGCGGAGACTGCGGCAGACACACAACATTACCGTCGTCATGCCAACGTGTCACAGGAAGCAGGTGTGGGGTGTGTTCAGACATTGTGAAAGGCGTGGGAACGGATCAGGACATCGGAATGGTTCTGGTTCTGAAACTGCTTTCAGGTTTAATCCTAGCAGGGAAGAAAGATGGACTCACCTGATGTTTCCTCCTCCTGGACCGGTTCTGAAGCTCTCTCAGGGGTCACCTGCTGGACCGGTTCCGCAGCTTTTTGGTTAAACGTTTCCACCTCTGGCTCTCTGGTGTCTTAGAGCAGGAGGAAACCAAGTGAGACCCAGCAGCAGGTCATACTGGACGGTTTAACTGGTTCTGATTCTGGGGCTTTCTGAGTAATGACTGTTTTCCAGACTATGATCTGGTTGAACTGGAAAGTGCCTTGAGCTGCCATGTTGTGAATGGCACTATATAAATAAACTGATTTTTATACCAGTTGCAAACCTTCCTGACCCTAATGCAGCGTTCACACCGGGCGCGTTTTCTGCGTCCGATTTAAACGGCAGGTCTATGGCTGACAGCGTCGAGAGGTTTAGCGAAGCATCCGAGCGTTCAACACTGGAGTTCAGTAAATTGAACTTTAGCGGCTGGACATCGGAGCGTCAACCTATCAAGCTGTCATTGCTGCTGCAGACATTCTGCATTTGAAAAATAAATAACAAGAAGATAAACTCCAAAGGTTAAATAAAGCAGGATTGTTATGTAGAAGGAACAGGCAGCAGCTCTGATCTATGGAAGAGGATTAGGCCCACTAAAAGAAAAAAGTTTTATTTCACTTTAATAGGTTTTGTTGGGATAATTATCATTGAAGATGTGTCAGTTTATAACATCTTAATATTAGCTGCCTGTTGCATGTTAGAACTGATGTTTTCCACAAAAGTTTATCTAATTATGACAGTTCCTCTGTCTGGATAAACAGTTATAATCTTCATTCAGCGGCGTCCTTCCGCTAAGAACAAAGTGTAATATTGTGATAAGCCTGGAGACTGAGACTCAGCCCAATCAGTCTTAGAGGCGGAGCCTAAAAAAAGAGCAAGGTGGGTAAACTGGTACATCTGGGGATGTAAGAACTTAGAAATTATTTCTACATCCTATATATGGACCTTAGGGGTGAAGGTCGGCGTTCTTGTAGCAGGCCGCCATGCGGTCTCTGCTACCTTAAATTCAGGCTGCTACACGTACCGAGGACGGTCCGAGCACGGTAACCGAGATAACTGTTGAGCATAGACGGCACGCTTGCTGGACCACGACACAACCAAACCGCGCTAAACTAGTACTAGCTCAACTGTAGGGCTCAGCGCGGTTCAGTTATACGGAACAGGATTAGGGCCTGTGGTGGATGATCTTCCCACCACATCGTGTTAGTATTTTCTTTTCTTGCTTTATATTATATTACAATTTATGTTTAAGTTGGTTATTTTAGACAGGTATTTTCTAATGGGTGCACACTTTAGTTAATGTCTGTCTGGTTTATTTACACTTGTTCTTTTGTTTGAGGTGCTGCTGATGCAAACCAGCTGGAGAAGGAAATCTGGAGCGTACCATTTTTGAAAGACTGACGGGGGAGACTTGTTTCAAGAAGTTTTTAATTAGTTTGTCACTTAAATACTCAATTATTGTTTCTGCTAAATAAAATTTAGTTTTGCTTTATTTGTTTCATAGAATGGTTCATTTTGTATTTATTGGTTCTTTTGTTATGTTGTGTCTCCCTCTTGTGGTAGACTTGGGTTACTACATCCCTTTTTAAGCAGCCGTTAGTTCTTTGTTTGCAGGTCAGTTTTTTGTTGGAGTTGGATCCTCAGTTGACCTCAGTTAAGTTCATGTTATTTTGTATTTAAGTTATTTTGTATTGCTTTAGAGCCTTTGTTAACCATTTTTACACAATTAAATGAAAGTACTTTTTTAAATTTTGAACACCTTTTGTCCTTTTTTAAGTTTGCTCCCTCACAGGACCACAAAAAAATCTGTTAAATATAGGAAAAAAGTCAGAATTCTGACTTAAATCTTAAAATTCTGATTTTTTTCTCAAAATTCTGACTTGTAATGAATTTATTCTCGTGATATTCCAACTTTATTCTCAAAATAAAAAAATAAATAATTCTCTAGCCTGGCTCTAATACTCCGTCATAGACAGCCTGTCGGGCGGCTAATGCACTGCTTTGTTTTCCCTGCATTCTTTTTAAAGTGACCGGAGTGATTTGATGTGGACACAGTCTGGACAGACGGACTTCAAACGCGTCTCCGACAGCTAGGCCTCATTTAAAGCACTTTGTAGAAAAGGTAAAGAAAAATGAACAATCTGGGATTCACACGGAAAATAATAGAATATAGTCTGATTTTTCTAGATGTTTGTTCACTCGTATAGTTGCTCTTAAATAAACATTCTTAAATATTTATGTATATATAAATATATATATATATATATATATATATATATATATATATATATATATATATATATATAAAAAATAAAGCTTCTCCATTATTAAACTGGTAGATTATTTTTCTAGGTTAGTGACCCAATATTGGACCATTAAAAACACAGATTTACCTTAATAAAACCTCACAAGGGTAAGATTTATGGACAAAAACTAAACCTGGACATGAAGAAATGTTTTAAAGTGTTTTTATAAAGATTTTTGTTGTTGGCATTTATATAAATATACTGGTTTAAATAAATATACTGCTCCTTTACCTGTTTTCTGCTCAGGTGATCTTCCTTCCTTTACTGGCTCCACTCCTTTCAGTCCTGTTCAAAACCCAAAACCTACAGGTTAGAAGATTTAAATCGGACCAAAAGTCTCGCACAGCCGATCCATTTGGGTTCAACACCAAAGCCCAACTATTAAGATGTAAAAACATGTAATGGTTGATATATTCCTCCATGCCACAATGTTACATCTGAACACTGGTAGAGCCAAATGCTTTGCCGCTCTGTCCGATCCAACACAAAATCCCGCCTTAGAGGTGGTGGCGTTTAGCGTTAATTGAAAGTCAATTGGGGATGATTTCCAGCAGGGGGCAGCGTAGCTCCGACTGAGATGGAGCCCAGGTCTATTTTCTCATCAGCACACAGCACAGAGACAGCCCTGGTCCGCGTCATGAATGACCTACTCATGACTGCGGACCAGGGCTCACCATCACTCCTCCTCTTACTGGACTTATCATCTGCCTTTGATACCGTTGACCACACCATCCTACTCCATCGTCTTCAGACCACAGTTGGACTCTCTGGAACCACACTCAACTGGTTCCAGTCATATATCACGGGAAGGTCCGAATTTGTTGCCATAGGACAGTCCAATTCATCACCCGATACAGTCAGCTGCGGAGTGCCTCAAGGGTCGGTCCTTGGGCCGACCCTTTTCACCATCTACATGCTCCCACTCGGTCAGATAATCAAAAAACACAAGGTATCTTTTCATTGTTATGCAGATGACACCCAGTTGTACATAAAAATGGACTCGACTTCTCCCACAGTTCTGCCATCTGCTTTTCACTGCTGCCTGGAGGAGATAAAGACATGGATGGCTGAAAACTTTCTACAGCTCAACAGCAGCAAAACAGAAGCCATTCTCATTGGCACCCCACACCAAACCAAGTCCTTCTCCCTAAACAGTATCCCTATCTTCGGTCAAAACATCCCTCTGTCCTCATCTGTCACAAACCTTGGTGTCAAATTGGATCCACATCTCACGTTTGACTCCCACATACGTCACCTCTGCAAGGTCTCTTTCCTCCACCTCAGAAACATCGCCAAACTCCGCCCCTCCCTTTCCCAACCCGACGCAGAAAAGCTAATCCATGCCTTTGTCTCCTCCAGATTGGACTACTGTAATGCCCTCCTCGTCGGGGTCCCTGGCAAAAGTCTACAAAAGCTGCAGCACATCCAGAACTGTGCTGCCCAGGGTCCTGACGAGGAGGCGCAAACACGAACACATCACTCCAGTCCTCAGGTCCCTTCATTGGCTGCCCATCCAACACAGAATAGATTACAAACTTTGCCTCCTCACTCACCAGTGCATACATGGAACTGCCCCGGCTTACCTCAAGGAACTCCTCACACCTCACACCGCCTCCAGAACCCTCCGCTCCACCACCTCCACCCACCTACTGCACCAGCCAAGAGTCAAGCTCTGCACAATGGGAGATAGGGCCTTCCAGGCAGTTGCCCCACAACTCTGGAATGGCCTCCCAGAGTCCCTTAGGGTCCCACAGAGTGTGGAGGCGTTCAAGAAAGGCCTCAAGACATTTTTATTTAAAAAAGCCTATGAACATTAGTTAGTATTTTATCTGTGTGGTTTTATGGTTATTTTACTGTTTTGTTTTTACTACGTATGTTATTTTACTGTAATGTCTCATTTTAACTATGTATACCGTTTTTATTATACGGTTTTGTTTTAACTATGAATTTTGTAGCACTTTGAGATTTTTTTTAAATGTAAAGTGCAATACAAATAAAATGTATTATTATTATTATTATTTTAGTCGGAAACATTTTAATTGCAATTATTTTCAACCAATATTGCATTTGCGATTGTATTTCCATTTTTTTATTGCACTAATCAAAAGCATGTCAATGTTTCACTCCAGGGTTTCAGTTTTGTCTAAAGTCCGTTGTTGCAGAGATTTATTGTAATCTTTGATTTGAAAATGGCTAACTTCTACTTGCATGCAGAGATTGGAGAGCTAGCTAGAAAGATTATCTTTTTTGTGGCAGCAAATTGCCTTAAATCATATGACCGCCTCATAAAGTGCTGGAGCGGAATAAAAATTTGTCTCTTAGCCTTGTTAAATGTAACTTGACCAAATTTGGTTTTCAAAATTGCGATTATATTGCAAATGCAATAAATTGCCCAGGCCTACTTTCTGAAACCCAAAATTCCAAGCTATGCTGGTTCTTATTCCGAGTGAAAAAGGAACCAGGAGTCCCAGAGTCATTTCCAGATCCCTTACCTCGTCTCCCTTTCCTTCTGGAACCTTTGAGGGGTGACGCTGCAATGTGGACGGCTAGCTTTCCTTCACTTTAACTACCATGACCTTTTCCATCATTTTAAAGGAAAAGTCGCTCACATTCAGATTTCAAACTTCTGAAAGTTCTTTAAATCTGAAATGATTCCATCCTGTTCAATAAATGATCAGTGTTTTTAATTCAGAGTAATTTTCATGTGAATGTGCTTTACTGGAGGCATCCATGTTTGTCAAAGAACACTACTGCCACCTACTGGTTAGTGACGTCACGGTGCGGTATCGGCTGTTGATCAAGTCCCAGTGCTGTATCTGGTGTTTGTCACAACGCGCTATTATCCAAGTCATCTTGAAAACATTCTTCTTCCAAATGTTGGCTACATATTACGGGTTTTTTCTCTGGCCAGAAGTTCGATGGCAAATCCTCCCTCTTCAAGTTGGCGATCCAACGACCAACCCGTCCGTGGAGGATCAGGAATCAGAAAGGTGGAATAACTCTTTTTTCCACTTTTACCCGATGTATTCCAGCATCCAGCTGCCATGCACGTGGGCATTGTCAGTTTCACTATAGCTCTGGTGAATTTTAATGGTGAAGTCCTCTGGAAATCTTCAATAATTGTTGTTGATTGCAGATGTGTCTAGTAGTTCCCATTGATTTAGCTTGTAAAGCGGGGAGAATGGCGCTAGGCTTACCGCACCATGACGTCACTGCCAGAGGATCGCAGGAGGGATGGGCTACTATATTTGGGCAAAGATGGCCGCTATTAGTTTTAGGTATAAATAACAATCCATTGATTATTTCTTACTGATCGGACCTTTCCTTTAATTCAACATTAACTGATCATCAGGAAGAATCATCCTCCCTCCAAACTGATATGCTGCTGAGCAAGGCACTTCCTACCAGACTGTGAAAGTAGGGCTTTGATTGGCTGGTATGACTAAAGAAACACATAGGCAGCTTTTCTCTATCAGAAAAATACTGCTTGTATTTATTTAGAATTGCTGGATTTTCAAAATAAAGTAAAACTTTTAGGTGTTTCAATAAAGCAGACATAAGGCAAAAGAAAACTCCACCAGAACAAAATTCTGCAGAGGGGATGAATTATGTGACTGAATTTACAGATGAATGTGACGTTTTTCACAGCTTCAATCTCCACCGAGGAGCTGATGGAGTCTGTCTGGAAGGAAACGAAAAAGGACGGGACAGGAGATTGCCAATAGTTTATTCTGAACAGAATGGAAACTAAAATGCTTCCACAAACTTTTACATCTCTGAGAGTTGTTTGGTTTTAAGCATCTTTGACCCCCCCTAATCAGACCAGATATCTCTGCTACACAATAAAAAAAAACCTTAACCAAGATGAAAATGAATGAATAAACAAAATGCATATTTCTGAAAACAGCAAAGCTTAAATTAACCAAACAAAAACAACATATATACATCATGTGATACAACATGTTAAAAGTCTGTAGTGCCGTTCCAGTTTTACCTTTGTTATAAATACAGAAAGTCTACAGAAAACCTGCAGAGAAACTAAAACTGTCCAATCAAGGTATATTGCTGTTTGATTTCTCCACTTAAAAGACATCAAGCTAAAGAGGTCATAAAAACCCCTGAAGGGGGAGGAGCTTCTGACACAAAGCTGCAGGATAGCAGAGAGAAAGGGGGAGGAGTCTGCAGGTTGTCATGGCTACCCCCTTTTGTGTTTGTAAACACTCATTAATAAACACGAGCAGCAACTAAAGCCCGGCATACACTGTTAGGAGGAAAAATAATAATCGTTTTGTATCGATGCATCGATCCAACAGCCGACGATCCGATGCGTCGATACGTCCGCAAGAGAATCGATTCATGTTTTTTTTTTCCTCCGGTCTATTTTTATCCATTTGCTCCTGGGCGTAATTCTCCTCCCGTGCTGCGGTGGCGCTAAACCTATTTTGCCCCCCTACCTCGCTTCCTGGTTATACTCTTACAGCAGTGTTGCAGTGAGCTTGACGCAGACATTTTTGATTTATTGAAGCGTGGTCTGTGCTACACGCTGTGGGTCTAGATGCGGCCGAGGAAGTGGGGGCGAGTTTAGTCCGACGACGGAGGGACATGAGGGCCAAAAAGAGCGGAGATCCAGGTGGGAAAAGGGTCCCAGCGTTCTCGCGCACCTCGCTCTTCTAGCGGGTCAAACTTCACGAGTTGTTTTCCGCAATTTCGGTCATAAAACCAAAACAAGCCGGCCTCCTGTCTGCGGCACTGTTTGTGGTCAGCTACAATTTGGGAGAGGAGCAGCGGAGTGGCCTTTTTGGAGTATTTTTCGATCGGCCTGAATTTCAGCCTGATCTTGCATTGTGTAGTGTACAGGGGGTGACGAGGGGCGATCAGCCTCTAACGACCACCTCCCCATCAGGAATCGTGAGGTCGGGAGAAAATCAAAAATGTCTGAAATTCAGTCGGCCGTCGTAAGGTGGTCGTGGGCAAATCGCTCAGTGGGAAAACAAGGATTGCCCACTGATTGATCTCAGATGAAACATAGCAGCATGGCGGGGTGCAATGAGTGAAATTTAGTTCTTTCTGTCAAACTGACAGACCGTAGTAGCCACCTTTGCTCAGCCATGTCTTTGTCCAAATACATCGTCTCCTTTTCTTTTTAGGGCTTTCAGCACAAAATCGCACAACTTGGCAAGGCAGCGCGTTTCACTCTAGTGAGTTTCATATTCCTCTTCTACTCCTCTGGCTTGTACAACGAAACCTTGTGGTTTTGTTGTACAGTATGGGCTGTAGCTGCGTGCAACGATTGAAAAAATTGCACAGGGTATGCCTGGCTTAAAGAGTGTGCCATTTCTTTGGTGCAAAGGTACCACAGTAAGGATCATAATAGGTATGCATTCCTTGATGATGACACTGGCGGTTATGAGGTGCTAATGCTGCTCTTGATTGTGTGCCATCATCAAATAAAATTCAATAAATTCCTAAGTGTCC
Source organism: Cyprinodon tularosa (assembly GCF_016077235.1). NCBI lineage: Eukaryota > Metazoa > Chordata > Actinopteri > Cyprinodontiformes > Cyprinodontidae > Cyprinodon > Cyprinodon tularosa. Next base: position 298,132 of record NW_024039299.1, on the reverse strand, counting down.
ATTTTCTCTCAACCATCCATCAACTTGTTTTCATGTTTCATGACCTACAAGGATACAACAGGAAACTTGATTTTACTGAAACGAAAACCCCAAACAAATCAGCTCGATAAGAATTTGAATACCTTCAGTTGATTGTCAAAATAAACGCATCAATTACATTTTATTCCCTAAATCTAGAGGTTGGACATTGAGGGGTCCTGGTGACATCAACACTTGTTTAAAGGTGCAGCCACATCTGCATGAAACCCACTGCAAGTCCCGTTGGATGTTGATCCAAGAGTTCAGCTGCCAATCGCATTCCTTCATTGTTCTGTGTTCTGTAGCCCCATCCATGGCCTCAGCTATCTAATCATTTTTCAGACCCATTAGTTGCAGCCTTCTCCCTTCTAATGGCTGCTGGAACTCCTGCTTGGGAGGCATTATACTTCCTATCAGGAAGCTCTCGACTCTTCATGTCATCCTTTGTGGCGTTCCATTGCTTCTCCTTAGCCATCTTGTCTGCCTTCATCTTGTCCTGGATGGCCTTCTCTCTGGTCAGCCGTTGTCTCTCCATTATCTCCTTCTGTCTTAACATCCTTTCTTTTTCTAACTTCTGATTTTGCAGTTTCTCTCTTTCCTTTGTCATTCGTTCCATCACCATCTTTTCCCTCTCCTTCACTACTGCCATGTCTTTCTCTGGTCTCCCCTTCTCCTGAGCAATCATCTCCCTCTCTTCTTTTTCTTTAGTTGCCCCCTCCATTTTTTCTTTTCCTGCCCTTTGTTGTTCTAGACTCCCCCTCTCTTCTCTAACTGCTTTTTCTTGAGCCATTCTCATCTTCTGTACCTTTTCTCTTTCTAGTCTCTCCTTCTCCTGCCTCTCCCTGACTAGTCTCTCCTTTTCTGCCTTCTCCCTCTCTAGTCTCTCCTTCTCCTGCCTCTCTTTGGCCAGTCTCTCCTTCTCCTGCCTCTCTTTGGCCAGTCTCTCCTTTTCCTGCCTCTCCCTGGCCAGTCTCTCCTTTTCCTGCCTCTCCCTGGCCAGTCTCTCCTTTTCCTGCCTCTCCCTGGCCAGTCTCTCCTTTTCCTGCCTCTCCCTGGCCAGTCTCTCCTTTTCCTGCCTCTCCCTGGCCAGTCTCTCCTTCTCCTGCCTCTCACTGACCAGTCTCTCCCTTTCCTGCCTCTCTTTGGCCAGTCTCTCCTTTTCCTGCCTCTCCTTGGCTAGTCTCTCCTTTTCTGCCTTCTCCCTCTCTTGCCTCTCCTTTTCCTGCCTCTCCTTGGCCAGTCTTTCCTTTTCTGCCTTCTCCCTTTCTTGTTTTTCCTTTTCTGCCTTCTCCCTCTCTAGCCTCTCATTTTCCTGCCTCTCCTTGGCCATTCTTTCCTTCTCCTGCCTCTCCTTGGCCATTCTTTCCTTCTCCTGTCTCTCCCTCTCCAGTCTTTCCCTCTCCTGTCTCTCCCTCTCCAGTCTTTCCTTCTCCTGTCTCTCCCTCTCCAGTCTTTCCTTCTCCTGTCTCTCCCTCTCCAGTCTCTCCCTCTCCAGTCTTTCCCTCTCCAGTCTTTCCCTCTCCAGTCTCTCCCTCTCCAGTCTTTCCTTCTCCTGTCTCTCCAATCTCTCCTTTTCCGCCTTCTCCCTCTCCAGTCGTTCCATTTCTGCCCTCTCCCTTTCTTGTCTTTCCTTCTGCTCCCTCTCCAGTCTTTCCTTTTCCAGCTTTTCCTGCTCAACAGCTTTCTCCTTTTCCAGTCTTTCCTTCTCTACCCACTCAGCCTCGATCTTAAGCTTTTCCCGCGCCACTTCAAGGTCTTTCATTTTCTGAGCCCAAGCTACCTCCCTCTTTTCATCCTCCTCAGCTAGGAGTGCCCGGATCTCAGCCAGAGCAATCCTAGCAATCCTTTTGGCCTCCATCTTCTCGTGAATCAGCCTCAGCTCATTTCTCAGAGCCGCACGCAGCTTCACGCCTCGGTGTGGATGACTTGAAGTTTGAGCTGAAAGATTTCAGCCAACCAGTTAAAGAGGATTATCTTACACAAACACAGTAACGGAGTTATGTGAGAGATGTTAGTTAATTTATTGTAAAACTAGACTAACAGCTAAAATGAGCTTAAGTTAATTCTTTAGTTTTGTACTTTGTAAGACATAGGCATACCCATATTACTAAGAACTATTTGGAAAGGGATAAGTATTTGCTAGTTATACCTTAATACACTTAAATGTACTTAAATGTCACGTTTTATGGACTGAGTTTCTTGGTGCATTAAGTACCCTGTTCTGACGCAGGTCACAAGTGACCCTAAAGGTAAGAAGGTTTTACAAGCCAGAGATCCCCTTTGTCTTATTACGGTCTGGATTCATTTGCCTACACAACTGACTAGCAACTCACTAGGGGCGGGATCTTTAACAGTCCGAAGCAGTGATTTACAGAGACTCCTGCTCCATTTATGGCTGTTGACATGTTGACACTTCAAAACAAAAGATTTTTACCAGAGTAGGCTGTGGGCAGCTAGATAATACAAAGATATAAGGAACACAAAGAAGGATAATATAAACCAAAACATCTATAAAAATTGATTGCTATTGTAGGACTAAATGCTAGGACATTTGGTAGCATTGATAGATAGAAGCAACAAGGTGCTGGGTTCAGTTCAGGTACCCTCGCTGCCTCCCGCAGCCCAAAAACAAGACGGTTAGGTGGACTGTGATGTGTCATTATATCTAGTCTTTATTTGATTAACTCATTACCAATGTAACGAGTGATTTTATCCTCTCAAAGCGGCAGTTTCTAGCGCATGTGTGATTTTGTTCTGCAGTGGTAGATAAACCATGTGCAGAACTAGTTTACCCTACATGCGAATGTTTATTTTGCTTGCGGGTGTTTTGAAATAAATGTGATGCAATAATCTTGTCCTTAACCTTCTAAAATGTGCAAAAGTTAGGAGAAATTAGTGCACAGCAAACAAAACATCAATATTTTTTAAAATAACTGTGTTTGCTCTTAATCTGAGCAGGTAAATAAGATGAATTCCAACCGGAATTTGTATTTTTACTCTTAGAATGACATAATTATATATTATGCACTAAAAATACGATAGCGTAGATGTTTTTCCTGATTTTAAATGCAAATAGTCTTATTCAATTGACAAAGTATCTCACTTACCTGCTCAAGACTTGCTTAGATTAATATTTTTTTCATTGGATGGTGATTTACATTTCTAAACATTTTGTTCCATGCATTATAACCATTGCAGCTACTAAAGGTCAAGTATTGATTTATATTCATATTCTTTGGTTTTGGATCGTCTGCGGACTTTAGTACCTTTGGTCGTGTTTTTTTCAGATCCTTCTGAAGTCTCTCCTGACACAGAAAGCAGAAACAACCAGTCAAATGAAATCGTCTACCACAGCTGCTGTTTTCATGCTGAGCTCAGGCCTTCAAACCTTTTCTACAGATGAGCAGCAGTCAATAAGTCTGCATGCGAGCCGTATGTGTTCAACAGAGAGTCGTGCATGCTGAGAGCAGTGCAGTACACCTCACCAAGCAGAAAACCACAAGACGGAGATAAAAAAAGGTTCACATTGCTTAAAGTGAGAACTTCCTGTCGATGAATTAATGCTGCGTCTATGGCGACATCAGATTGCTTCAAACTGAACCCTTCCAGCCTGAAAGCCTGGTTTATGCTTAGAAACCAGGTCGTCTGCGTGTGTTGCAGTTAACGCAGAAACTCTGGTGCACCTCCCAAAAATTGTAGCCGACCACAGACAGGAGGCTAATTGGTCAATTCTACATCCTCTCTACTCTATGCGTATTTCCTCTTTGGTTCCTAATGGCAGAAACTCTGGTTGTAGTGCAATCAACAATGCCAGGTCCGCCTCGGACACTGTCCCAGACACCGTGCAGGACGCTAGTTTGTAGCTCTGAGCGACGGTCTGTTGGTTTGCACCCGGAGCCAAAACACGCAGCGGCCAGTCCTTGGGGAACACTCAGGGGGGAACTGTGTGGCGTCCAGCGTTGGATGAAGGGTTGTAGACGGCGAGCAAGCTCGTCAAACCGACACACAGACACCCACAACCCTAGCTAGTTCCTGATTGACGCTCTGGCGTTGTGGCGTGGAATAACAGAGCGCTGACCACGCTTCAATATTGGGCATAAATGAAAAATACCTGCGACAAGCTCACTGCGACACACTGCATGGAGGATAACCAGGCCTTTATAGGTTTGTCCCGTTAATGTCTGTATTCCATTCATTTATACCAACGAGGTTTCTAGAATTTCCTTCTTTCATCTGAGGAATATTGCCAAAATGAGCAATCTCCTGTCCAGGGGTGATGCTGAGAAACTAGTCCATGCATTTGTTACTTCAAGGCTGGACTATTGTAATTCTTTACTATCAGGAAGTCCACAAACTGTAGTTAAAAGCCTTCAGCTGATCCAAAATGCTGCAGCCAGAGTTCTAATGAAAATTAAAAAGAGAGATCATATCTCTCCTATCCTGGCTTCTCTTCATTGGCTTCCTGTTAAATCAAGAATAGAATTTAAAATCCTCCTTCTCACATATAAAGCCTTAAATGGCCAAGCTCCATCTTATATCAGAGATCTGATTGTTCCTTATGTTCCTAACAGAGCACTTCGCTCTCAATCTGCAGGTTTACTAGTGGTTCCTAGAATTTCTAAAAGTAGAACAGAGAAAAGGAAACTTGTCGACACAGAGAGGCTGTAAAAGGGCGGGTTTAACTTTAATAGTCAGAGAGGTTGTTGTTGTTACAGATCAATCAGCAGCCGAGTTCTACATCTATAAAACACATAAAGCATGACCGCTGATACGCTAACCACGCTGTTAGCTCGCCATGATGTCATTCAGTGGCCGGAAAGATAATAACCATAAACACCTGCTTCCTCCTCAGACTTCACCCTATAAAGCTGATAACCAGGCGGTGCCGGGTCAAAGGTCAGATTATAAAGGTTGTGACTCCCCAGGCAGTCGACCAATCAGAAGCGCCCAGGAAGTAGCGTGGATTCAGATCAGCAGCACTTTGATGTTGAGCGTGAAAACGAATTCATGTTGATTTCTTTTTTTAGGCCAAGTTAGCGTTTTTGATCACCTTCATCCCCCACCCCGTCCCTCAGTGGGGTCTAGAAGCACAAGATCTATATCCAGCCATTCAGCAAAGATACTGCCACATCTTATTTTAGCATTTGACCAATTAGATGAGCCCTTGAATTGACAAATTGACAAGTTAATTTAAAGTTAAAAAAGTTCATAATATCCTGAGCTATCTCTATAGTTCTGCTGCTATAGGCTTAGACTGCTGGAGGACATAGGGACCCCTTTTTCATAATTCTGCTTCATTCTATCTCTATTCTCCCACTCTGCAGAATCTGTTAGTTCAATCTCTAACGTTCTGCTCTCTCTGCTTTTTCTCATAGTAGCTTCATCTGGTCTGTTCCTGTTTGGCTGTGACTCCATCCTGGAGAGAAATATCAGCTGTGCTGCTGCCATCAACACCTTTGTTTCTAGATGTTGGAGATCGGCCTGTTTTCCAGTGTAGTCCTGTTTCTCTGACTGTGACTAACTGGATGTGCTCTCTTCATCCTCTGACATGGGAGCTGGCTCGGAGCTCGTCTGCCTGGCTGTGTGTTTCCTGGACGGGGCCGCCTGTGGAGCTGGTTGACAGTTGCCTTTTGTATCTATGCTTCTTTTTCTATGTCTGCTTCTGTCTCCTTGAACCCCAGTGGGCCTCAGCAGATGGCCGCTCACACTGAGCCTGGTTCTGCTGGAGGTTTCTTCCTGTTCAAAGGGAGTTTTTCCTCTCCACTGTCGCTACAAGCATGCTTAGTGTGAGGGATTGCTGAAGAGTCAATGAGTCGATGCAATCAGCTGGTTTTCCTTAGATAGAAAACTTTGAATCAATCTGACTGGATGATCTGGTGAACTGGAAAGTGACCTGAGATGACATGATGTGAATTGGAGCTATTATATAGCTGCTCTATTGGCTGCAAAGGTTGCTAGGCAACGACCTGACTCCAGTCTGATGGAGTGAAACAAATCCGTAAGCAAAAGGCGACAGGTTTGAGAGCGAATCTCAGACTCTAGCAGAGACCAGTTTATCTGAGCAAGAAGAATCAGATCTGAGAGCAGAAACAGAGATTGAAGAAGTCCTGAATGTTAGCAATAAAGTTAGGGGGCGGGGTTAACGCGAATCGAGTCTCTGTAATCGATTTGCTTCGCCTTAATGTGCAGGGTGACCAATCAGGTGTTAGAGAACCGCCCCCTAACTTTGATGGGTGAGTTTGACAGATTCTATTAATGGTTTCGATGCACTGCGGCACAGGACCATGAAATAATTATATATTTTTTTTAAATAAAATGAAGACATATTTTATTAACTTAATGACACATTTATATATTTAATTCCTTATTTATTTAATGAATTACACATTTAATTTATTGTTTATCGCTGTATTTATTTATTTATTTAATGGTGGCACTTTATATTAGTGACGTGGTTTTAATTAATGAATGACACATTTATTTATTTAATTCCACATTTAATTCATTATTGACACATTTAATTATTTATTTAATGCTGTATTTATTTATTTAATTGTGGCACTTTTTATCCTCCATATTCCTTGGCCTATTTATGAGATTAAATACTTTAAATGTTCCATTTCTCTGCATTAATAGGGGTGCTTGTTGAGACAGGAATGAGTTCTACGCCTCCTTCATGCCGTGAACAGGAGACCTGTTCTGAGTGTTTATCTGGCTAAAATTTATGTCCTTGATGAATTGAAGTATTTTTCTTGGGAATAACCAAATTCTGTGTGTGAGAAAGTTCTTTATGCATGGATGGGATAGTTCCATGGGAGATTGCTGTATAAAAGCACCGAGCTTTGCCCAGTCAGAGCTCTATCTCTCCGTCCAAAGACATAAAATAAATCAGTATTTTTGCAAAAATTTGTCTCCGCTTCCAAACTTCACACCAACTTAATGAAAAAACCTAATTAAATATTTGACCTTTTATTAAAATCTTACCGGCATTTTAAATGCTAATATTTTCAGATGATCTTTGTCAATAGATCAGGCTGCAGCTTTTATAGATAACTGATAATTATAGTTTTTAAAAATTAAATATCAGCAATAAAATAATAAAAATGCGATAGTAACCAGCAGAGCTTCCCTGCAGGCATCAGTTAGCATCATTTCTCTGAGGTTAAAGTCAAATATATTCTGAACAGGAGAGAAACATGTTTTAAAATTAAAAGTCAAGGAAAGAAAAACTATTTGCTTTTCCTTTGAACTCATACGATCAGAAATGGCGGCCATGTTTTTTGGTCGAACCCGGTCAGAGCAAACTGGAGCTCCGACTCGCTGCTTTTCTCTGGCTTTAACCGTTCGCTGTGTCCCGTTCTACTGGTTCTGCAGGTCCAGTATGACCCCCTTAACCTCCACATCATCCGAGGAGGTCCCTCTCTCCTCCTCCTTCATCCCTGACGCCTCCTCCTCTTCCTCCTGCTCTCCGGTGGGAGAAACTACATCGTAAAGGAAGGTGAAGAAGCCATAGATCCAATCAGAGCCCTCCTCTGCTAAAATGTTCACAACCTCCTCGAGCGACCCGCCATTCGCGCTGTCGCCGCCATCTTTGGTCAGGCCTGACGAGAGAGAGGTGGGAGGGTGGGGTAGAGATGGGGATGGACTGGAAAAAAGGAGGAGATGGAAGAAAAGAAGGCGGGAGGATGGAATAACGGATGATTGGAAAAAAACCAAGGATACAGAATAAAATGAAAAATGAGGGAGAAAGATCGAAAGTTAAAGATGATCCAGAAACATTGGAGAAAAAAACAGTTTCTCTGTCTCGTCAGGTGACCCGGTAGCTGCTCCACAAGCAGAACCAGAACCTCAATACTTCACCTCCTTTAAAGGTTCTGATAATAACCTGAATATCGTGGATCACTGAGGAAGATCTGCTGAATGCAGAGTTAGATCGGATCGTTCTTTAAAGCTGAAGATGCAGAGAAATATTCTGCTTCCACCTCAACATCAAAGGAAACCAGCAACACTTCTAATCCCACAATCCTCAGTCTGAGCAAAAACCCTCCCACACCTCAGACCCAGCTCCTCCTCAGAGACTCATCCAGGAGGAAATAATGGCTGGCCGACTTCTGGGAGCAGAACATCATCAGTCAGCCCTCAGGTCAGGGCAGATAGATGGTGTCAGCCTATAAACAACTTGCTTCTTTCTGATGGCGAGTTTCAGACAGATAAAAACTGTTTCTATTTATGTGTACGTGTGCATTCTCGTGTCCTCGTGCAACGTCATCCTCATCTGCCCCAGCACTGTTCCAATTCACTAGAACAGCAAAAGCCAATCCCTCTTTACCCAGCATGCATCAGAGCAGACTTGTCCGTCCTCCAGACTAACAGCTGTCCCAGCATGCACTGCAGCAGCTTCCAGGTTAGCGCTCACAGAGCTCAGAGGATTAAGTTAAAAGTTCTATTTTCTGTTGCTGTTGTTCAATAAAAGTACGTTTAAGATCATTTGAGGCGAGAATATTATACTTTAAGCTTCACTATATGGAACATTTACTGATTTAGGGTGTAATTTAAAAAAAGTTCTGATGTCAAGAGGAACGTGGCAACCAGTGGAGCCCCGAGGCTAACCGCAGGCGGGGCTAACGTTCGCCCGTCTGCAGCGGCCAGGGCTAACTTTAGCCCGTCTGCAGCGGCCAGGGCTAACTTTAGCCCGTCTGCAGCGGCCAGGGCTAACGTTAGCCCGTCTGCAGCGGCCAGGGCTAACGTTAGCCCGTCTGCAGCGGCCAGGGATAACGTTAGCCCGTCTGCAGCGGCCAGGGCTAACGTTAGCCCGTCTGCAGCGGCCAGGGCTAACGTTAGCCCGTCTGCAGCGGCCAGGGCTAACGTTAGCCCGTCTGCAGCGGCCAGGGCTAACGTTAGCCCGTCTGCAGCGGCCAGGGCTAACGTTAGCCCGTCTGCAGCGGCCAGGGCTAACGTTAGCCCGTCTGCAGCGGCCAGGGCTAACGTTAGCCCGTCTGCAGCGGCCAGGGCTAACGTTAGCCCGTCTGCAGCGGCCAGGGCTAACGTTAGCCCGTCTGCAGCGGCCAGGGCTAACGTTAGCCCGTCTGCAGCGGCCAGGGCTAACGTTACCCCGTCTGCAGCGGCCAGTGCTAACGTTAGCCCGTCTGCAGCGGCCAGGGCTAACGTTAGCCCGTCTGCAGCGGACAGGGCTAACGTTAGCCCGTCTGCAGCGGCCAGGGCTAACGTTACCCCGTCTGCAGCGGCCAGGGCTAACGTTACCCCGTCTGCAGCGGCCAGGGCTAACGTTAGCCCGTCTGCAGCGGCCAGGGCTAACGTTAGCCCGTCTGCAGCGGCCAGGGCTAACGTTAGCCCGTCTGCAGCGGCCAGGGCTAACGTTAGCCCGTCTGCAGCGGCCAGGGCTAACGTTAGCCCGTCTGCAGCGGCCAGGGCTAACGTTACCCCGTCTGCAGCGGCCAGGGCTAACGTTAGCATGTCTGCAGCGGACAGGGCTAACGTTAGCATGTCTGCAGCGGACAGGGCTAACGTTACCCCGTCTGCAGCATCCAAGGCTAACATTAGCCCGTCTGCAGCGGCCAGGGCTAACGTTAGCATGTCTGCAGCGGACAGGGCTAACGTTAGCATGTCTGCAGCGCCCAGGGCTAACGTTAGCATGTCTGCAGCGCCCAGGGCTAACGTTACCACATCTGCAGCGGCCAGGGCTAACGTTAGCATGTCTGCAGCGGACAGGGCTAACGTTACCCCGTATGCAGCATCCAAGGCTAACATTAGCCCGTCTGCAGCGGCCAGGGCTAACGTTAGCATGTCTGCAGCGGACAGGGCTAACGTTAGCATGTCTGCAGCGGACAGGGCTAACGTTAGCATGTCTGCAGCGGACAGGGCTAACATTAGCATGTCTGCAGCGCCCAGGGCTAACGTTACCCCATCTGCAGCGGCCAGGGCTAACGTTAGCATGTCTGCAGCGGACAGGGCTAACGTTAGCATGTCTGCAGCGGACAGGGCTAACGTTACCCCGTCTGCAGCATCCAAGGCTAACATTAGCCCGTCTGCAGCGGCCAGGGCTAACGTTAGCATGTCTGCAGCGGACAGGGCTAACGTTAGCATGTCTGCAGCGGACAGGGCTAACGTTAGCATGTCTGCAGCGGACAGGGCTAAGATTAGCTTTATCCAGCAGCCCAATAGGCTTTGTTGGGCTGCTGGATAAAACCTGGAACTAAACGCTATTTCTGACATTTTGAATTGAAAAAGCTTCCTGGATGATGTGGAGTTTTTCTTCATGATTATGAAAACTTACTCTGATGACCAACTGGTAAAATACTGGGAGGATATTAGCAAACGTAAAAAACACCTTAAACCTGAAACTGATTGCATGAGCCGGCTTTGCTTTTTATTCAGACAGTTTAAAAGCTGGAAGCCATTTTGTTCCAGATGTACTCCAACAGACTACGAGAGCAGAACCAGTCACCCAAGTCCTGAGGCCAAATCTAGACCTTCAGAACCAGAGGGCTGATGCATTTAAAGGTCTGACTGCCAGATGTCGTTAAAGGTTGAGCTTTGGTGTTAGCCATGAGCTGCTGCTCAGTGATCGGTTAATGCTGGAAAACACAGCAACCATTGAGGTTTTGGATAAATCAGGCAGAGAGAACAGAAAATGGACTTGCCGAGCAGAACTTTGGCGTCCTCCACATCAAAGTCTCCGTCGTTGTCCGTGTCGTAGGCAGCTAGTTTCCCTGGAGGCAGAGGAGGACAAATAAAACATTCACCTCTGGAGCACAGGGTGTTTAGAGTTAGATGCAGATTTGAGATGAAAGCAGACGGCGAACCACACGGGATCATGGTAACCAGTTAAAGTGAGACATTATAAATAACAAACTGGGAAATTGCGGAAACATAAACCACAAAAAAACACAAATTTGAACTCAAGGAAGAATAAAATCGGACAGACATCTGCAGTGGAACAGTGGAAGTTTGTTTCTCTGTCCTAACATATAAATAGTTCTCATTATTTCATCATCTCATTTACTGAGAGCTGCTCTGCTTTTATAAATCTCCTCCCATTTATTTAGCTGGTTTAACCACTTTAAAATAACATGAACCCGTTTAGTCCAGGGGCCTGGAGTTTGACACGTGTTGTAGATGAACGAAGCTGTCGGAGGGTTTTAACCTACATCTGATTCTGTGAGAAAAGCTGCAGGGAGGAGCTGAAGAAAAGACCTGCAGACGGTTTATAGAGAAAGGTGAGAAGACGGAGGAGGAAGGACGGCGGATCTGCTGCTGATGGAAGCTGGACTGATCCGACTCGCTGAGACGTGATGCAGGAGGAGGGCAAACCGCACGAGAAGGTGCTGCACAAAGAGGAAGGATGTGGTGAGGATGACTGTGATGTCTGTCAGCCTGAACCTTCAGAGACACCAGCAGCAACCACAGAAATGTCATGAGAAACAGAACCAGGCTGAACCCAGGGCATCTTTACATGGTTCTGACTGACCCAGGCCCGTCTATAGTTGGTTCTGACTGACCCAGATCCGTCTATAGTTGGTTCTGACTGACCCAGGCCCGTCTATAGTTGGTTCTGACTGACCCAGGCCCGTCTATAGTTGGTTCTGACTGACCCAGACCCGTCTATAGTTGGTTCTGACTGACCCAGGCCCGTCTATAGTTGGTTCTGACTGACCCAGGCCCGTCTATAGCTGGTTCTAAATGATCCAGGCCCGTCTATAGTTGGTTCTGACTGACCCAGATCCGTCTATAGTTGGTTCTGACTGACCCAGGCCCGTCTATAGCTGGTTCTAAATGATCCAGGCCCGTCTGTAGCTGGTTCTGACTGATCCAGGCCCGTCTATAGCTGGTTCTAAATGATCCAGGCCCGTCTATAGTTGGTTCTGACTGATCCAGGCCCGTCTATAGCTGGTTCTAAATGATCCAGGCCCGTCTATAGTTGGTTCTGACTGACCCAGACCCGTCTATAGTTGGTTCTGACTGACCCAGGCCCGTCTATAGTTGGTTCTAAATGATCCAGGCCCGTCTATAGTTGGTTCTGACTGACCCAGGCCCGTCTATAGTTGGTTCTGACTGACCCAGGCCCGTCTATAGCTGGTTCTAAATGATCCAGGCCCGTCTGTAGCTGGTTCTGACTGATCCAGGCCCGTCTATAGCTGGTTCTAAATGATCCAGGCCCGTCTATAGTTGGTTCTGACTGACCCAGACCCGTCTATAGTTGGTTCTGACTGACCCAGGCCCGTCTATAGCTGGTTCTAAATGATCCAGGCCCGTCTATAGTTGGTTCTGACTGACCCAGATCCGTCTATAGTTGGTTCTGACTGACCCAGGCCCGTCTATAGTTGGTTCTGACTGACCCAGGCCCGTCTATAGTTGGTTCTGACTGACCCAGACCCGTCTATAGTTGGTTCTGACTGACCCAGACCCGTCTATAGTTGGTTCTGACTGACCCAGATCCGTCTATAGCTGGTTCTAAATGATCCAGGCCCGTCTGTAGCTGGTTCTGACTGATCCAGGCCCGTCTATAGCTGGTTCTAAATGATCCAGGCCCGTCTATAGTTGGTTCTGACTGATCCAGGCCCGTCTATAGCTGGTTCTAAATTATCCAGGCCCGTCTATAGTTGGTTCTGACTGACCCAGACCCGTCTATAGTTGGTTCTGACTGACCCAGGCCCGTCTATAGTTGGTTCTGACTGACCCAGGCCCGTCTATAGCTGGTTCTAAATGATCCAGGCCCGTCTATAGTTGGTTCTGACTGACCCAGGCCCGTCTATAGCTGGTTCTAAATGATCCAGGCCCGTCTGTAGCTGGTTCTGACTGATCCAGGCCCGTCTATAGCTGGTTCTAAATGATCCAGGCCCGTCTGTATCTGGTTCTGACTGATCCAGGCCCGTCTATAGCTGGTTCTAAATGATCCAGGCCCGTCTGTATCTGGTTCTGACTGATCCAGGCCCGTCTATAGCTGGTTCTAAATGATCCAGGCCCGTCTATAGTTGGTTCTGACTGATCCAGGCCCGTCTATAGCTGGTTCTAAATGATCCAGGCCCGTCTATAGTTGGTTCTGACTGACCCAGACCCGTCTATAGTTGGTTCTGACTGACCCAGGCCCGTCTATAGCTGGTTCTAAATGATCCAGGCCCGTCTATAGTTGGTTCTGACTGACCCAGACCCGTCTATAGTTGGTTCTGACTGACCCAGACCCGTCTATAGTTGGTTCTGACTGCCCCAGGCTCGTCTATAGCTGGTTCTGACTGCCCCAGGCTCGTCTATAGCTGGTTCTGACTGACCCAGGCCCGTCTGTAGCTGGTTCTGACTGATCCAGGCCCGTCTGTAGCTGGTTCTGACTGATCCAGGCCCGTCTAGACGGTTCTAATGGATGTTAGGAGCCATCGCTGAGGCCTTCTCTGACGATTCCTGCAGACATAAAGTTAACCAACACAGGAAGCGGTTCTGGAGTGTCTGGCTGCAGTTTGGGTCGGTTCCTCTATTTCAGAACCAAAGCAACTGAAGAAACAGTTTCCTGTCTGTAGACGAACCGCAGACCTGAGATCAGCATAAGCCCGTTTCTCCTGCAGCCCGTCCTCTGTGGGTCGGTTCTGATCCAACACGGTGTCAGACGGACACCTAGAACCAGCGGTTCTGATCCAAACAGAACCTCTGACAGAGTAACATGGAAGCTTTCATACCTTGCAGAACTTCAGAAAAGTTCCAGCGGAACTCCTGAGCCCTCGCTGCATGCAGAGGAAGAGGAGCAGAGGGGAGGGATGAAGAGGCCAGGAGGTTAAAGGTCAGCAGCAGGAATTCTTGACCACAGAACATCTGGACGGTCCGGGAAAAACCAAGTCCACCTGGATTCAGACGGACAGGAGCCGCCTGGACCGACAGGAGCAAGAGGCCCAGGACAGAACCAGTCTGCTGCTTTGGCCTAGTCAAAGTCCAAAGAGGTTCTACTGGATCACCTGGTGGACTCGTTTTTCCCAGGACTAGGACATCCGGTTCTTCAGAACCAATCAGAACCAAGGTCTCTTTATCTTTTTCTTACCGATGACGTTGTCGTAGTCCACGATGTCGAAGTAGACCACAGCCATGGAGCTCCACACGCCCAGCAGGGCCAGAACCACCACCCAGGTGAACACGGAGAACTTTGCACCTCCTCCTGCAGCTCCTCCGTCGCTCCTCTTCCCGTTCTTCTGCTCCGGAGGAGCCGTCTTTCCCTCTGCAGACATGAAGATGCTGCTGTCAACCTGTGCTGCTCAAAGACCCAGTCGGACCTTTCTAAACGGACCGATGGTTCCGTTCAGGTCCGATGGACCTCTGACATCTTTACTCTTCCCATTTACATTAAGTTCTGCTCTGCTGTGACCCGTTTCCCGGGACAACGGGACCGACCCAGGTTGTTTCACTCTTCTTCAGAGGGAAATAAAACCAAATCCGTCTTCTACACTTGTTTAATATTAATCTAATCTAAGATATATTTATAATAAAAGCAGGAGATTAAAGGAAGCGCTGAATGAAGAAATGTCCTGTTAGAAATCACGCTGCAGCAGAGGTCAGAGGTCATGGCCCTCCATCCATCCAGATAAAGACCCATTCCTCAGCTGCAGATCCTGGACCCGTGGGGCTCCTCAAGGACCCCTCCTGGGGTGGTTTTATTTTTTATTCTATGCTACACCCAGATTATACTTCTTTACCAAATAAAGACATTTTTTCTATATCAGAGGCCATGATCATTTCTACCCTTAATATTAAATCAATCAGATTTATCCAGAGATGTTTCTGCAGCCACGGTAAGGTGGCCTCGCAGCAACGCTGCATCATGTTGGGTAGAAACTAGGGCTGCAACTAATGATCATTTTCAATTAATCTAATATCCAAAGGTTGTTTTAAGAAGATTTTTTACGAAGCTAAACCTGATCCAGGTCCGCCTCGATCTGGTTCTGACTGAACCAGGTCCATCCAGGTGGATTCAGCGCACAAGGTTAACATTTCCATAGCAGTAATTTCAGTCGTTTTTACAGGAGCCCAGGGGTCAGAGGGCAGATGGGCCCCATTTCCACTACCCTCTGAAACCTTTCATTGAGGAAAAACTCTGAATTCTGAGAAAAAAAGTCAGTACTCTGAGAAAAAAAGTCGGTACTCTGAGAAAAAAACGTCAGAATTCTGAGAAAAAACGTCGAAATTCTGAGAAAAAAAAGTCGGTACTCTGAGAAAAAAAGTCGGCACTCTGAGAAAAAAACGTCAGAATTCTGAGAAAAAACGTCGAAATTCGGAGAAAAAAAAGTCGGTACTCTGAGAAAAAACGTCGGTATTCTGGGAAAAAAACGTCGGAATTCTGAGAAAAAAACGTCGGAATTCTGAGGAAAAAAAACGTCGGAATTCTGAAAAAAAACGTCGTAATTCTAAGAAAAAACGTCGGAATTCTAAGAAAAGTCGGTACTCTGAGAAAAAACGTCGGAATTGTGAGAAGAAAAGTCGGTACTCTGAGAAAAAACGTCGGTATTCTGAGAAAAAACGTCGGAATTCTGAGAAAAAACGTCGGAATTCTGAGAAAAAACGTCGGTACTCTGAGAAAAAACGTCGGTACTCTGAGAAAAAACGTCGGTACTCTGAGAAAAAACGTCGGTATTCTAAGAAAAAAACATCGGAATTCTGAGGAAAAAAACGTCAAAATTCTGAGAAAAAAACATCGGAATTCTGAGGAAAAAAACGTCGGAATTCTGAGGAAAAAAACGTCGGAATTCTGAGTAAAAACCTTGGAATTCTAAGAAAAAACGTCGGAATTCAAAGAAAAGTCGGAATTCTGAGAAAAAAAGTCGGTACTCTGAGAAAAACCGTCGGTATTCTGAGAAAATAACGTCGGAATTCTGAGAAAAAACGTCGGAATTCTGAGAAGAAAAGTCGGTACTCTGAGAAAAAAAGTCGGTACTCTGAGAAAAAAAAGTCGGTACTCTGAGAAAAAAAAGTCGGTACTCTGAGAAAAAAAAGTCGGTACTCTGAGAAAAAAAAGTCGGTACTCTGAGAAAAAACGTCCGTATTCTGAGAACAAAACTTTGGAATTCTGAGGAAAAAACATCGGAATTCTGAGAAAAAACGTAATTCTGAGGAAAAAAAAGTCGGAATTCTGAGGAAAAAAAGACAGAATTCTGAGAAAAAACGTTGGAATTCTGAGAAAGAAAGTCGTAATTCTGAGAAAAAAAGTTGGTACTCTGAGAAAAAAACGTCGGAATTCTAAGAAAAACGTTGGAATTCTGAGAAAAAACGTCGGAATTCTGAGGAAAAAAAAGTCAGAATTCTGAGGGAAAAAAAGTCAGAATTCGGAGAAAAATCGTTGGAATTCTGAGAAAAAAAATGTTGGAATTCTGAGAAAAAAAATGTTGGAATTCTGAGAATTTTTTTTTATAATTCTGAGAAAAAATTTTTGGAATTCTGAGAAAGAGAATCTGAATTCTGAGATAAAAAGTCAGAATTCTAACCTTGTTCCGTACACTGAACCGCGTTGAGCCCTAATGTTGAACTAGTACTAGTTTAGCGCGCTTTGGTTGTGTCTGGCGCGGTCCGGTTCAGCAAGCGTGCCGTCTACACCAACAGTTATCTCGGTTACTGTGCTCGGTAACCGAGATAACTCCGCGATAACTCCGTTCCTGTAAGTGACGCTAGCGTAGCAGCCTGAATTCAAGGTACGAGAGACCACACGGCGGCCTGCTACAACAACGCCGACCTTCACCCCAAGGTCCATTTATAGGATGTAGAAATAATCTCTAAGCTGTTACATCCCAAAGATGGACGTCATTTTGTTTTTTTGCACCCACCTGCTCTGTTTTAGGCTCCGCCTCTAAGACTGGAAATTGTTTCCTGAGTCTCAGCCCGATCAGTGATCACCTGAAGCCGTGCTGTACACCTCTGTGGTTGTTGTTGCATCTAATGGGTTGTTCACATTCTGCCATGTAAACCTGTTTAGATGTTTTTTGTAGGGGAGAGCTGCCCTTTTGTTTAACCCCAGTTTTCTCCTGTTCATGTGCTGGTTAGGTAGAACACGGAGAAGCAGCATCTATGCTCCATGGATCTGGATCAAACTCCCAGCAGACTGGAAAAGAGCTGAAAGCCTGAATTCTTTAAATTCAGAGTTAAAAACCCGTTAGTTTAAGCTGCCTTTGACTGATGGAGATAATCTGTTTAGTTTAAGGTTTATTTTACTACCTACATTTATCATGTTTTGTTTCTTTGCTCTTTTCTGCTTTTATTTTCCTTTATCTTGTATTTCATGTTTGTGCTGAATTGTCCTGTAGAAATAAACCTTTGCTGATGTCATTCAGACCCTTTAAAGCCATGACTGGACTTTGCTGTTGCCATGCCGACCTGGACGCAGTCAAAGCTCCTCTTCTTCCTATTTAACTTTAATATAACAAGTTCAGATCTTCCAGATTAAATGTTCAGTCTCAGGAAGCTTGACATACCAGATAAAGCTCTAAATTCGCAAACTGAACCAGATGGCTTCCTGCTAAAGTAAAGCATCATTTCCTGATGCTTGTTTTAATATCTAGTCATCACCTTCATTACTTTAATTCTCTTCACTGTTTGCGGCTGGTAATAGATGCTGCTGCTGCTCGGCTCTAAACAGGAAGGTGCAGAGGTCCAGTCCTGACTTCCTGTTGCTGGTTTCCAAATGTCATGCAGCCACCGCATTGATAAATATTAATGGGTTCTGTTAAATTCACTTAAAATGAGGATGAAGGAAGTGATGCTGAATTAACTTAAACAGGAAAAGGTACCAGAGGCAACAAAAGCTTAAAACTTTCCTTTTTGATAAAGCTTCTAGTTAGAGTGGCTCAGGTTATCCTGAGCTATCTCTATAGTTCTGCTGCTATAGGCTTAGACTGCTGGAGGACATAGGGACCCCTTTTTCATCATTCTGCTTCATTCTATCTCTATTCTCCCTCTCTGCAGAATCTGTTAGTTCAATCTCTAACGTTCTGCTCTCTCTGCTTTTTCTCATAGTAGCTTCATCTGGTCTGTTCCTGTTTGGCTGTCACTCCATCCTGGAGAGAAATATCAGCTGTGCTGCTGCCATCAACACCTTTGTTTCTAGATGTTGGAGCTTGGCCTGTTTTCCAGTGTAGTCCTGTTTCTCTGACTGGGACTAATTGCGCAACATATCTGTCTAATTTATGTGAGTCTGTCGACTGGTCAGTGTTTATGTTTAGAGTGAAATAATCATGAGCTATCAGGAGCTAGCACGGAGGCTTATTGACTGATGGAGTAAGGGCTCCTTTAAGACCTGCCTAGGGCTTAAAGGAGAAGTTAATTATAACGTTGGGCTGGGCGATACGAAGAAAACCTAATGTCTCGATATATTTGGGCTATATCAGGATACACTATATATATCGCGATATATATGAGCTATATCAAAGTACACTATATATCACAATATATTTGATCTGTATTGTGATACACGATTAACATCATGATATGTTTGGGCAAAATCACAATACACAATATCACAACATATTTGGGCTATATCACTTTACACGATATATATTGCGACATATTTGAGCTATAACCGCGATACAAAATATATATCGCAACATATTTAGGCTATAATCGCAATACACGACATAAATCATAATATATTTGGGCTATGTCATGTTACACGATATATATCCTGATATAGCTGAGCTATATTGCGACACGCAATATATATCATGGTATATTTGGGCTATATCGGGATACACAATATAAATCATAATATATTTGGGCTATGTCACGTTACATGATATATATCCTGATATAGCTGAGCTATATCAGGATACACAATATAAATCATAATATATTTGGGCTATGTCACGTTACACGTTATATATATCCTGATATAGCTGAGCTATATCGCGATACACAATATATATCATGGTATATTTGGGCTATATCGCGATACACAATATAAATCATAATATATTTGGGCTATGTCACGTTACACGTTATATATATCCTGATATAGCTGAGCTATATCGCGATACACAATATATATCATGGTATATTTGGGCGATATCGCGATACACGCCATATTTATCACGATATGTTTAAATTACCTTCAAAAACAATAGAAGGCAAAAATTGCACTTATAAACTAATTCAAACTGTTTTTGTTTTGTTCTTTTTCAAAGTTAAAACATTTTATTTTAACCAGATTAGTGTGGTCACGATACTAAACTTTTCAAGTAAAATATTCATACTCGATACCCTTTACAATACCACAAGAATAAAAACAAAGACTCTAAAACTCAACAGAAATGTTTTCATTACTAAAAAAAATACAAGAAATAAATAAAAAAAACAATAATATACGATACTTTTGTATTGATACTTTTGAAATTGAGTATTGTATCCGGATACAACGTTTCAGTATCGATACTTCTTTTGATAACCCTAAACCAGATCAAAGCTTTTCTTTAACAAGATCCCAGCAAAAGTCAGGAAACAAAGCAAAAAACACACAATACTCAATAAAATGCAAAATAAAAATGCGGAAGGAAAAATTTAATTTAACTCAAATTACAAAAATAAAATCCAAAGTTAGATCATTATCCCCAAACTTTTAGCATGGATGGGAATTTTAAAGCACAAAAAGTTGTAAAATTGTATAGAAAACGGCTGTAAAACCTCTGAACATCACGAGTATTAGAGCAATTAATGAACATTTAAATAACGTAACAAACATCAGCTGTGATTTCCTTCCATCTCTTCCTGTTTCTCTCATATGGGATCGATTTTTCATACACCATCGCATTTATTGAACGTTTAAATTGGTGCGCTGGGAGACATCCAGAGTTTACAACATTCTTCATTTAGGCCGTGGAATAAATCTGTACTGCTGCCTTTTGCAGGAATGTTTTCTGGTTTTATTAAATTAGCGCCTTTTGTTCAACGTCCTCGGCGTGAAATCCAAACTGCTGCCATTTATCAGCTGAAACACCTGCTGTAGCCATTTAGCGTTTAGCGGTTGCTTCAGTGTGCGAGAAAATCATCCTGTTTGGAGGAGGAGTTTATGATGCGTTTAAAGTGTGTGGGAAAAAATAAAACTAGATGGTTGCGATAGAATCATTTGAACTTGCATGGGAAAACTTGCACATTTTCCTTCAAAACTTAGAAATATTTGCTGTTTTTTATAGAGCACTAAAAAAACAGCAGTTAAAAGGAGAAAGTTTCAATATAAGAGTTTGCTCTTAATTAATCGGCTAACATTAACCCATAACAGGATCTGATTATTTAACCTGAAATCAAATAATGGAGATATTTATTCTTATTGTAGGCATAAATCTTGTGGTTTTATTGGTATATTGTCTGATCGGCTCAAATCGATAGAAAAATAAATATATTTGAAGAAAACAGCACTTATTCGGTCGTCAGCTTCTGCAGAGAGTTTTTAGAAACAGAGTTTATAAATCCAGCTATTGGGTTTCCACAGAACAGCCTGCTTCCATCGAGGGCTGGGGGCGGGCTTCTACAGGCCCACAGCCAATCAGAATCCATGTTTAAACTCCTGAGTTGGTTTCACTTTGAAAGTGTTGATAAAACCAGTTGAACTGGTACCAGCGCCGGTTGATCTTTAGCCTCAAAGATAAAGTTTCCAACCAAAACATGGACTGAAGGTTTAAAATCAGGAAATCAGCGGAGGATGGGTTCTGGAAACTCCCCGTTTCACTGGGAAGGGTCCAGTAAAAAGCTGTGGTTCTGCTTATCAGAACGGAAAACAGCAGAGGAACATTCAGATAAAGAGAAACAGGGAGGGGAGGGGGACCGGCCCGCCGGTCACGGCGACCCAGGAACAGAGCGGGAGACAGCCAATCAGAGCGACCCTGACAGGGAGACAGCCAATCAGAGCGACCCTGACAGGGAGACAGCCAATCAGAGCGACCCTGACAGGGAGACAGCCAATCAGAGCGACCCTGACAGGGAGACAGCAGCTGCTCCAGAACCCCAAATATCAGCAGCTAATTACAGCAGCGCTGCGTCTGGGTCCAGAACCGGCGCCAGAACCTCATCAGCAGGGTTCTAACCACCGATCACAGTGGCTGGGAAGGTTCTGGTTAGCTGTTCTGACCCAGTAGAGGGACACAGAACCATGGCAGTCAGATGTTAATCAGACTAGAACCACACCATGCACTGGGCTCACGGAGCTCACCGTGGTTCTGGAGCTCAGGCTCCTCTGGCAGATGGACCTCCTCCACTCTATCGCCTCCTAAACGGGCCCAAAGGTCAGACCCAGAGCTCAGCCGAACTGGACAGAACCTTCGCCTGTCTGACCTACCTGTCCCCTGTGACACCTCCACCTCCTCCACCTCCTCCTCCTCTGCACGGATCTCCTCTACAGGAGGTGCGGAGGATGGGGCAGCGCGGGCCGTCCCGTGACGCTGCATGGACCCACCGAGCCGAACAGGTCCGAGTGAAACAGAACCAGCTCCTCCAGAGGAGTTGAGAGGGGAACCAGGCAGCTGCTCCTCCTCTCCCTCCTCGTGGGGAACCCGACCCGCTCTATTATTAGAGCTGACAAAGCTCTGCCAGAGGACAGAACGACCCGCACAGAGACCTTGACTCCTCTCCTCACAGAGACCCCCCTCCTCTGTTACAGAACCAGAACAACCCCCCACCTTTCAAAAGGAGAGGTCCAAATATTTACATACACCCTCAGCGTCAGAGGCCAGGATGGTGGATGTGACCCGGTCTGACCAAAGGATGCCTCCATTCATTCTAGTTCAGACTGGATCAACCGATCGGTTCGGCTGCTGACATCACCAGGCCAACCGCTCCATCCAGAGTCAGTGAGGGAGCAGCTAAAAATATCTAATTAGAAGATTAAATTAAAAGCTGCTTTAATGCTGGGGAAGATTCTCAGTCATTCATTCAAAATGGCAAAAACAGCGATGAGTTCGAGGTTTATTGGAGAAACCAAACATCCTCTCCACAGAAGCATGGCCCAACAACAGGAGAGCGCCCTCCTCTGGACAAGACTCTTTCAGAAACCTCCAATGCAGCGATAGAGTTGATTCCTTCCCGCTCTCATCGCAGCTCCAACCCCTTTACAGGAGAACAGAAGACCTTGCCTGTTCATCTAGACCAACCATTCCCTCTAACGACCCCCCTTTCAGAGACATAGACAGGTATGGGGCATTGCAGGCTAACAAAGAAGCCAAACGACCCCCATTCCAAAGGGGGGGACCCGTTCATCCGTTTCTATTTGCATGTTTTCTAAACTAAAACCAGGCTTTGTTGGGCTGCTGGATAAAACCTGGAACTAAACGCTAAAAAAGCTTCCTGGATGGAAAAGAAACGTCTTCAAACTTGTAAACAAAGTCCAGATGATTTTTTATTTTTATTTTCTTTTATTGTAATGCTTCCTTTAAAGGAAAATTCGCTCATATTCAGGATTCAAACTTCTGAAAGTTCTTTAAATATGAAATGATTCCATCCTGTTCAATAAATGATCAGTGTTTTTAATTCAGAGTAATTTCCATGTGAATGTGCTTTACTGGAGGCATCCATGTTTGTCAAAGAACACTACTGCCACCTACTGGTTAGTGACGTCACGGTGCGGTATCGGCTGTTGATCAAGTCCCAGTGCTGTATCTGGTGTTTGTCACAACGCGCTATTATCCAAGTCATCTTGAAAACATTCTTCTTCCAAATGTTGGCTACATATTACGGGTTTTTTCTCTGGCCAGAAGTTCGATGGCAAATCCTCCCTCTTCAAGTTGGCGATCCAACGACCAACCCGTCCGTGGAGGATCAGGAATCAGAAAGGTGGAATAACTCTTTTTTTCACTTTTACCCGATGTATTCCAGCATCCAGCTGCCATGCACGTGGGCATTGTCAGTTTCACTATAGCTCTGGTGAATTTCAATGGTGAAGTCCTCTGGAAATCTTCAATAATTGTTGTTGATTGCAGATGTGTCTAGTAGTTCCCATTGATTTAGCTTGGAAAGCGGGGAGAATGGCGCTAGGCTTACCGCACCGTGACGTCACTGCTGGAAGATGGCAGGAGGGGGGGGTTACTAGATTTGGGCAAAAATGGCCGCTCCCAGACTCAGTGATCGCAATGAAAATTATTATTTCTTTGAGAACGGTTTTAGTGAAAAGGTTTCTGTTTGGACATCTTAGTCTCAGGGTTAACCCTAAACAGCTTTAATGACAAATTATTCCCACTTTAGTTTTAGGTTTATTCTTTATTAGTCGTGTGTGTTAGCTATCTGTTAGCCAGATTAGCTGGGGTGGACGGCCTTCCTTCACATGGTGGATCACACTGTGGGTACGGAGGCTACCTAACGAGGACAGTCTGTACAACAAGCACAGGATAACGATACAGACTGATAAAGAAGAGCCAGCTGTGATCCTGAGGCGAAGAAGCAAGAGGAACGGAGGTCAGGGCATGGATGGCGTGTCAGGTCCTGACAGGAACAGCTAAGGAGCAGGAGATGTTCGGGGGTTAATTTCCTGATGCCATCGTGTGCCGACGACTTGAGCCCACTCCAAGCAATGTCTCTGTCCTGTAACAACCTGATGATCTGGTGAACTGGAAGGTGACCTGAGATGACATGATGGGAATTAGCTCTATAGAAATACACTGAATAGAATTGATCAGTTCTGACCCGTTTCCCCTCATGCTGTTATTTAGAATCAGGCTACGCCGTGTTTACAGCATAACCGTCAGACCGGGCGGGAGGATTCTGCCATGCTGGCCTCTAACCGTACCAGGGTTCCACAGCTTTAACCCGACATGTAGATCATCTGATTCTAGAAACCACCCCATCGTTTATAAACGGGTGTTAAAAATAACATCTGACCATAATAACGCTGCATCAAAGAAGGACTGGGAGCCTTTAAACAGCCTTTAAGGTGAAATGTGAAGCGGCTGCATTTTATTTTTAAAAACGAAGCTAACAGAGAGCAGCGGCCGCAGCAGCGACACTTCCTCTGATTCCTCACCTCTGGAGGTGAGAAACCCAGCTAGAGGCGACACGCTGCTGCTGCTGCTGGGTCTAGATGTGGTTTCCTCCTGCAGGCCTGATAAAAGGGAACTCAGCGCTCCGTGTTCATGAGCCGTGTGACACCAGGTCACGGCTGCAGACACGTAAGCCGCTGCTGCAGAAGGAAAACCTTCAAGTCGTCCTCCAAGGCTGCAGGGATGCGTCTCTCTGCTGATTTTATCATCAGGCACTGAGGCTCCTGGGTAATCGCTGAGCTGCCATGACAGCAGAGATGGTTTAGATTAGTTAAATAAAACACAGATATTCATTCGCTAAAAGAAACGGTTTAAGGTTTTCAACAGCGACGCTCCTCAGCTCCACCTTGGAGATCCTGATGTGCTTCCAGTCCCTCCAGTAGGCCCGCTGTCCTGCCTCAGATCCTTTAGATTTCCACAATATGAGAAATTCCAGAGCGACAGTGCAGAAGCATAGCAGCAAAACTGGTTCGCGACCAGAACCAAGCGACATCTGATGTTTGCAGAAGTCTAATCTGCTCTTAAAGGGGAACAAACTGAACATGGATGATTACCTTTCAATAATGGCCGTATGATGAACTGTTCTCTCTTTGCAAAGACATAATAAATGAGTGAAATCCATCTATCTCAGGTTATTTAACTGGACTGAATGGTTGAATACTTTTTTCCCATGACACATGAGGGTAAACGGGGTCAGAAAGTCAAATGGAGCAGGAACCACAGCCCAGCAGCCTAAAGGATCAGGATGGCTTCATGTTTAGACCTCAGAGCAGAATCAGGAAATCTGATTTTAGACAGTTTTGGTTTTTCTGGACTTTTTTTTCTGATTTCAGACATAAAGAAGACAATTACTGATAGAAATGTCCTGAAACCTGACAGTAACAGACTTCCTTACCCCATCAGGACTAATATCTAAATAATTTAATATGATAGGGATCAGTGTTTATTGAAGGATTTCCGATATAGTAAAGAAAACCAGAGGAATCACATCACAGGAAATCCTGATGCTGCAGCAAACCTGTGAATGAGGGTCACCAGCCCCTCAAGGCATGTTTACAACAGATATCTGCTTTTTTCCCTTTATATTAAATTATTCTGCATCATTAAAAAGCTTCATGTTTGGTTTGTGTGTATATATCCCGCCTTATTAAAGCGCAAAACCCATTTTTGATTGGTTGCTAACCGGGATTTTGCAGCCTAAACACAGGATAGCGACGCTAGCTTAGCGCCCGACCAGACACCGTTCAAAAAACGTCTGATTTTAGAAAATCTCCATTATGACGCGGATAAAGAACATAAAATAGGAATTGCGACAAGAACAGCATAAAATAAAACAATTACAGTAATTCGGTGTCAACAGCATCAAAAAATTCTAACATTTTCATTAAAGTCTCAAGTGTTTTTAAACTGTTCTTCTCCCCAATAAGCGAAGAGTTTTAGCCTGGAAAAACAATAACTCGAACCTCTGCGAGAAAGAACTAAACGCCGAAATAAAGAGTTTTATAACCTAAAGAACATTATCGATTAACGTATTTGTTTATGTTTATGCAATCGTTTTAAAATAATCAATTTAAAATCACCAACTTATCTAAGGAAGTTTCGTACGGAGGCGCGCATCGCGCTCCCAGAACAGAGCGAAATAGGCCCAAAAACTGACCTTTTTTAGAGTGACTTTTGGAATTCTTTCTCTGCGCCATTTCTTCTTCGCTTCCTTGGTGTTTGACTTCCTGCAGAACAGCAACAAATTAAACCTCCAACCCGTCAGAAAGTGGCTGAAGCTAAAAGTATTCAGCCTCTCTGTGATGAAACGACCAGTTCCCCCCCAAAAAACACGTCTTCACTTGGATACCAGCAAAGCCGAAGTCCATAGTTACCGTGACGGATTCTTGCTTCGACCAATCAGAAGCCTAGAAACGAGTCAGAGGTGGGTCTTAAGGCGGGCTCTCTTGTAAATGGACCAATCAGATTGCAGGACAGCTTCCCAGCGTCCCTGGTTTCTTTGAAAATGAGGAAAAACGTGGCAGAAGGACAGAAGTTTAAAGATGTGGGGCGGAGGGTCCTCCTCTGGTCATAACGACTTTAATACAGTTTGAAACAAAATCACAAAAGTGCTCCAACCAATAATTATCAAGTTAATGAATGTTTTATCATTTTGGACATCTTCTAAAATGGAAAATAACAACTGAAATAAAGCTCAGTAATGACTATTTAACTTTAATAGCAGCTATTATTGTATTTTATTGCTTTCCTCACTTATTCCAACTTACCTTATTTTTAAAATGACCAAAAAATGTTTTGTTTACAGTTATTAATGAAATAAAAGCTTGGCCGTTTGGTAAATGTCTTCAACCTGGCAGAGTTTTAATACTTTAAAGGGAAATTTAGAGAAAAAATATGTTTAATTCGACTAAATAAACTGTACCTGCGCAGTATGACCTCACGAGGGCGCTGCTGTAAACCCTAACAGACGATGATGATCTATCTATCTATCTATCTATCTATCTATCTATCTATCTATCTATCTATCTATCTATCTATCTATCTATCTATCTATCTATCTATCTATCTATCTATCTATCTATCTATCTATCTATCCATCTATCTATCTATCTATCATCTCTACGTAATGAAACAGAAGAAAAAAGGTTTTTAATGTAAAACTCATAAACTCAATAGATTATTCCACAGGCTCTTCTGTTACATCAGAGCAAAGGATCTTATCATGGACAGTTGGACCTTCTGAATATTATGTCCTCTGCAGGATACTGTAGTGAGTCTTTTCTTCTGCACATCCGGCTGGACTCAACATCTCTATAAGGCTTTTCCACAGAGGCAGACATGAAATGCTCTAAAACATGGCTGCTCTGACTTGGACTTGATTAACCCAGTGATCTACACTTTAGAAGAGGTTTAGCTCTGGGGATAGAAAGTTGGAGTCCAGATTCTTCTGTCTGCTGACTGTTAAAGTTCTGACTTCCGCTGGGGTCCGAACTTTAAAAAAAACCTTCTTCAAACTAGAACGGTTTTTCTTTCATAGTGTTTATCTCCAGTGCACCTTTGCCTGCCGGACTTTTTCCTTCCACTCAGTTTTCCAGTATTATGGTGAGATGCAGCACTCTTCCCGTACCATCTACTGTAATACTCAACGTTTGTTTTTTTTGCTAACTTACTCAAATGTACAACTGAGCATGCGGGCCAGGCTACAGATTTATTATTTTTCAAATTTATTTTGCGAATAGTCGTAACTTAACAAGAATTAAATCATTATCTTCCGAAAATTAAGTCGTAACATTACGAGAATAAAGTCGTAACATTACGAGAATAAAGTTGTAACATTACGAGACTAAATTCGTAACATTACGAGAATAAGGTCCTAACATTACAAGAATAAAGTTGTAACCTTACGAGACTAAATTCGTAACATTATGAGAATAAGTCGTAACATTACGAGAATAAAGTCGTAACATTACAAGAATAAAGTCGTAACATTACGAGACTAAATTCGTAACATTATGAGAATAAAGTCATAACGTTACGAGAATAAAGTCCTTATATTACAAGCATAAAGTCGTTATATCACGAGAATAAAGTCGCAACATTAGGAGAATAAAGTCGTAACATTACGAGAATAAAGTCGTTATATCACAAGCATAAAGTCTTATATCACGAGAATAAAGTCGTAACATTACGAGAATAAAGTCGTTATATCACGAGAATAAATTCGTAACATTACGAGAATAAATTGGTAACATAACGAGAATAAATTTGTAACATTAGGAGAATAAAGTCCTTACATTACAAGCATAAAGTCGTTATATCACGAGAATAAAGTCGCAACATTCGGAGAATAAAGTCGTAACATTACGAGAATAAAGTCTTTATATTACAAGCATAAAGTCTTATATCATGAGAATAAAGTCGCAACATTACGAGAATAAAGTCGTTATATCACAAGAAAAAATTGGTAACATTACGAGAATAAATTGGTAACATTACGAGAATAAATTCATAACATTAGGAGAATAAAGTCCTTATATTACAAGCATAAAGTCGTTATATCACGAGAATAAAGTCGCAACATTAGGAGAATAAAGTCGTAACATTACGAGAATAAAGTCGTTATATCACAAGCATAAAGTCGTAACATTACGAGAATAAAGTCGTTATATCACGAGAATAAATTCGTAACATTACGAGAATAAATTGGTAACATTACGAGAATGAATTTGTAACATTGCAAAAATAAAGCCCTTATATTACAAGCATAAAGTCGTTATATCACGACAATAAAGTCATAACATTAGGAGAATAAAGTCATAACATTACGAGAATGAAGTCATTATATTACGAGAATAAAATCGTTATATTGCGAGAATATACTTGTGACATTACGAGAATAAAGTCGTAACATTACTAGAATAAAGTCGTTATATTATGAGAATAAAGTTGTAATATTATGAGAATAAAGTCATCATTCAACAACCTGTTTCAGAAAGAAAGCTTGGAGCTCCGCTCAGCAGACGACGGCCGACCAGCTCCACCAATCAGCAACCAGAGTCCACTCTGACATCCTGCCCAGTTTGATGCTGCTGCTAAAAGATTTCCTGATTCTTCAAACCGATGCTAAAGTAGAACTTCCCATGATGCTCCACATTCCTCATTTTAGGGAAGAAAGGGATTCTGGGAAGAGTTGTCATAAAATACAACTTGTTTCTCATAACTTTATGACTTTATTTTCATAACTTTATGAGTTTATTCTTATAAATTTATGACTTTATTTTCATAACTTAATGACTTTAATCTCATAACCTTATGACTTTATTCTTATAACTTTATGAGTTTATTCTTATAAATTTATGACTTTATTCTCATAACTTAATGATTTATTCCTATAACTTTATGACTTTATTCTCATAACTTAATGATTTATTCCTATAACTTTATGACTTTATTCTTATAAATGTATGACTTTGTTCTCATAACTTTGCCCTAATACTCTGTGGTAGAAATGAACCTCTAGATGATGTTATAATTGATTAGGTTCATTAAAGAAAAGCTTTCAGATAAATTTGATCCCATCAACAGCATCAGTTCCAGTCCTCAGACGCTAGGGGGAGACTTAACATTTTATCCATCAGATGTTCAGGTTATGAGATGAAGCATAAAGTGCAGACTGGGATGAAGGTTGATGGAGACCAAAGGTCACAGAAAGGCCGCTTTATCAATTCTGGAGCAGGTTGAGACTTTTTAATGACTTTAACTTATTAGCAATGAATCAATGCAGTTAAGTTATGGAAGTTTGTTTCTTTCTTTTTGTTTTTCATCCCCTGAAATGTTTCAGCAGGAGGTGGAAAAGTCTCCCCAGACCGTGGAGCTTCTATTCAGTCCAGATCTATCCGAACAGCTCTGAGAGGAAACATCTGTTTCTGCTTAATGTTCAGAAACTCTGAGCCCAAACTCTCCAAAGCGCGTCCTGCCAAAACGCGCGCGCCCCCGGTCACCTCAGCGCGACAAAAACGGGATTTATGTGGCAGCCTCGCGATACTCTCCTCCCTCCCAACCCCCTCTCTCTCTCTCTCTCTCTCTCTCCCCGGTCTGGGGGCGATCAGGCGGCAGGGATGAGGGGAGTGTGGTCGGACAGCCCCAGCAGCCCACGGACGCACCCGTCACGCACCCAACCCTGCGCTCCAAGTCCAGTCAGAGCGGCTCCTGCTTCCTGGAGGAGAAGCTGAGGAGAGCTGGAAGCTGCTGAGGAGTTTAATCTTTGTTATTTCATCACCTGCAGAAGCTGAATGAGGAGGAGGAGGATCCCAGCATCTTGTTTCTGGAGTTAAAGGAGTTTTTCTGCCGGAGCGGCAGGAGTGAAGCAGCCCTGGTGCGCACTTTCCTTCCCCGGGTGGAGTGACGCGCAACAGCCCCGAGGAGACGCTCCTGGTTCCTGCTCCTGTTTGTCTGTTTCTCCTCTGAGTTTGGATTGTTACCCCGCAGATCTCCGGGCGGCGCAGCGCGGAGTTTCTCCGCTCATGGATCCGCCGCTGTGCGCCTCCTCTCAGGCTGAGTGAGCGGCGCGCGGCGCGGCGCAGCGCAGCGGGGATGTTCTGACTGGAAGAGATTTAAACCCGCAGCTTTTTCCCCCGCAGGACTTTCACATGTGAGTAAAGATTTATTTATTTTACTGTCTGCTGCTAATAAAGAGGCTGAGATGGCGCGTGTTGAACTCTGACCTTTTGGGTCATCCTGGATTTTCAAGAAAATCAACTGAAATTGGAAAAAATGTAATTTATTTTCTATTTTATTTTCGTTTTTTAATACAATTAATTATTGAAAGCTATTCCGTCTTAATGGATCAAACCTTTACGCGCAGAAAAGCTAAATGTTTTGGTTGAACTGAGCTGACCAGAACCAGGACGCGGATCCATCCAGGCGCGCGGTCTCCTGCGCAGCTCCGAACCTCTCCTGAGACTCTGTTCCTATGCAACCGAGCCGAGCCGAGCCGTGCCAATCCCCCCCCCCAGATCTTTCCGTTAATTAAGCCGCAGTGTTTGTGTAGAAGCGGATTCTTTGGGGGCTGCTGCTCATCACTTTCCGGCCTGTTTACGTCCTTGAGAGGAGCTGCGCCTGCACTGGAAAAAAATCCTAATCTAGATAATTTTTTTCTTAAAATAAGCACATTTTTCTTGAATTGAGGAGATAAAACAGACATTTCTCCAACGGAACAAGACCATTTAATTTAAAATAAGAAAATTTCAAGTGCATATTATCTAATTATCTTATTTTAATAGTATAAATCCTCATTCCATTGGTAGCTAAATCATCTTATTTACCTGCTCAAATGAAGGGTAAATACACTTTTTTTACTCGTTTCTAGTTCGCTTTTGCAGTGCGTTTGTCCGCTTTCTGCTCAAACTTCTGCTTTTAGCTCCTGATTTCCATAAGCTGACATTTCTGAAGGTCCTGGGAAATTCATTCCTAATGTCACAAACTGTTAGCTTGGCATGACTCAGTTTGTTTTGTCTTCAGCTGCATTTTAAAACCTTCTTTAGGTAAATATTTGATATATTCATGTAAGAAAGAGGCGCTTTAGGTAAGATTAAGTTTCACACTGCAAAAACGACCTAAAAATGAGTACAAATGTCTTAAATTAAGCATGATCTACCAATGGAATTAGTATTTTTACTCTTAAATAAGATAATTAGATAATATGTACTTGTAATAAGACAATATAATTATTTTTTCTTATTAAATTTTAATTTTCTTGTTCCATTGGCAAAATGTCTCACTTCCCTCCTTAATTCAACAAAAACTGCACTCATTGAGAGTAATTTTTTTGCAGTGCAGGTAGAACTGATCTAATTTTTATTGAATTGAATAATTTTGAGAAGAAATGAAGCGTTGAAGCCGACCTTTGACCTTCTAGATGTTTCCCTCAGTCATTTTTTTGCAGCCTTATTTTATTTATCATTAAAAACAAACAGATATGCTGCAGAAAGAAGAATATTTATGTTTTATTTTATAAACTTTCACCTGAGAAATAAGCATCAACATTTAATTTTCTGGGTGGATTTCATCAAATCCAGTTATGCCTTTTTTTTATTTTGAAGAATCTATAATTTAAGCTCCTGTTATGATGCAGATTTGGATCATTTTGTTCCTTGAACCGAATCAATATAACATCAAATGCAATCAGGAAATATTTTAGATGAATTAATTTAGTATAATTGTGATATTTTATCTCTTTTTTTTATGTAAATGTGACAGATTAGATAAATTTCAGTCAGTTTTAAAGGTTTATCTGATATATAAATTAAAAAAAGTAAAAAAAGTAAAAACCTTTGATGCTTTAACCTGTTTTAGTTTAAATCGCCGCGATGCAGAGGGAGATTCCTCCAGGATTCTTGCTCCAGATGTTCTCCTCCTTCTGTCCTGCAGGAGAAGGAGATCAGGAAAGCAATGGAACCACGTAGAGATGAAGCAACTAGATTCATTTGGGAGAATCGGCTCATCCTGCTAATCTGGAAACATTCCGGTTTAATATTTAGCTCCGTCTTGGATGAAATATTTAGCTTTAGTTTTGTGTTTAGTATCAGAAACAGGAAGAGTTCTGATTCCTGAAAGAATTAAACTGTTTTATTCTCATCTATTCAAGGTTTTTCTGTAAAACCTTAAAGATTAGTGATAGAAACAAATTAAGGTCTCTCTTTCAGAATTTTTTAATGTTTATTCTTATTAAAGGGATTATCACGGTCAAAAAGTTCTGGTACCGTCAGCTGCACTGCAAAAACGAGCTAGAAATAAATTAAAGTTTCTTAATTTAACTACATTTACCCTTAATTTGAGCTGGTAAATAAGATGATCTGCCAATGGAATAATTGTTTTTATTCTTAAATAAAATAATTAGATAATATTGCACTTAAAATAATAAAACATGTGTTTTTTTCTTATTTTAAATGCACATTGTCTCGTTCCATTGATAAAGAGTCTCACTTTTCCCCGCAGTTCAAGAAAAAACGCACCTATTTGAAGAAAAAGTGACTTATTTAGATTCAGTTCTTTCTACACTGGAAAAACGATCTAGAAATAAGTAAAAATGTCTTAAATTAAGTGTATTTACCCTTAATTTGAGTAGGTAAATGAGATAATTAGCCAATGGAATGAGTATTTTTAGTCTTAAAATAAGATTATTAGATATTATGCACTTTAAATAAAACAATGCAATTGTTTTATCTTATTTTAAACCTGAATAGTCCTGTTCCAGTGGCAAAATGTATCTTTTATCTCCTCAGTTAAAGAACAAATGCACTTAATTTAACAAAAAATGACTTATCTAGTCTAGATTAGGATTTTTTCCGGTGTGGAGCTGCAGGCAGTATTTATATTCCGTACACATTAAAGCATCATAATGTTGTTTAAACTGTATTTTATTGTGCTGTAGTTTTTCATCTTATATCGTCTCATAGATCATCAATCATACTTAAATCTGTTGGGTTATTTTAGTGATTTCTCTCTGATGGTCTGACTTCAAGCTGCGTCCGAATGCTGCTGCGTGTCTTTGCTCCATCTGTGACCCGAAACTAATAAAATCCGAACAGTAAAACATTTCAATCTGAAAAACTCACACGAAGAGAAAAGATAATTAGAAGAAATTTATTGATGCAATGACTTTAGTCTTTGGCGCTCAGACCACGGCAGGAAACATAGCGCAGAACGCTGATAGATATGCATGACAGAGTAAAGAACAGAGCTGTTCCCCCCCCGGCCTGAAACTGGTGGTGGAGTGGAGATAGATGGAGTTGGTCAGTCTATAGACTGCTGGTTAGAGAGACGGTCTGCTGAGCTTTAGGGGGAGATCCAGTGGACTGCGTGAGCTGATACTAGAGCTTCACTCAGGAACCTGGAAGATGGAAGTCCAGCTTGGATAAGAAGGTTGAGAGAGCATGAAGCGACAGTGGAGAGGAAACCTCTGGCAGAACCAGGCTCAACATGGGGGTCTTCTGCCGGACCGGTTAAGATGAGACAGGGAACGCTGTAAGAAATTCAAAACAGACGTATACCACAAACCAATCAAACGTATCTTAAGTTATCACACCAGTATTTTTATATGAATGCCAACAACAAAAAACATTATAAAAACACTTTTTAAAAACATAATTTCATCTCCAGGTTTACTTCTCATCCATAAATCTGGTCCTTTTGAGGCTGTGAAGGTAAATCTGTGTTTTCCATGGTCCGATATTGAGTCACAAACCTAAAAAATTAATGTACCAGTTTAATAATGGAGAAGCTATTAGTCAGCTTTATATATTTTTAATATATAATAATATTTATTTTCTGAGAATGTCTTTATTTAAGAGAAAATATGCAAATTAACAAACATGGAGAAAAAGGGGCGTGCAGGTGGTGCACCGGTTAGCGCGCATGAAGCATGTGCCTTACACCTCAACGCGGCCAACCCGGGTTCGAATTTGACCTTTGGTCGTTTGCCGCATTTCTCTCATACCCCCTATCCTGTCAGTCTACAGTTGAAAAAATCAGCCACTAGTGCCTCCAAAAACAAACATCTAGAAAAATTAGACTATATTCTAATATTTTCCATGTGAATCCCAGATTGTTCTTCTTCTTTGCCTTTTCTATAAAGTTCTTTAAATCAGTCCTAGCCGTCTTTATCCAGGCTGGATCAGATCCTGACCTTTGAAAAAGGAGGCAGAATAAAGCCTTAGCCTCGCTGCATGCAGTTGGCCTCGCTGCATGCAGTTAGCCGAGCTACATGCAGTTAGCCTAGCTACATGCAGTTAGCCTCGCTGCATGCAGTTAGCCTCGCTACATGCAGTTAGCCGAGCTACATGCAGTTAGCCGAGCTACATGCAGTTAGCCTAGCTACATGCAGTTAGCCTCGCTGCATGCAGTTAGCCTCGCTACATGCAGTTAGCCGAGCTACATGCAGTTAGCCGAGCTACATGCAGTTAGCCTAGCTACATAAAGTTAGCCGAGCTGCATGCAGTTAGCCTCGCTGCATGCAGTTAGCCTGGCTGCATGCAGTTAGCCGAGCTACATGCAGTTAACCTCGCTTCATGTAGTTAGCCTTGCTGCATGCAGTTAGCCGAGCTACATGCAGTTAGCCTAGCTACATGCAGTTAGCCTAGCTACATGCAGTTAGCCTGGTTGCATGCAGTTATCCTCGCTGCATGCAGTTAGCTGAGCTATATGCAGTTAGCCTCGCTGCATGCAGTTGGCCGAGCTACATGCTGTTAGCCTCGCTGCATGCAGTTAGCCGAGCTACATGCAGTTAGCCTAGCTACATGCAGTTAGCCTCGCTGCATGCAGTTAGCCTCGCTACATGCAGTTAGCCAAGCTACATGCAGTTAGCCGAGCTACATGCAGTTAGCCTAGCTACATAAAGTTAGCCGAGCTGCATGCAGTTAGCCTCGCTGCATGCAGTTAGCCTGGCTGCATGCAGTTAGCCGAGCTACATGCAGTTAACCTCGCTTCATGTAGTTAGCCTTGCTGCATGCAGTTAGCCGAGCTACATGCAGTTAGCCTAGCTACATGCAGTTAGCCTAGCTACATGCAGTTAGCCTGGTTGCATGCAGTTATCCTCGCTGCATGCAGTTAGCTGAGCTATATGCAGTTAGCCTCGCTGCACATAGTTAGCCTCGCTGCATGCAGTTGGCCGAGCTACATGCTGTTAGCCTCGCTGCATGCAGTTGGCCGAGCTACATGCAGTTAGCCTAGCTACATGCAGTTAGACTGGCTGCATGCAGTTAGCCTCACTGCATATAGTTAGCCTCACTGCATGCAGTTGGCCGAGCTACATGCAGTTAGCCTCGCTGCATGCAGTTGGCCGAGCTGCAAGCAGTTAGCCTCACTGCATATAGTTAGCCTCGCTGCATGCAGTTGGCCGAGCTACATGCAGTTAGCCTAGCTACATGCAGTTAGACTGGCTGCATGCAGTTAGCCTCACTGCATATAGTTAGCCTCACTGCATGCAGTTGGCCGAGCTACATGCAGTAAGCCTCGCTGCATGCAGTTGGCCGAGCTACATGCAGTTAGCCTAGCTACATGCAGTTAGACTGGCTGCATGCAGTTAGCCTCACTGCATATAGTTAGCCTCGCTGCATGCAGTTGGCCGAGCTACATGCAGTTAGCCTCGCTGCATGCAGTTGGCCGAGCTACATGCGGTTAGCCTAGCTACATGCAGTTAGACTGGCTGCAAGCAGTTAGCCTCGCTGCATGTAGTTAGCCTTGCTGCATGCAGTTAGCCTCACTGCATATAGTTAGCCTCGCTTCATGCAGTTGGCCGAGCTACATGCAGTTAGCCTCGCTGCATGCAGTTGGCCGAGCTACATGCAGTTAGCCTAGCTACATGCAGTTAGACTGGCTGCAAGCAGTTAGCCTCGCTGCATGTAGTTAGCCTCGCTGCATATAGTTAGCCTTGCTGCATGCAGTTAGCCTCACTGCATATAGTTAGCCTCGCTGCATGGAGTTGGCCGAGCTACATGCAGTTAGTCTCGCTGCATGCAGTTGGCCGAGCTACATGCAGTTAGCCTTGCTGCATGTAGTTAGCCTTGCTGCATGTAGTTAGCCTTGCTGCATATAGTTAGCCTTGCTGCATGCAGTTGGCCGAGCTACATGCAGTTAGCCTAGCTACATGCAGTTAGCCTAGCTACATGCAGTTAGCCTGGCCTTGGAGCTAAACCAGGAAAAAGATGTTTCTTGCACAGTTTCTCTCTCTCTCTCTCTCCAATGCATCTCTTCTCCTGCGACTCGACCTGTCAATCACCCGCAAAATGTCTGCGCTGTGGCGGAAAGTGGCGAGCAAATTCACTTCCTGTCACCTCAGGCTGTAGCTTAGCTCTCCTGTCTTTCTGTGTTGCAGAGCAGCTGCTGCACATGGACAACTTTTAACGAGAGTCAGTGGGAAAAGATTTTTACCCCTTAGGGAGGAAATAAGTCACCAATCCGACCAAAAACGGAAAAGATTAAATATTTATTTTGCACATCTAAAAAATACATATTCACATATTTTGAAATATTTTACATTTTAAATTTAAAATTGAATTATAAAGATTTTTCCTTATTTTATGTCTTAATCAGGGTAATTGGGTGGGTGGCGCGGCGCCCTAGCGCCCTCTATTGGCCGGCCGCCACTGCTGGAGCCACATAAAAGTAAAAGTCATCTATCGCCTCGTACGGCAACACGGGCTCTAGGTCCATTAGCCCACTATAAAAACAGACTATGTGGGCTTAAATATATAATAAACATTCGTGATTAAATGTTTATCTTGGAGCAAATGTCACATCATGTGACTCTGCTGAACCATAAGCTTTAAGTTTAAATTCCATTAAAAATATTAATGTTTTAGGTTTGGTGGCATTGATGAAATTATAGAAACACAATAAAGAAATCAGATTTTTGCTGTTATTTTTATTTTTGAGGATTTTGGGGGGGAAAATGAAAGAAAGTTCTAATCTCTGCATCAGAGCCCTACCTGTTGGATCTATGAACCATTTTCTATGCTTGCAACTAAACTAGCAACAGTGGTGGAGTTTGGAGATGCAATCTACTCCTGAAATCTATCTTTTTATCCAGAAATCCTGCAGTCGCACCTTTTCTCTCCCTCCCAGCTTGTGGTTCAGCAGCCTTTCCTGGAAATGTCTTCCCTAATTTATCATTGACATTTTCTCCTTCCAAAGCAAACATGTAGGAAATCTTTCCTCATTGCTAATGGAAGCAAATGATTCGCTCCATTCTTCTTTGAGACACACCTGCAGCTTTGTTTACAGCAGCCACCTGCCTGGCGCCGCGCCGCGCTGAAACATTTTTACATGAATCCTTTAAACTGATTTAATAAACATTTTTTACAGCATTGGAAACATAACGAATGTTTGTTTGCCCAAACATTAAGGAACCAAACAGGAAATAGGCATAGTGTAGAGCGGATGTAGATGTGACCAATCAGAGGCCTCCTGTCTGCGGTCATCTGCAATTCTGCGGAGGGGGCGGGGCTTATCCTCGTTAACCGAGACGCACGAAGATGACCTGGTTTCTGAGTATAAACCAGGCTGTGGTCCTCGATGCGGCCGACCCGGGTCCCAATCTGACCTCTGGTCCTTTGCCACATGTCCCCCCCCTTTCCTGTCAGCCTACTGTCCAGGAAGAAAAAAAAAGAGCCACCATTGCTGTAAAAAAACAAAAAAAACCCAGATTTTCTACAAAAATAATTATTTGTAAAAATATTTATAAAGTAACATGAGCTGGATTGTATCATCTGATAATAAGCATTATTAATATCTTTAGTTCTCTCTGCTAAAACTGGGAATTCATCAAATTCAGAAACACCAACAATCATGTTAATGTTTCATCCAGATGGTCTGAAAGTGGAGCTTTAGCAGCGGATCGTCTCTAAAACGTTTCAGTCTGAATGTCTGGATACATTTCCATGCAACCATCGCTGCCAGAAGCTGTGCTGTGGTCGAACGCGGCGCCTCTCCCAGGTGAGCTTAGGGGCGTGGCCTCCGGGCCTCAGGTGCAGCTGTGGTCGCAGAATTTAAATAAAGTCCTGGAAAAAAAGGGAGAGGCGCGTGGTTTTTCAGAAAGCCGCGTCACGGTCGAGATCTGCAGCAGAAAGTCTGCAGGCGCTGTGTCAACACCCCGTCACCCCGCTGCAGAGCGGCGGCAGGTGGCCCCTGACTGGGCGGCCGTGATTAAAGCTGGCTTTGCATGTGCGCAGGTGTCTATGGGAGCGTCTGTGAATGAATCTCAGAGTGTGTTTGCTCAGAGAGGCAGACCTGAACGGTGGGATACTAGCAGCTGTTTGAGCAGATCTCAGATCAGCTTCCTGCTCTTTATCTGCAGCATTAAAGAGAAGAAAACAAACAGAATCAGATGAAACCTGAGATCACCCTGATTGGTTCAGCCTCTACCTGCTGCACCTTCCTGTTAGAGAGGATGAGAATGCGAGTCTGTTCCTGGAAACGGGGATCGGCGTAGAGCTCCCAGGCGATGGAGCGCGGCGCCTGAGGAAGGGATTTCCTCCTAACGTTCAGAAGGTTTCTCAGGAAAAGGTCACAAGGGGGGAAGGTTCCTCTGAAGGGATTTAGTCTGCCTGTAGTTCCTGCTGATCCTGGCAGCTGAACATCTATTTATCGTATCTGAATCCCGAATTCTATTCAGTTTATTTCTATAGCTCCAATTCCCATCATGTCATCTCAGGTCACTTTCCAGTTCATCAGATCATCCAGTCAGATTGATTCAAAGTTTTCTATCTAAGGAAAACCAGCTGATTGCATCGACTCATTGACTCTTCAGCAATCCCTCACACTAAGCATGCTTGTAGCGACAGTGGAGAGGAAAAACTCCCTTTGAACAGGAAGAAACCTCCAGCAGAACCAGGCTCAGTGTGAGCGGCCATCTGCTGAGGCCCACTGGCTGTCAAACCATTTATGTCGTGGGTGGGGGGAGTTCTAATGGCCCCTTATTTAAAGAAAAACTTATTATATATACCTGATGCAGATATATTTATATAGATACTCTAAAATTACGGAAGAGAATAAGGGCCACTGAAAAAAAAAGTTAAAAGTTAATTTATTTTTAAATTGTATTTCAGTTTAATTTGAGAAAAAAAAATCTGAATTCTGACTTTAATCTCAGAATTCTGACTTAATTCTGACAGCTAACAAACATGTTAGCATCCAGCCGTAGCCACGTCTATTTTAGAAACTAGCTCTCTAGTTTTAATCACCTTCTGCTCTTCCATTAATTAAAATAGCATCAGCAGGGACGCTCTGGGACGGAAAAAGTCTTGCACATGTCCTACGTCATGGTGCCCATTAAGATCCAGAATTCTGAGAAAAAAGCCAAAATTCTAAAATTAAAGTCAGAATTCTGACTTTTTTTTTTACATATTAAAGTGAAATAAAATTTTAAAATCAGTTAACTTGTAGCCTTAATCTTCTGTATTTAAATTAAATATTTTTTTATCACAAATAATTTCTTAAAAATGGCCGCCTGTGTTTTTAATGGTCAGAGTGTCCATTTTGGGCCCCCCTCTGTCCTGCCCTGGGACAGTTGACCCGTTTGTCCCCCCCTGGCGGTGGGCGGGGCGTGTTTGGGTTATTTAGAGGCCGCAGCAGCAGGTTACCGAAAGTTTTGGACCAACTTCAGAAGTTTGTGTCTTTTATGGAACGACTTCAGCTAATTATACCAAACAAATCTGAAAGGTTAGACTTGGTTCTTAGAAACCGAACAGAAGTTCATTATGTTCCAGTCAGAGAATTTTTAGACGTTTCTTCGCCGCCAGACGCACAAACTTATGCAAACGACAGGTTTTAATGTGATAATCAGAGAAAGTGGAGCAGGCAGAGAGAAATGCTTTTAGTTAAATGCTGTTATTAAAGATATTCTCTAATAGCGGGTCAGAAGGCTGCTGCACAGATGAGTCATGTGCAGTGAAATACCAAAGAGCAGCATGTGTCAGCTCTAATAGAGCTCCGACTGTCAACATTTCACTTAAGTGACTGTTTGCAGCAACAGAAGGCGGCTTAGAGAGGAACACCGGAGAGGCCAGGAGTAAATACTGACTAACTTAGAAAACCCAGGGTGGCTTTTCTGTCTCATCTCCTCACCTTAAACTCTGACTTTAAGCTCCAACTTCCTGTTTTATTCTGTAGGGTCGGTTCCATTCGGACCCTCAGCTTCCTGTTTTATTCTGAAGGGTCGGTTCCATTCGGACCCTCAGCTTCCTGTTTTATTCTGAAGGGTCGGTTCCATTCGGACCCTCAGCTTCCTGTTTTATTCTGAAGGGTCGGTTCCATTCGGACCCTCAGCTTCCTGTTTTATTCTGTAGGGTCGGTTCCATTCGGACCCTCAGCTTCCTGTTTTATTCTGTAGGGTCGGTTCCATTCGGACCCTCAGCTTCCTGTTTTATTCTGTAGGGTCGGTTCCATTCGGACCCTCAGCTTCCTGTTTTATTCTGTGGGGTCGGTTCTATTCGGACCCTCAGCTTCCTGTTTTATTCTGAAGGGTCGGTTCCATTCGGACCCTCAGCTTCCTGTTTTATTCTGTAGGGTCGGTTCTATTCGGACCCTCAGCTTCCTGTTTTATTCTGAAGGGTCGGTTCCATTCGGACCCTCAGCTTCCAGTTTTATTCTGTAGGGTCGGTTCCATTCGGACCCTCAGCTTCCTGTTTTATTCTGAAGGGTCGGTTCCATTCGGACCCTCAGCTTCCTGTTTTATTCTGAAGGGTCGGTTCCATTCGGACCCTCAGCTTCCTGTTTTATTCTGTAGGGTCGGTTCCATTCGGACCCTCAGCTTCCTGTTTTATTCTGTAGGGTCGGTTCCATTCGGACCCTCAGCTTCCTGTTTTATTCTGTAGGGTCGGTTCCATTCGGACCCTCAGCTTCCTGTTTTATTCTGAAGGGTCGGTTCCATTCGGACCCTCAGCTTCCTGTTTTATTCTGAAGGGTCGGTTCCATTCGGACCCTCAGTTTCCCTTTTTTTCTGAGGGTGGGTTCCATTCGGCCCTCAGCTTCCTGTTTTATTCTGTCGGGTCGGTCCATTTCGAACCCTCAGCTTCCTTTAATTTGAAGGGCATTCCAGCGGGACGCCTAAAAAAGCTTCACTGTCTACGTCTGGGTGCGTAAGATCCAGAATTCTGAGAAAAAGCCAATCTAAAATTTCAAACTGACTTTTTTTTCATTTAAAGGTATTTCAATCGAACTTTAGCCTACTTCTGTTTTTAAATTGAATATGTGGTTCATCGACAAATCAGTCTTAATGGCGCTGTTTTTAATTCTGTAGGTCGGTTCCATTTTGGACCCTCCACTTCCTGTTCATTATTTCTGGTGGCGGTCGTGTTTGTATTGAGCCCAGCAGTTCCTGATTTTGGAACTTCTGAAGGGTCGGTTCTATTCGGACCCTCAGCTTACGCTGTTAATTCTGATAGGGTACGGTTCTATGGACCTCAGAAGTTCCTTAACTTCCTGTTTTATTCTGAAGGGTCGGTTCCATTCGGACCCTCAGCTTCCTGTTTTATTCTGAAGGGTCGGTTCCATTCGGACCCTCAGCTTCCTGTTTTATTCTGTAGGGTCGGTTCCATTCGGACCCTCAGCTTCCTGTTTTATTCTTGAAGGGTCGGTTCCATTCGGACCCTCAGCTTCCCTGTTTTATATTCTGTAGGTCGGTTCCATTCGGACCCTCAGCTTCCTGTTTTATTCTGAAGGGTCGGTTCCATTCGGACCCTCAGCTTCCTGTTTTATTCTGTAGGGTCGGTTCCATTCGGACCCTCAGCTTCCTGTTTTATTCTGTAGGGTCGGTTCTATTCGGACCCTCAGCTTCCTGTTTTATTCTGAAGGGTCGGTTCCATTCGGACCCTCAGCTTCCTGTTTTATTCTGAAGGGTCGGTTCCATTCGGACCCTCAGCTTCCTGTTTTATTCTGAAGGGTCGGTTCCATTCGGACCCTCAGCTTCCTGTTTTATTCTGTAGGGTCGGTTCCATTCGGACCCTCAGCTTCCTGTTTTATTCTGTAGGGTCGGTTCCATTCGGACCCTCAGCTTCCTGTTTTATTCTGTAGGGTCGGTTCCATTCGGACCCTCAGCTTCCTGTTTTATTCTGTAGGGTCGGTTCCATTCGGACCCTCAGCTTCCTGTTTTATTCTGTAGGGTCGGTTCCATTCGGACCCTCAGCTTCCTGTTTTATTCTGTAGGGTCGGTTCCATTCGGACCCTCAGCTTCCTGTTTTATTCTGTAGGGTCGGTTCCATTCGGACCCTCAGCTTCCTGTTTTATTCTGTAGGGTCGGTTCCATTCGGACCCTCAGCTTCCTGTTTTATTCTGTAGGGTCGGTTCCATTCGGACCCTCAGCTTCCTGTTTTATTCTGTAGGGTCGGTTCCATTCGGACCCTCAGCTTCCTGTTTTATTCTGTAGGGTCGGTTCCATTCGGACCCTCAGCTTCCTGTTTTATTCTGAAGGGTCGGTTCCATTCGGACCCTCAGCTTCCTGTTTTATTCTGAAGGGTCGGTTCCATTCGGACCCTCAGCTTCCTGTTTTATTCTGTAGGGTCGGTTCCATTCGGACCCTCAGCTTCCTGTTTTATTCTGTAGGGTCGGTTCCATTCGGACCCTCAGCTTCCTGTTTTATTCTGTAGGGTCGGTTCCATTCGGACCCTCAGCTTCCTGTTTTATTCTGTAGGGTCGGTTCCATTCGGACCCTCAGCTTCCTGTTTTATTCTGTAGGGTCGGTTCCATTCGGACCCTCAGCTTCCTGTTTTATTCTGTAGGGTCGGTTCCATTCGGACCCTCAGCTTCCTGTTTTATTCTGAAGGGTCGGTTCCATTCGGACCCTCAGCTTCCTGTTTTATTCTGTAGGGTCGGTTCCATTCGGACCCTCAGCTTCCTGTTTTATTCTGTAGGGTCGGTTCCATTCGGACCCTCAGCTTCCTGTTTTATTCTGAAGGGTCGGTTCCATTCGGACCCTCAGCTTCCTGTTTTATTCTGTAGGGTCGGTTCCATTCGGACCCTCAGCTTCCTGTTTTATTCTGAAGGGTCGGTTCCATTCGGACCCTCAGCTTCCTGTTTTATTCTGAAGGGTCGGTTCCATTCGGACCCTCAGCTTCCTGTTTTATTCTGTAGGGTCGGTTCTATTCGGACCCTCAGCTTCCTGTTTTATTCTGAAGGGTCGGTTCCATTCGGACCCTCAGCTTCCTGTTTTATTCTGAAGGGTCGGTTCCATTCGGACCCTCAGCTTCCTGTTTTATTCTGAAGGGTCGGTTCCATTCGGACCCTCAGCTTCCTGTTTTATTCTGTAGGGTCGGTTCCATTCGGACCCTCAGCTTCCTGTTTTATTCTGAAGGGTCGGTTCCATTCGGACCCTCAGCTTCCTGTTTTATTCTGTAGGGTCGGTTCCATTCGGACCCTCAGCTTCCTGTTTTATTCTGTAGGGTCGGTTCCATTCGGACCCTCAGCTTCCTGTTTTATTCTGTAGGGTCGGTTCCATTCGGACCCTCAGCTTCCTGTTTTATTCTGAAGGGTCGGTTCCATTCGGACCCTCAGCTTCCTGTTTTATTCTGTCGGGTCGGTTCCATTCGGACCCTCAGCTTCCTGTTTTATTCTGAAGGGTCGGTTCCATTCGGACCCTCAGCTTCCTGTTTTATTCTGTCGGGTCGGTTCCATTCGGACCCTCAGCTTCCTGTTTTATTCTGTAGGGTCGGTTCTATTCGGACCCTCAGCTTCCTGTTTTATTCTGAAGGGTCGGTTCCATTCGGACCCTCAGCTTCCTGTTTTATTCTGAAGGGTCGGTTCCATTCGGACCCTCAGCTTCCTGTTTTATTCTGTCGGGTCGGTTCCATTCGGACCCTCAGCTTCCTGTTTTATTCTGAAGGGTCGGTTCCATTCGGACCCTCAGCTTCCTGTTTTATTCTGTCGGGTCGGTTCCATTCGGACCCTCAGCTTCCTGTTTTATTCTGTAGGGTCGGTTCCATTCGAACCCTCAGCTTCCTGTTTTATTCTGAAGGGTCGGTTCCATTCGGACCCTCAGCTTCCTGTTTTATTCTGTAGGGTCGGTTCCATTCGGA
This sequence comes from Cyprinodon tularosa, assembly GCF_016077235.1. Taxonomy (NCBI): domain Eukaryota; kingdom Metazoa; phylum Chordata; class Actinopteri; order Cyprinodontiformes; family Cyprinodontidae; genus Cyprinodon; species Cyprinodon tularosa. Next base: position 254,058 of record NW_024039299.1, on the reverse strand, counting down.
CCCTCAGCTTCCTGTTTTATTCTGTAGGGTCGGTTCTATTCGGACCCTCAGCTTCCTGTTTTATTCTGAAGGGTCGGTTCTATTCGGACCCTCAGCTTCCTGTTTTATTCTGTAGGGTCGGTTCCATTCGGACCCTCAGCTTCCTGTTTTATTCTGTAGGGTCGGTTCCATTCGGACCCTCAGCTTCCTGTTTTATTCTGTAGGGTCGGTTCCATTCGGACCCTCAGCTTCCTGTTTTATTCTGTCGGGTCGGTTCCATTCGGACCCTCAGCTTCCTGTTTTATTCTGAAGGGTCGGTTCCATTCGGACCCTCAGCTTCCTGTTTTATTCTGAAGGGTCGGTTCCATTCGGACCCTCAGCTTCCTGTTTTATTCTGTCGGGTCGGTTCCATTCGGACCCTCAGCTTCCTGTTTTATTCTGTAGGGTCGGTTCCATTCGGACCCTCAGCTTCCTGTTTTATTCTGAAGGGTCGGTTCCATTCGGACCCTCAGCTTCCTGTTTTATTCTGAAGGGTCGGTTCCATTCGGACCCTCAGCTTCCTGTTTTATTCTGTCGGGTCGGTTCCATTCGGACCCTCAGCTTCCTGTTTTATTCTGAAGGGTCGGTTCCATTCGGACCCTCAGCTTCCTGTTTTATTCTGAAGGGTCGGTTCCATTCGGACCCTCAGCTTCCTGTTTTATTCTGTCGGGTCGGTTCCATTCGGACCCTCAGCTTCCTGTTTTATTCTGTAGGGTCGGTTCCATTCGGACCCTCAGCTTCCTGTTTTATTCTGAAGGGTCGGTTCCATTCGGACCCTCAGCTTCCTGTTTTATTCTGTCGGGTCGGTTCCATTCGGACCCTCAGCTTCCTGTTTTATTCTGTAGGGTCGGTTCCATTCGGACCCTCAGCTTCCTGTTTTATTCTGAAGGGTCGGTTCCATTCGGACCCTCAGCTTCCTGTCTTGTTGGTTGACTCTAAGTCCGTTGACTTTGTCACTGTCTCTAAGTCCGGTTCAAACCGGATCGTTCTTTAATGTCGGTACCATCCGATCAGACGCGTTCAGGGTCAGAATTCTGAGATTAAAGTCAGAATTCTGAGATTAAAGTCAGAATTTCAGATTAAAGTCAGAATTTCAGATTAAAGTCAGAATTTCAGATTAAAGTCAGAATTTCAGATTAAAGTCAGAATTTCAGATTAAAGTCAAAATTCTGGGAAAAAGTCTGAATTTAAGATTAAAGTCAGAAATCTTCACCGTTGCGTTTATCCGGCTATGGGATTTAAGACCAGCACCAAAGTTTGTTCTAACTGACTTCCTGTGCTGGGCTGGGTAACGTAGCTCAGAGCATCAAACCTTAGATTAGCAGTTAAAAACCATGACGTCTTTCATTGAAGTTCAAGAAGTCCAGGGTCCTCCAGGTCTTTAGGTCTTCTAGTGAATTTAAAACTAAACATTTACATCCTATTGAAATAATAACAGCTTATTTAAAACAAAAAGCACAGCTCTACCTATGAACACATGAATAGAAATAGGATTGGGAAAAAATATTCCTATCATTTTATTAAAGGCGGGCCTGAGAGCTCATTTTTATTCTTGTACCTGCAATGATAAAACATGTATTTTTAATGAGGTATAGTATAATATTTTAATAGTATAAAAATTTAATCATATATTTATATATTCATGCTTTGCTTCACTGTTTGCTGCTGAAAAACGAGGGAGAACACCAAGATAATTAATTTCACTGCTGGATTTTCTTTTTATATTTGAAAAGTTAAGCTGGAAAAATCTTTTCAATTCAATTTCAATTGAATTCTTCTTTTGGGTCCCCCCTCTGTCAGGGGCCCCTAGAATCTTCCTAAACCCCCCCCCCTCAGCGTCTCTGAGCTCACTGAGGCTTTTTTTAGCTCCTGCTTTGATGAAGGATCCAAACATCTTATCCCAGCGTTCCTACAGAACATGTCATGTTTGAACCAGAACCAGCTGGGTTCTACAGAGTTCCCGGCAGCAGAGGTCAGAGGTCAGCGCCGGGGCTAGTGGGATTTACAGGAAGAGCTCTGATGGGGGATGTGGAAATGGTTGGTTCTGTGGAGCTGGATCTTATGTTTGCTCCTCAGATGGTTGCAGAACCAGAGTCGGCTTATAGATCCGTCTCATGGTTGGAAACTGTGAGGTCATTTATCTCTGCGTCTGAATCAGATTCTTTTCAATTTTTGGTCCTTATTTGTCTGTCATAGAGTTATGATACATAGATTTATTAACTATCTTCTTTGTTTTCAATTGTAGTTTGAATAAATCTTCTAAACGCACGGCTGAGTTTGCTTCATTCTGTCTGTGAGGGTTCTGGTTGATGAATTCTAGTCAGATCAGTGTATTTCTATACTGATAATTCACCTCAGGTCACTTTATAGATCCAGTTCAATCAGATCATCCAGTAAAGGTTAAACATTTCTATGTAACAAAAACCAGCTGATTGCATCGACTCATTGACTCTTCAGCAATCCCTCACACTAAGCATGCTTGTAGCGACAGTGGAGAGGAAAAACTCCCTTTGAACAGGAAGAAACCTCCAGCAGAACCAGGCTCAGTGTGAGCGGCCATCTGCTGAGGCCCACTGGGGTTCAAGGAGACAGAAGCAGACATAGAAAAAGAAGATAGAAGCTCTGATCTATAAATACTTCCTATGTTTGGAAAGCTAAAGGTAAGCTATCTCCACAAGTGGCTCTGTCTGGGAAACAAACGGTTAATCAGACGAACTCTGAGCCAGTTTGCATGTCAAAGATGAAAGAGAGAACATCCAGTTAGTCCCAGTAAAACACATAGAGCTTTAATAGAGCCCATAGATATAGAAAAGAAACAGGACTACACTGGAAAACAGGCCAAGCTCCAACATCTAGAAACAAAGGTGTTGATGGCAGCAGCACAGCTGATATTTCTCTCCAGGATGGAGTCACAGCCAAACAGGAACAGACCAGACGAAGCTACTATGAGAAAAAGCAGAGAGAGCAGAACGTTAGAGATTGAACTAACAGATTCTGCAGAGTGGGAGAATAGAGATAGAATGAAGCAGAATGATGAAAAAGGGGTCCCTATGTCCTCCAGCAGTCTAAGCCTATAGCAGCAGAACTATAGAGATAGATCAGGATAACCTGAGCCACTCTAACTAGAAGCTTTATCAATAAGGAAAGTTTTAAGCCTAGCCTTAAAAGGTTCTGTTCTGATCCTGTGCTTTTGTCTTTTATCTATAAACCTCCCAAAGAGGTCTGAATCGGAAACTGATCTTTTTGTGGTTTGTTTAGGGAATTGAGATAAAAAAAAAAAATTATTTTCTTTCTGATTTCTTGATCATTCTATGTTCGTCTCCCACAATGATCTGCTTGTCACAGTCTTGGTTGTGTTTTGTTTTTATTTGAGTATTCAGTTTTACTTTGTTCCATGTTTTCTAGTTTTATGTCTCATTTTGTTGTGTTTTCTGATTATATTTCAGTTCTTAGGTTTTTATTTGTTGCCCTCTTGTGTTGGTCTAATTTTCCTGAGCTCCTTTCTAGTCTCATCTGTTCTCACCTGCTCCCAATCAGCTCGTTAGTCCTCTCTTTGTTCAGCCTCCCATTAATTCTCTCCTTGTGCAGCTCCTCAGTGCTGGTTCCTCATCATGATGGGTTCCCCCTGATGTCTCCATGGTTCTGGTCTGTTCTACTTTTTCCATGTTGGATTGTTGGATTCCTGCCTCAGTTGTTTGTAAACCTTTGTAAATGAAGTATTCTCTTTTTAAATGTGATGGAGTGAAGTCAGTCTTCTAACTGTGGAGGAAGAAGACGGTCTGCGTTTGAGGCTCATGCTGTATAATCAGGTTTAACCTCCTCAGACCTTCTCAGCGTCAAACTTGTCAGCATCAGTTCAGCTTAGAACAAACAAAGTGGGTCAAACCTTCAGGTTTAATGAAGACCAGCTGCAGCGCCTCATGAAATGTCGTTTTTAAAAGCCGTTACACAGGAAACGGCGACATGCTTCACGCGTGTTCGCCGCCCTAAAGTGACCTAACGTGAAGGAGGAAGGTGAACGATCACTGCCGTTCGTTCATTCTGCTGACCTCTGATGATTTATCAGCAACACGTGGAGCCTCCTGTTAACATGGCCGACGCTCCGCCTGCTCCTGCTTTCTGAGCTGCTGTGAACCTCTGCTGGCGGCCTGCGGCGTGGCGCCGGCAGGTTACTGAGCGCCGGGTGGTCAGGAACGACCTCACTGCTGCTAACAGGAACATTTTAGCTCTGATGTTTCTCAGCTTTCCTCTCTGGTATTTTTAGGTTTCTTCTGCCAGATTTATGATATCGATGTATTGAAAAAGGCTCAGTTTGGTTGTTTTGGTGAGATAATAATATATTTATATATCTGCTCTGTAACCAGCAATAAGAAACAACATCCTTTAGAGGCAGAGAGTCGGTTTTTATCTCAGGATGTGAGAGGAAGCAGGTTTCTGAGCTGCAGGTGAAGCCGTGCAGGGAGAGGATGAGATTGGTTGGATAATTATGGGACGCTAATGGCTCCCTTAAACCGTGGCGTCATCATAACACAGACATGAATGTCTCTCCAAATGAGCATTTGATTACTTTGAGACTGTGGCTGACGGTGCAAACGTCCTGCAATGAATTAATGTGCAGGGAAGACAAAAATTAGATAAAGAAAAACATGCAAGCCTGAAACCTCTGCATGTTCTGAAGCCCCGCCCCCTAAAATATAGTCTCCGTCGGGTAAACGATGCACCTTTTCTCCCGGTTATCATTTCTGTTTTTGTCTCTTTCTTCCCTCACTGGACAGAGTACGGATGGAGCTCTATTCAGAAAATACCAGGTAATAGATAAAGTAATCTGGACTTTTAGAGCTTGTTTAGATTACGAAACCTTCGCATAGAATTGGTTCTTGTAATCTGAAACAGAGAATGGCACAACTACAAACCTACAAGGACATGGCCAGCTACCCGAAGAGACAGGTTAGGAATTCATTTATCTGCTCTGCTTTATGTTGGGCACAACAAAATACTGTAAAGTTATATAATGAGGCTAAATTAAAGGATTTTAACTTTTTCTAAAGTACTGTGAGCAAACTAAGTTGGCCATTTTTAATCCTAGAAGCAAATTTCCAATCAGCTGATGATTCACTCCTCTCTCTGCAGAGTAAAAAAGAGAGAGAAAAAAAAATTTAAATTAAAAAAGAAAGAAGGAAAAGAAGAAAAAAATAGAAAAAAAGAAAAAAAGAAGAAGAAAAAAATAAGGAAAAAAATAGGAGGTAGAAGGATCTATGGTTGGTTTGGTTCCTTTAAACTCCCCCCCCCCCCCACCACCACTAACAACATGTTTTCAGATCCACAGAAAATTTTCAGGGGGATTTAAGACTTTTAAAATAAAGATAAATTCATCAATTTGATGCAGACTGGCTGTTTCATAGCATCAGTAGATTATTTTAACTTAATAAGTAAATAAAAAATATGCCCATCACAATATATAGTCATTATGAAGTCTCTAAATCATGTAATATAACATATTATACAAATAGTTATGAATAAAATGTGTTAATGGAGCAGAATAATACAGATGAGCCAAATGTGCTAAATTGATGATGTTCATCAAATATAATGGATTGATTATTATTATTACATTTAATAAGATTTTACATCAGGACTGAATTACAAGTTTGTCTGTTGATGCTGTAATATTTTCCTATTTGCAGATCGAGCATTCATGATTCCATATACTTTTATGGAGGACCAACTCTGCCATATTTAAAAATAAATACAGAAATAAATAAAAGCTCAATAAATAAATAAGCATACAATTAATTGCCCCCAAAAAATACAATAAAATAAAAGTAGGTAGAAATTAAATTATACAGTGAGACGTAAATGTGTATATTTCTTAATTAGCTTCTTTATTTAGTCATCTTTGTAATAATTACCTTATTTACTTACGTGCATGTTCTAATATTTTTGTCTGTTTTATTCTTCCTTTGTATTTTTTTACCCTCTTTATTTCTTTAATACTATTTATTTCTTCCGTCGTTTTTTCCATTTCTGCCTCATTATGCAAATGAGGAGGGGGCGGGTCTTAGAGGGTCACCTTCTGCCCATTGGTTGGTTAGCATTTTACTGCATAAATTATACCTACATTTATTTGTTTATTGTATTTTTACGGGGAAAATAATTGTATGCTAATTTATTTATTGAGCATTTATTCATTTAAATGTGGTAGAACTGGTCCTCCATATGCTTTAGCCGACTCCACAGAGCTTTCTGCTCTCAGTTACAACATTTTTTCTTTAATAAGTGCATTTTTTCTTGAATCGAGGGGGTAAGTGAGACACTTTGTCACTGGAATAAGACAATTTACATTTAAATTAATAAAAAAAGAATGCATTGCCTTATTTCAAGTGCATATTATCTAATTATCTTATTTTAAGAGTTAATATCCTCCTCCCATTGCAAATTAATCTTATTTATCTACTCAAACTAAGACATTTTGACTTATTTCTAGATGGTTTTTGCAGTGCAAATGCTGCGCAGGGAGGCATCAGTACAGCACGTCTCCATGGGAGTGGGGAGTACCAGCATGGCGGACGGTGGCAGCCATCCAGTGAATAAATAGAGATCAGTGTTTAGTTCTGGGAGGAAGCTGGATAGCAGTGGGCAGAACATGGAACCTTCTGGATGCTTTTTGTAGATCCTGCAGATGAAACGTGACGTTGCCTGATGCACAGGAACGTAAAAAAAGCAGAAGATGTTTGGCAATAAAAAAGCTTTTTACAGGACGCCCACAGCCTGACCTTCATCTAAGTAATCAGACGGTTTGTTGGGACTCCTTTGGCTGCAGGGAGGAGAGAAGATCCAGAATCAGATTGATTTAGTAATAATCCTCAGGCTGGAAGATGAGAGGAAAACACGGAGATCTGAAACGTCCTTGCTCAGTTTTTCTTCTTCTTCTTTTCCCTCGTGCTAAAAACTAAAAGAAGGGATGAAGATGAAATTAGAGCCCTTCAGTTATTTTCCATCAGATAAAACCTGCGGCTGACAGGAAGCGCCTGGAACTCGCTTAAAGCGTTTCAGCTGAGGCGGCGCCAGCAGCGCCTGGGACAGTTTTAGGTCTCTGTCCCATGTGGACACCTGCCGTCTCTGTCCCATGTGGACACCCGGGGTCCCAGCCCCATGTGGAGGCCCGGGGTCTCAGCTGGCTGCAGAACAGACCAGCACCTGGCCGTCCGGCACCGGCCGCAACCCTGCATCCTTCCTGGCTGCGGCTCATCCTGTTAGCGAGGGTCCAGACGGATTCCCAGTGAATCAGCTGATTGCTGCGACGGCGCCCAGAATCCCTTCAGTTCGGTTAGTTTTTAAACCTTCAGCTTCATCCTCCTCACTGGATCCTCTGGTTCTGACCAGCGGATCTGTTAATGTTTTACCATTTCAATCAGAAAAAGACAAATAGAAGAACTTTAATAAAACAATGACTTTAGTCTTTGGCGCTCAGACCTCGGCAGGAAACATTAGCTTTGAATTTTGCTTTGATATGCATGAACAGGAGCAAAGAACCTGGGGACCTGGAAGATGAAAGTCTAGCTTGGATACCTCAGTTTGCATGAACCTGTCCATGATGAGCAAGCATGAAGCGACAGTGGAGAGGAAAAACTCCCATTTGGGAAGAAACCTCTGGCAGAACCAGGCTCAACATGGACCAGTTTAGATGAGACAGCGAAAGCAGTAAGAGTCCAGGAGGAATGACGCTCTGATGAAGCTTTAGATACGATGGTGGAGGAGGGGATGGAGGCGATGGAGGCGACCGCTGCCTGCGCTTTGGGAAGCAGACTGAGACGTGGATTTGGAGATGAGCTCTGGATGCTGATTGGGCTTCGTGGAGGTGTGGTTCAGAGCTGATTGGCCCGTGACGGAGGCGTGATTAATCGTTTCCTCAGTTGAACTTCTGCCTGTGCTCCATTTAAATTAATGGTCAGGGGGTCCCAAAGTAGGGGGCGGGACCTCTGGGAGGTCACAGGAAGCAAGGTGGAGGGTCACGGTCATCAATAATTCCTGAGGTCTAATTTAAATATTCATCGGATTATTATTTTTAAATAATGTATGACGTATTAATGTATTTAAATTATGAAATTCACGATTAAGCAAAATTTTCATATTAGTTAAAAACACATCAAATAATTAAATCTTATTAAAAACAAAAACTAAAATAAAATATAATTACTTCACTTTAAATACAGAATATAGAGTAAAATAATTGTTTGTATATTCAGGGAGTTTAAAGTTTGTTGAATTGTTTTTCTTAAGTAGATTTCAGACTTTGTCAGGATTTATTTAACGTTCTCAAAATGAAAGGAGCAATATGTCAGTTTCCACCACTAGGTGTGCTGTTGAGCGCTGTCTGCAGAGTCTGGATTTAGTTCAGGAATCATTGTTTAAAGTCGGGCTGATTTCTGCCACTTGTCCAATAAAAGACGATCTGAAAATTACAGCTTTTCACTTTTCAACTGAATATAGACGTCGTTTCGACATAAATTGTGTCGTCTTTTAAAGCAATTTTTGCTCGATGGGACGTTTAAATATAATACTCTATCAAGTTAAGGACAATAAAGTTCATTTTTCTTCAATAAATTCACACAAAAGATAATTTGGTTTCAACTCTGATAATAAAAATTACATTTATTATTATCATACTTAATATAAAACCTACTACTGCCTTTATTGCATTAATATAATTTAATCTATTGATATATATTTTTTATTTATATTTAGTTTTGATATACAATGTGAGATCTGTTGTTTCCCTGGTCTCGTCATTTTGATCAACAATAAAAGTGAAAAACTCGCTTATCTAGAGTTTGATTTTTTCCCAAAATCTAGATAAGTAATTTTTTTCTTTAAATAAGTTATTTTTTCTTAAATTGAGGAGATAAAAGAGACATTTTGCCAATGGAACAAGATAATTTAGGTTTAAGATAAGAAAACATAATAGCATTGTCTTATTTTAAGTTCATTTTATGTAATTATTTTATTTTAAGAGTAAAAATATTTATATATATATTTACCTGCTCAAATTAAGGGTAAATACACTTAATTTAAGACATTTTTACTTATTTCCAGATCGTTTTTTCCAGTGCATGAACAGAATCAACAATAAATCTGGATCCAGGCTCAAAATGAGCTGCTTGATATGTGCTTGAGAATGGCTTAGTCTCTGGTTAAACCCAGGTTTAAAGCCTTGCAGGGCAGCCTAAAGCCCACTGCCAACATTAAGACAGAAACAAGAAAGGAAATAACGAACGATCAGTTCAGGGGTTTGAGAAAATATGTTATCTATTTTAAGAAGCACTTTAGATTTAAAAAAGTGGAAAAATTCTCTTTTTTTATTATTTAAAAATTCAATGTATAACAAGGATGCATAAAAACCTCATTTTATTTCAGTGTTAAATTCAGTTTAAAGTAACAGATTATAATTAAAAATGTCTCCGGACCTTTACTGGGTGATGATTTTCTTTATTCGGACCCCAATGATTTTTAATTGGTGACTCCTGGTTTAGAAGAAAGAAAGCAAGAGAGCGAGTTTTAATTTGAAACTTGACCAAAAACAAATAAAACAAAGAAACTTTCTGAATTTTCGGATGAAGGTCTCCGGTTTCCTGCAGGATTAAAACAGTTTTCTATTGAGGACAGACCAAACGGCGCAGACAGGAAGAAGCTGACGGAGTGCGGCCCCGTGTGAGAACAGCAGCAGCTGCTGCCTGGTTAACTCCTGAAGACGCATTAGTCTGCAGACGTCTGGGCTGCTGTCGGTCTGCAGCAGCTCATCCATCCCTCTAATTGACAGCCGGTCGGAGGGCTTTTCCTGCAGCCGTCTTTACTCTGAGCCGGACGGGCAGGAGAGGGATCCGGGGCAAGTAAAACGCTCCGTTAAAGCTCTGCTTCAAGTCCGAAACAAGCTAAAAAAAAACAACTCCTCAGGACAGGAGCAGATTTATGGAGATGGAGGCACTTTGGCGCCGTCCTGCAGCAGCTGCCTGAGGTCTACCTACCACTGAACATTGTCCTCGCTGTGAAACACGGTGGTGGCAGCACCATGCTGTGGGAAATATAGATGGAGCTGAATCCTAGGAGACCTGAGAGGAGCAAGGCTTATGCTCCCAAGAGCAGCGTGATTGGCTGATGAGACGTCATGTAAAACGGTGCATTTAGGGACTATGATAAGTATCAGAAAAAACACTACTGGGTTAAAATTTTGAGCTGATTTTAACACAGGAGACACGAACTATCGCGAACATCCAGATAGAGACTCCCAGATGAGAACGTCCTAGTCAAAGGTTAAAGATCTAGATCTAAATGAGAATCTGCAGCGTTTGAAAACTGATGTTTTCTGTCCATCCAGATGTTCCCAGCTGGAGGAGAAAAACCTGCAGAGGTTCTGCTAAATACTGACCCAGTGGGCCTTAAAGTCGTAGGGAAGTCATATTTAAAGGTCAAATCATTCTGGCTTACACATGGATATAAATGTGCCCTTTATCAAACCATACTGTCCCAAAAGTTAGAAAATTTCTATTAAAAAAAGTTTTTCTTTGTTATCTTCTGCAGGCCAGTTAGTTCTACGTCAGCCTGAACACCTAAATTCAGCCAATCATATATCAGCGCTCATCTGTCAATCAAATGTTTTCGGTCATAGCATCTTGATTCATGTGTTGCAGCTAATATACGCAACGGTTGAAACCAGAATCCTTTCCTTTCCCATTGAGTTGCGTCCCAGTGTTCACGGGGATGGACGTCTGTGTCTTCGGCAGGCGTAGAGCTAACAGAACTGGCAGCGTTGCGAGGCAAGGGCTCAAACATGTACGGCTGGAAGCCTTCTACACCAAACCAAGCTTCTGCCGCCCTGGCGTCCTCTTCCACAACATCTTCGTCCCCGCTTTCCTCCTCTAAATAAAAAATGGATGACGGAGGAGACTCATCCACGACCTCCGACACTAAACTCTCCTCCTCTTGCATGTTTCCGCTGTCCATAGCGTTCCTTGACAGCGTCGTTTCTAAGTCACCAATTTAGTGCTACTTGGTCCCAATGGAATTTCCCATTGGGGACCTGCTAGCGCTAAGTTGCTAACTGGTTAGCAATTTAGTGCTACTTGGTCCCAATGGAATTTCCCATTGGGAACCTGCTAGCACTAAGTTGCTAACTGAATTTAGATTTCTGGAGTGGGTAATAAAATATTTAGTAAAGTTCTTCCAGTTAAATTCCCTCCAGGTCATTGATATTTCACTTCCTGTTTCTCATTTTGCTTTAATAGCTGCTGTGGATTGATTGTTGTTCTGTGAGGAGCGGTTCTATGTGGCTGATATCAGACCTTTGATCTTCTAAACTAGGGATGCACGATATAATGGGCCCCCTATCGGTATCGGCCTTAAAACTGAATATCGGACATCGGCCCCCCCACCGATATTTAACCCGATGTTTGATCAGCTTCTGAGTTTCTAAAGTCTAAAAAAATAATAAATACTACTTCTTCTTCTTCCTCAAAAACTTATTTTTTACAGACTTAAAAACTTCTAAAGACGAGGGAAAAATATTGATCCATTAAAATATCCCAATATCTTCATATGCTGATATATTGCCATTTAAAAACACCATATCAATCTCTTTTACTAATGAAATATTGCTATATGTCATCGTTATGCTACGAAATCCCCTGAAAATTCACCAAATGTTGCCATATTTTTATATGTTGATATATTGACGCGGTATCGATCTATTTTACTAACAAAATCTCACAAGAATTTGCAAAATATCACGAGAGTTTGTAACAGAACGATGAAATTTCACCAGATTCTGAAAGTAAAATAGATCGATACCACGTTTTTAAAAATCAATTTGATATCAGCATATGAAAATATATTTGAGTATATTATTTTTCAAAGTGTCAGAAATGGATAACAAAACTGTTATTTTCAATGACTACTTATTTTTGTCCAGCTTTAACATCGGTATCGATATCGGTTATCGGCTACATGAGTTTTAAAATATCGGCATATCGGATATCGGCCAAAATCCCGATATCGTGCATCCCTAATCTAAACAGTTTAATATGGCTGTGATCTGTTTCTGTTATAATTTTAACCTTTGTGTTACCATAATGCCGCAGCTGTAGGTATCAGGAAAAGTCTTGCTTATCTAATTGTTGCTTCTCCTGTAACATCTCAAAACTGAGCATTCCCTACTAATGTAACGCCAAGCCACACTTTTCAGATCTGGATTTCTATGAAACGTCAAAACAAGCGATTATTTGCGTCAGCTTCACCCTCATTCTCTCCTCTCTGCTGGTTCCTCCTTAAACCTGATAAAATATGACAAAGTCTGTTAATCAATCTGACAGACGGTAGAAAGTTTGAGCGGTGTGAATATTTCTGAGCTTCATGGTCCGGTTAGAGGAACGATGAAATGAGGCCTTGAAGATGATTTTCCCTCCAGCCGACTCCACCGGGTCTCCGTCTGACCTCTGACCCCCGGCTCAGGCTCCTCCTGGCTGTAGATGTTCCACTGGATCGAGTCCTCAGGTGCACCTGGAGCTGCACATCTGGGTCCTTTTTTGGTGAAGTGAGGAGGAGGAGGATGAGGAAGAGGCAGCCGGACATGTTGACGAAGCCACAGAGAGGGAGGGGGCCGCAGAGCCCGGTCCTAATAGGAAGTGATTAAATCAGCCACGAGGGACGAAGAGGAGAACAGCGTGAGGCGCACACACAGAGACGCAGAGCAGAATGGAAGAGACAAGGCGGCGGCTGGAACTGGGTCGCAGTGCGTTGATGGTGGGGGGGGGCAGAATCAATAGAAAACCTGTTAAACTGATCAGCATCACGAGGAGAGACGTTATGATCACATCCATAAACATATTTCTGCACTTTGTGGAAACCTCAGACAGATGAACGTCCCTCTGGTTTTATCCTGCGAAGCTTTGGTCTCCTGGAAGTTTTACTGATCAGATGTTTCCGAGACGGACGGACTGGTTTATTCTGGTTTATACTGGTTTATACTGGTTTATTCTCAGAAACCAGCTCATCTGAATGTGTGTCGCAGTTAACGCAGTTATTCAGTTACTCTGGTTCACCTCCCCAACATTGTAGGTGACCGCAGAAAGGCGGCCTCTGATTGGTCAATTCTACATCCGCTCTACTTAATTCTATTCAGTGTATTTCTATAGCTCCAATTCACATCATGTCATCTCAGGTCACTTTCCAGTTCACCAGATCATCCAGTCAGATTGATTCAAAGTTTCCTATCTAAGGAAAACCAGCTGATTGCATCGACTCATTGACTCTTCAGCAATCCCTCACACTAAGCATGCTTGTAGCGACAGTGGAGAGGAAAAACTCCCTTTGAACAGGAAGAAACCTCCAGCAGAACCAGGCTCAGTGTGAGCGGCCATCTGCTGAGGCCCACTGGGGTTCAAGGAGACAGAAGCAGACATAGAAAATGAAGCATAGATACAAAAGGCAACTGTCAACCAGCTCCACAGGCGGCCCCGTCCAGGAAACACACAGCCAGGCAGACGAGCTCCGAGCCAGCTCCCATGTCAGAGGATGAAGAGAGCACATCCAGTTAGTCACAGTCAGAGAAACAGGACTACACTGGAAAACAGGCCAAGCTCCAACATCTAGAAACAAAGGTGTTGATGGCAGCAGCACAGCTGATATTTCTCTCCAGGATGGAGTCACAGCCAAACAGGAACAGACCAGATGAAGCTACTATGAGAAAAAGCAGAGAGAGCAGAACGTTAGAGATTGAACTAACAGATTCTGCAGAGTGGGAGAATAGAGATAGAATGAAGCAGAATGATGAAATGGGGGTCCCTATGTCCTCCAGCAGTCTAAGCCTATAGCAGCAGAACTATAGAGATAGAATGAAGCATACCTCTACTCTATGCGTATTTCCTGTTTGGTACCTAATGGCAGAAGCTCTGGCTTTAGTGCCGTCCAAAACGCCTGGCACACCTAGGACTCTATCCCAGACGCCGTGCAGGTAAACTGTGTGTCGTCCGGTGTTGGATGAGGGGTTGTAGACGGCGAACTCGTCAAACCGACACACGGATACCCACAATCCTAGCTAGCTCCTGATTGTGTCGTGTTAAAATGATCATGAAACATGGACGTTGGTTCTAAATGTCCAAAATTATTATCATGGTTTATGGCACAACAAGGTCCCTTTGTAAAACCTTCAGGAACAGGAAACCTTCTGGGTGGTTTTCCTGTTCTTCTGAGGTCCATTTTCAAACTAATCTCTGCTTTTGGAGGTTTTTTTTTCTTTCTTATTTTTTCCCATAGTTTGTTTAATTAATTGAATAAAAGTGATTAAAATAATTTTTGTTTAAACTCAAAAAATGATTTCTGAGCCAAATAAAAAAAGCAGGAACCTTTGAGAGAATTTCTATCTAAACGGTTTTCTCTGATTTAAAGGAATTGATCAAGCAGATATAATCTATAGGTTGACTCTGGTTCATAATGGACCTGCTGGTGTCTATCATCCAGGAAGAATCAGATTGATGTTGAGCGGAGGTCTGTCTGTCTGTTCCAGTCCTCCTCTTCCTCCTCCTCCTCTTCCTCCTCTGTCTGCTGCAGAACTGGAGCAGAACGCTCGGATCTTCTGAGCGTGAGTGACGAAGCTATAACGAGGTGATGAGGGCTCGTCTGACCTCGTTTGGTGCTAAATTAAAACGAACCTGAATATTGACGCCTAATGAAGGCAGGAAGGTGTGTGTGTGTGTGTGTGTGTGTGTGTGTGTGTGGGGGGGGTGATGACGAGGCTGAAACAGTTTCTGTGATGCATGAACCACAGAGTCCTGTTAGAGAGCAAACTGGACCGATTGGTGGTAAATACTGATGGGCAGTGATGCAACTAGTGTAAAATGATGAAGCAAAGGGGACAGAACCAGTTCAAAGAGACAGACTCTGATTGGACCTCTGTCTTCAGTCCCGCCTGATTCGTCCTTTCTTCAGAACTGCCCATGGTCGACACCTGGAGGCCTCCTGCATGAACTGAAGAACACTGACCTCCATTCCAGTACATATGCAACATGAAGAATAGAAGAAGAAGAATTTAACTTTATTGCCATTCCACCGTCACAAGTACAAAGCTATAAATTTCCCTCACTGCATCTAACCCGTCCCCTTGGGGAGCAGAGGGCTGCCATTGTGTGGCACCGGGAGGGGGACGGGGTTAAAGGTCTTGCTCAGGGACCCAGTGTGGAGGCTGTGGGGATTGAATCGGGTACTTGCAACCGTCTCGGAGCACTGCTGTAACCACTAGGCCACCCCTCCCACAGGAGAGGGTGGATCACGCAACAATCAGAACCTGATTCAGTTCTAGACCCATGCAGACGTTATTGCATGAATTTGGCGAGCAGGTCTGACTGATGTTTCAATGAAGCTGCTCTTTAGCACATCGCAGGATGGGACAGACTTGGACTGACTGGGACAGACTGGGAGTGATGGGACTGACATGGAGAGACTTGGACAGACTGGTACTGATGGTTCAGACCCGGAGAGACTTGGCGAGACTGCGACTGATTGGACAGACTTGGACAGATGGGACTGACTAGTATAGACTGGGACTGACTTGGACAGACTGGGAAAGAGTAGGACACATGGGACTGACTAGTATATACTGGGACAGAATAGGACAGACTGGGACAGAGGGACTGACTAGGACAGAATGGGACAGATTGGGATTGATGGGACTCATGGGACCGACTTGGAGAGACTTGAACCGATGGGACTGACTGGGATAGATGGGACTGACTAGGACAAATTGGGAAAGAGTAGAGGAGATTGGACTGACTGTGTCAGATGGGACTGACTAGTATAGACTGGGACTGACTTGGACAGACTGGGACAGACTTGGACAGATGGGACTGACTATTATAGACTGGGACTGACTTGGACAGAATAGGACAGACTGGGACAGAGGACTGAATAGGACAGACTGGGACAGAATGGGACAGATTCTGAGTGATGGGACTCATGGGACAGACTTGGAGAGACTTGAACCGATGGGACAGATGGGACTGACTGACACTGACTGGGACAGACTTGGACAAATGGGACTGACTATGACAAACTGGGAAAGAGCAGGACTGACTGGGACAGATGGGACTGACTAGTATAGACTGGGACTGACTAGGACAGAATAGGACAGGTGGGAAAGACTTGGAGAGACTTGAACTGATGGGACAGACTGGAAAAGACTGGGACAGACTGTGACCAATTGGACTGACTGAGACTTTGCTCCTCACTCAGGTGGCCCCCAGTAAAGGGCCCCTGACTCCGTCCTCCTGGAGGGACCCCACAGGGCAAAACTTCTTAAAAACCTTTTTTTCTTCTTATTTTTTTAACAATGTTACAGGAACGTTTCTGTAAACGTGTCTCCATTGAGGTTTAAAACCAACAGACGTCCTCATTTACACGATAAAAGGCTTTTTACAGGAAGACGTTCTGAATGTGAACAGATCCTCAGAGAAGCAGAAACTCATCAGTTGGTAGAAGCTCATGGAGCAGGAGTTACTCTGAGGAACCTTTGAGCAGCTCTAGGAACAGAGTTCGAACTCCAAACTCTTTTCTCTGAGGTCGGAACCCAGCCTGTTGACATCCGCTGGGCTGACGCTGGGAGGTGGTATCATGGTACGGGCCGGGTTCTTCTCTGATGCCTCATTAATGGATCCTCAGACGGAGGACGGCATCATTTGGACACAGTATGATAGAGACAGAAGGACGGAGGCTCCTGGTTTGGTTCTGGGGACTATCGGACTTGTTCTGATGGTCCCAGTAAAGCAGCGAGGTGACGACCACCTAAACCCTCGCTGACTTTTGTTTGTGGCTGTCAGAGCGAAGCCGCACCTACTTCAGAGGGACACCTGTCATTAAGGTGCGTGTTGGAGTCTAATAATAAACCCACTTCACTCTGTCCCTGCATGGCGGTCTGCAGACTGCCAGTGAGTTACGGAGCGAGCGAGACTACCACCACACGGAGCAGAGGATGGCGGTCTGACGCTCCACAGGCTGATGGTTTCCTCTGTGTGTGTGCGTGTGTGAAAGTGACAGCTGAGCGACGGAGCGCTGACACAGGAGAGGAGGAACGACAGATATGCCAGGAAGGTGGAGGAGGGGCGGATAACAGGCGGGGGGGGGGAGGAAGAGGAGAGGAATGTTAATGAACGGACAAACAAAAACAGAACGGTGAGGAGAAGCTCAGAGAAACAGGAGGAGGTCAGAGGAGGAGCATTGCATCAGGAAATAGATTTTTCTTTTTTTTTGGACAAGAAATGCTTTTATTTAAAATGATTTCCTTCCTTGATCCCAGAGTTGAAAAATACAATTTGTAAATGACATTTATCACAGTTTTCTTTACTTTTTATTGCTTTTTTATCACTAAATTCTATATTTATGAATTTAGTGATAAATGTGTGTAATAAGTAAATAAATATGTAAACTTTCATTTTTATTCTCCATCTTTCTACATTCTCTGCGATGCAGTAACACCCTTAAGCACTTTGGTTGTTTTAATGTGCTGAATAAATACATCTTTTTATTCAATTAGTGATTTTTCTCGTTAACGTTTTTGATTAAAATGTTTTTATTTTGTATATTCTTTTGAACATCATTTATTATACTAAATTAAATCTCTACCTAAATTTAGTTATATTATTTACAACAAACAAATTCTATTTGATAAAAGTATTCCTAATTCATTAGTAATTATAATGCTAGTCTGCTAGTTAATGACTTGATATGTTATAATCACATTGATTTATGTTGCCTTACAGAAACCTGGCTGCAGCAAAAGGATTATGTGAGCATAAATGAAACAACTCCTTTAAGCTTTAATGCTATCTTAGACGCTATTGGCTTTGTTCAAAATGTGAATAGTCCCACACATTCTCATCTTCATACTTCAGACCTTTTGCTGACATTAAGAATCGACTGATCTTAGCTTTAAAACTTGGTACCATCCGTTCCAGCAAAGTGACTCACTGATGTAAAAGTACCTGTTTCTGTAACAAACAAGTGGAGATTTTACTCCTGCAGCACCAGCAGGTCCTGTGCATCCGGATGATGCAGGAGTTTAAAACAGGAGTAAAAATATCAGATGTGTTTAATTTTATCTTCTAAAATTCCAGAAACGAGTAGCTATTCTTAAAACTGCAAAGGACTGCTTGTTGGTCGATTTAGATGTAATATAACCGCATATCGAATATCAGTCAAATTGCATCCCTTATTTATACCTAGATATATAAGGGATGCATAATGTAGGATATTCAGAGTTTCTCCATGGAGACGTTTCCTAAATTACTACATTTAGACGATGGGGTTAAATTTCTGGTTTTGTTTCTGCTTTCTGCTGCTTCTTATTCAGACTGAAGACGCCCAAACAAGCAGCTATTTTTATTCCATCCCTTTAAGAAACAGCATGACACTGAAATATAAGGGTCTCCTTTCTCCAAACATATGTCCAAACCCAGGGTCAGGACCAGACGGGACATCCCTGTCCCTTAGAGGCACCAAGCTGCTGTGGCGGTTGCCAGGTTGTTGCTGTGAGGTTGCCAGGTTGGTGCAGGTGTCAGTGTCTCAGTCTGAACAAACAAACAGCTGTGCTTTAATCTGCCAGCTGGACGTCCACCTTGGACTCCTGTCCTACTCTTTGTGTCGGGGTCTCTGGTCTTGGCTGCAGTTTTTCTCTTTGGTCTCATGTTTCCTCGACTTAACCCCCCCCCCCCCACACACACACACACACACACACACTTAGAGGCACTAAGGGGTCTCACCGTCCAACTGAAGAAGACTCTTCATGTTGATTTCCCTCTTAATCGACTCTCTTCTGATGGACATGATGGGGCTGATTACCCATAATGCCGTCTGCTCCGTGTTTGTTGGGATCTTTACAATCAGCAGCTGACGGCCGAGAAGCTCTTGGTTAATTCATGACCTCCTTTTTAGCTCCGTTTCTGTTTTATTTATTGCTGTTTCGGATTTTCCATTTTTCTCTCTTAAGCTTTGCGGTTTTCTTCCTTTTGATTTTGTGCTTTTGACTCTTCTTCTATGGTTTAACCTTTCCCTCTGATTTTCTGTGTGTTTCCTCTTCGTACTTTTGTTTTCTGGTTTTTCTCTGTTTCCTGAATCGTTTCGAGCCTCCTGATTGGCTAACAGCAGTGATGTGCGTCTCCTTCGGCTCCCTATATCTGCTGTGATGCTCAGATTGAATCTAATTCTTAATTAATCACAAAATAGTATACGGTGTGAATACAATGCATATATTAGATACATTTTATTGATATTATCTGTGCATCCAAACATAAAAAAATACCTTAAAAAGTAAATAAATGACACATTTTTGGTTACTCTCTATATGGACCAATGTTTCATTCTGCCATAAACTGTATCACTAAAGGACCATATCTTTAAAATATTTTGAGTCCCACTGCTTCCAGTCGTCCAGTTCTGTTCTCAATGTGCCGACATCTTCCTGTTGTAACATATTTAACTTGCTACTCTTATAACCGGGTGTTTAAGGAAGGTTAAAGGTCATTTGATTTGGCTTTGTATTAAGCAGTTTACTTTGGTTCTAAAAATGTTGAAATCGGCCACAACGGCTACAGGAAGGATTGTTTCATAAAGTATTTCAGCATTTCTGTTGCTCCATCAATCTACAGAAACCAAACCTTGAGTGATCTGGGTCTTGGACCACAGACTGTTTCCCAGAACTTTCAGGAAACTTCGAGATGCCTCTAAAAGATGTAGGAGAGGAGCTCTCCATGTCCGATACTCACTTCACTAGAACGCCAGTGCAGAATCGTGTCCTCGCCAAGTACGTTCTTGAGAAGAACAGAGGAACGTCTGGACTGGGGGAGAACGGGAGCGCGCAGCATAAATATGGGCCAATGGGTCTTTTGCAGTCACGTGACCTCGACACAAGGAGGCGCCATGTTGGGGGGTAACCTGCCTAATTGCAATGAAGTTCATTTGAGTTCAAGTATTCACAGTAAAGCCGCGATGACAGTGCGATAATATCAGCAACATCGACATCCACAATAAAAACGAGAAGAAGCCTTACAGAGATAAACTCAATGAGGACGCCAGAGACCGGTATTTAGCTAAGCTAACCTCGATTAGCAATATAGATCCGTATGAGCTAGCAGCTAAAGCATGGACAGCCGATCCCTCGCTATTTCCACCAACTACAAATATGGACATAATTTATCTTGTTAATGGTGTTAGTGCATATACACTTGAAGAATTCCGAAACTACAAATCTCTGGATGCTCATGGACTCTTTCCAAAGCTTCCAAAATTATTAAACTCAAAGTACATAAAGCTCTTTTACATGGTAAATAAATTAAATCTTGTGACCCCTGGAATATTAAGGTTCATAGCAAATATATAGGTGGTTTTTTTGTTGTTGGTTTTGGTAAAAAAAAAAAAAGGTAAATCTCGTTTGGACGCTTGAATAGCAGCTCTAATTTCTCGCACGGTAACCCCCCAATATGGCGCTAATTACCCACAATGCACAGCGCGTGACGTCACGTGCGAAAGACCCATTGGAACAGAAGCGTACTGATGACATCACCACATTCAAAGCTAGTCTGGAGCTGCATTTGTTAAAATATGACATTTTTCATTTAGAGGGGGAAATAATAATGAAGACAGGCAGATAAACACAAATCAAATGAACATTTTGCCAAATAAAATAAAAACGTTAGCCCTGGCTGCTGCAGACGGGCTAATGTTAGCCCATCTGAAGCGGCCACGGCTATCGTCAACTCATCTGTAGTGGTAGGGTGGCCAGATGTCCGGCTTTAGGGCGGACAGTCCGGATTTTCATTGCACTGTCCGGCGTCCGGCGCTGCACCCAGCGCCGGACGTGTATTTGTCCTCCTTTACCCCCAGATTCCACATACTCCGTCAGCGCTCCGCCCCGCTCACGTACGGAGTACTTGTCTGTCATGTAAATCAATGAGAGCTGTTCCACATCCTCCGCTCGTCACCGCCCACGTACGTCTTCTCCGTCCTTCACCGTCAAAATACGGAGCTGAGCTATTTTTTGCTCCCCTCCGGTCCGTCCAGATCAAGACCCGCTATTGCAATCGCACCAAACAGAAAAAAGAATGTAGAGAAGACCCGGTTTGTCAAATTAAATTATAGTAAAAACAGATCGGTATCTAGAAATTAGAGCATAGTTTGTATATATTCCCAAAAACTAAGAGCAATTAATTAAATAATTGGATGCAGACTATTGGTGCTTCAACAGACCAGGAAGAAGTTGTGAGATTCTAGAGTGAATCTCACAACTTTAAAAGAAAATTCTTATTGCAGGAATGGATGAAGAGATGATGAGTTTGGAAGCAGTGAATAAACAGAGTTCATACAAACTATGTATGATCCTAGTTATCCCTGTTACAAAAATCAACAACAGAAAGAAAATATTTGGGCAGAAACTGAACATCTGCTGGATGATGATGGGGATTTTTTTAATATGTCAGATTAAATTAAGCGTTCACAGGTTTTATACAGGAATGAGGAACTCTAATTTAATGCTCTTTTAATGCTATTAGAAATAATTTTAATGCCATCAACAAGTATCATGTACACAAGTAATTAGTTTACATGAAATAAGGAGCTGTAAGCACAGTTCCATGACTCAAGTTTATATATATATATATATATATATATATATATATATATATATATATAGATAGATAGATAGATAGATATGGATAGATAGAGAACATGGTGAAATCATCTTTACTCTCAACAGGCTGCAGCCATGTCATGAATTCCTCTTTTCCAGCCACTTTTTGCAGTTTGCATCGTCCTATTCTCTAGCTCTTTCTCGAGCTTCTTTTCCAAACAACTGCTTTATGATCAATTGCAGCAGTTCTGCGCAAATTAATTGTGTTAAAAAAATGGTCACTTTTTAAACACCACAATGTATTAAATAAATACAAATGCTGGGAACCAATTCTTTTTTACATTTCTTTAATATTTTGTTCTATTCAGCTACACAAGCATCCTCTTTAAACTACTAAGAATTGTGCTATAAATGTGACTTTACCCGATTCTTATGTACACCTTAGTAATTTATTGATATGCCGCACAATGTCCTCCTTTTTGGTGCTATAGAAATGGCCACCCTATGTAGTGGCCAGGGCTAACGTTAGCCCTGACTCCCGTTAGCTGCTGGTTGCCGCAGTTTTCTCAAATTTGGAAAGTTTTTTTTTTTTTAAATTATGCCTAAAGTCGATAAATGGACCATATAGTGACGCTTTAAAGTATAATCAAGTGATCTTAAAACGTACATTTATTGAACAACAGCAACAGAAAAAGAGTTATTTTAACTTTAAATGGAGCGCTCCATTGAAAGCCGCTGCTGCCGCAGTGCATGCTGGGACAGCTGTCAATCTCAAGAACGGACAAGTCTGCTCTGATGCATGCTGGGTAAAGAGGGCGGGGCGAGAACAACATCCGAGGACTTGGTGCGTTCTCGGTCTGGCGTTCCCGGCTATTGGAACAGTGCTCGGGCTGCGGCTGTATCACGAGGACACGAGAACGCTCAAGAACGCATATTGAGAAACGGCCCAGGACTTCCTAGCTTCCCCCTCCGTCTTTGTTTAGCTTCCTGGTTATCTAGCGGTTACCATGGTAACTTAACTGCACCAAACCTGTTGGTTTCAGCTCTAGGCTTCACATGTTCTGCCTGTGGAGAAAATTGAGAATTATTCATTTAAAACACACTTATAAAAAAATCAGTCTCATAATTTCTAAGTTAAAAGGTGTTTTTATTTATGATCTAATTTTTGGAACATTTTATGTTGTTTGTTTAGAAATGGTTCTCTAGGCTTCACCATGTAAGCGATCCAACACATTTCTGATGCATTTTAGCTTAGATGCTAGCTTAGATGCTAGCTGTCGCTGGATTAGCAGAACTGTTCCCGCTGATTACATCCGTATGGTTTTAGAAAAGGAGTTACCTTTAAAGGCAGCAGAGACTATTGGAGAAATCCTGAAGCATTGATTCAGTCTTACAGGGTTAACATCATTTATTCATTTCCTAAAAGGATGAATAAATCTGCCCTTTAATGAGGTTCAGGGCTAATGGAGATAAACTACCTTCATTGTTTGGATGAAGTCAGTAGAGATATTTCTGGTGACATTTTTAGGAGATCAGGAGTTTCATTGATGTTTTTTATTTTATTTTCTTCAGCTCTGGTTTTCATTTTTAAGATCCTGGCAGGTTTCAGTCAGACAGGTTTTAGTTGGACCTGATCGTATGCGAGCTCCTGTTATTTAGTCCTCCTATGATGGTTTTAATGCTACATGATTCACAACATGCTGCAAAGCCGGAGTCAGATCGTGAAAAATCAGGAGGAACGAGTCGCTGTTACGGCCTCTTCAGTCTGAACTTATTTACTGATACAGCTCCCACACTGATGCATGCATGCTCTACATGCAAACTCATGCAAGGACACATAGCTTTCTATTTCTGTGTCTGTATCTCTTATTTCAGCCTGTTGTTCTCTGTTTATCAATTCTCTTCAGCTCGTCCACCTGAATTCATTATCGAAGCTCCGAACAACAGAGTGCATCAGTTTCAAATATAATCCTCCCGGTGTTTTTCCTGCATGACGGCGGGTGATGACAAATTCAGTTTGTCGGTTAAAAAAAAAAGCAGATTGAAATGGACAGCTGCAGCCAAAGTGTGGAAAAATACAGCGAGAAATCCTGATGACCGGAGTAAAGCCAACTAATGAGTCAACCTGCAAAAAGGATGTTTGAAAAGGATGAGAAATGCGGAGGAGAGGGGAGGATGGAAAGACTGAAGGTCCCAGAGAAACTGAATGAAAAGAAACAAGGCGGAGCTTTGAGGAAAGAAGTAAAAGACAGATAATGGAATAAAACAAACAAAAGAAGTTATGCAACTGCAGGGGTGAAGTTAGGAGTTGCCCTGGGGTGCCCACAGCCCACTTTTTTATACTCTTAGGGCCGGATTTATCAAGATCCAATTTTGCGTGCAGTAATTTGCGCTCGCAAACTGGAATTTTGCGCGAGGGGCTGAACCATGGTTTGCGGGTGATTTAACAAGAGCGATTGCGTAACTGGTGGCAGGTGCAAAACTGTTGGAGACGCCCTATTTAAATGATGGTTTTGCGCGTTTTGTGGTTTGCGGCAAAGTAGTTTGTAGTTTCTACAAACTAGTGCATTAAGAAATTTAAATCTTACAGTGATATATAAAGAAAAACCTTTGGCAACCTTTATTCCCTAAGGTGGTATGTGGCTGAATTTCTACTTCACTGCAGTAAAAAAAAAAAAAAAAACAACAACAAAAAAACAGGTGTTTTGTATTGGCCTGTAGAAAAATGCACACACCAAATGGCTCACAGGATGTGACTGTGGATGAGATTACTGCGCGTACGCATCCCCGCAGCATTGGCATGATGCTCCACAGGCGCAGGGGGAGAACCCCGACCCCGTCGGACAGCACTTCTGAAAAACGAGATTGGGAGATCCCAGCTCTCGCTGCAACCGTACGCTGGAATGACCCAGATGCAAAAAAGTACAATGTTGCAAGGAGTTTAGTGATATCTGGTATTGCGTGGGTCCTCCTTGTGGCTGGCTCCAAATCCATTCGGAGTTCCTCCAACAGCTCCAAAATGGCAATGCTGGATAAACGATATGTTTTGATGATCGTTTCCTCGTTCATTCCAAAAATATTCACACGGAGTAAAAAAATGCGTTCTCTGCGTCTCCTTGCTTCATTGCGATGTCTCCTTCTTGCGACAATAACCGCTGCCATGTGTGCGCAATTACGCATACAGACCATTTGCACCTTCTTTTGAAACGTGTTAAATATAGAGTCAGATACCGTTAGCAAAATTGCTTTCAGGTTTGATAAATCACTTTGCGAGTGCTAAATTAATATATTTACATGTTCTCCTCCCACAAGACGCACTTTTGCGTGTAAACGCCCCATATTGCATATTCATTGCAGAAAAAGTACTAAATGGATAAGAGGCGCTATTTAGCACGTTTTAAAGACCAAATCCTTTTAGCACGCTGTTGATAGATCAGTTTGTACATTTTTTAGCGTGCGCAGTGAAATAGCTCACATTTTTATACACGCAAACCTTTGATAGATCCGGCCCTTAGACATCCAGAAAGTAACAAAGTGCTTCATAAGGATCATCTGACATCGACTGAGTGATTATTCCACTGATTATTTCAAAGAAACAACTGGAAATAGATGACAAAAAACAAGGATGCCATTTATAAATAAAATATTATAAACAGCTGGTTCTCTTTCTATTAATTTATTAAACCTGTTATTTTGGATTATGCAGTTGTCAGGTTCTGGTTGAGGTTTTGAGTAGTGATGTTATGAGATGAGCCGAGGCTTCGAGGCGTGTGTCGGGTAATGGAGGGGGCGTTTCCCCGAAGCGCGTGTCGAGGCGTGATTCATTTAGAGGAGGGGCCAAAACTGATGACGTCCGAGGCCTCGCTAGCGTGATACCACGTGACCGCTTCAGGAAGTGGTTCAGAATGCGCAAGAATTTGAAAGGCATCTAAACAGCCTCAGTGTTCAGTCAAGATGTGGGAGTTTGGAGGAGAGATGCTGTCAGCTGCATAAAGTTTGGATAGATTCTAAGAATAGATTGGTTGGAAAAACAACCAATCTAGTTGCTAATTTGGTTAGAATAAACAATGTAATGATCAAAATTTGAGCAAACCACCAGACAAAGCCCGCGTCAGCTGTAAGAGTCAAGCTCCCACTCTAGAGGTTGATGGTTCAAGTCCTGTCTTTGACTTTTGAAAATTTTGATTAAACTTAATTATTTTTGGCTGATGAGACTAATTTGCATTGTTTTGCCCGAGTAAAAATATAGATTGGGAAAATTTGGTCTGTTTAGCCAAAAGATTGGTTGAACACAACTTCCAACCTGATTAAAACCAAAAAACATGGAAAAACTATCATGTTTGAATAAAAATTACTAAAACATTTTGCTCATCATTGCCCAATTTGCACAAACACTGTCACTGTCTGCTTGAGTTTATTTCACTAAAATGACAGAAAAACGGTGCACCTTAAATTATTGTTCTAAGAAATTTTACACTTAAAAAAAGCAATACAAGGCCTTGTCCATATAAGACTCAAACTCACTGCGGATCCAGACATTTGAATTGAGAAAGCTTCCTGGAGAGGTGGAGAAACGTCTTCAAACCTTGAAAACCAAGTCCAGTGGATATTTTTTTTAATTTTTACGGAAACACTTAAAAAAACTCACAAAAGATTTTATTATACACACCAACCATTAATAATTTCAAGGGAACTTAAAAGGGGGAAAAAAAGAAAAACAGTTGCAAAAAAAAAAATCACAGATTTTATTACAAACTGTTGTTCTGTACTCCACCAGTAGGTGGTGACATGTTCACATGAAGCCTCATGAACTGTGGGGATCGTTGAAGCTATTTGGCCAAACGGTTCAATGAGGCTTCATCAAACACTAACACAGAGGCGAGGAGGCAGAGGTGAATTCTTGTAGCTTTAATGGAGTTTTCTCAGGTAAAAGAGGCAGGAATCCAAAAAAATCCAACATAAAAAATGCAAAACAAACCAAAACCATGGAGACATCAGGGAAAACATGCACAAGGAGCCGGGGAAAGATGAGGGTTTATATGGGAGACTGAAGAAAGACGGGACTAATGAGCCGATTGGGAGCAGGTGTGAACAGAGGATTCTAGAAAAGGAGACCAACACAAGAGGGCAACCAAGAAACACCTAAGAACTAAAATACATCCAGAAAACACCACAAAATAGGAATGAAACCAATAAACCTGGAAAACAAAGAAAAACATGAATCAATGTGAAACTGAAAACTCAAAGAAAACTTAACAGAATCAAGAACCTGACAGCAATTATAAATATTTTTAGCCCTTAAAAAAACAGAACATTTGAATTCTCCATTTCTTTTACATCCATTAATCCGGCTGCAACTGAAAATCGTCCATATATCAGATACAATCTCATTAAAATACTCAGAACCTTGTTTTTTATAACTTGAAAAAATAAAGAATAGAATAAATTTGATCAAAATTGATTGGCTTTAAAGTGAGTTTATGTTGATCAATCTGTGGTTATAAGCAATATTTCATGTGTTCTGGTTGTTGCTTATAAAAAATCTTCCAACATAACCAGTTTAAAGCATATAAATGTATATTTTATGTAAAGATGAGGTCTTCTTGGGTTCTTTCATAGGAACTGCAGGCGCTGTTCCTTCTGTCCTCCTGGCCGCTGTCCAAATATCTATGATTTTGTTAATTGTTTTTCTAATTTGTTGTCTTTGCACACGGTGGAAAAATTCCTTCCTTCAACCTGTTATTGGAGGTTTTTGTTAGAGTTGAAGCCTCATTCTCTGCCTGTAGAGTCTAACGATGCCCATAAAGCATTTTATCGTCAGGTCGACCTTGACCAGAACATGAACTGATTCCAGCTTCTGTACCATGAGTGTGTGTGTGTGTGGGTGGGGGGGGGGTGATAATAACCTCGGCCAACACAATCAGTCGGACAGTAGCCGGGACAATAGAGCCTGATAATTTTCTGTCTCTTTGTCTGTTTACTTGTTTTTGTCTCCATGTTGTGACCTTTCTTTGATAAATACCTTTGTGGGTTGCCATGGAGACAAAGTGCGTCCACGGGTTGTGGACTGGAAGTAATGCCATTTCTCAATCTTTGTACTTGTGCGTTCTCGTGTGCATGTGAAACGTCATCCTCCTCAGCCCTAGTGCTGTTCCAACTCATTAGAACAAGAAGACAGAGAACGGACAAAGTCCCCGGATGTTGTTCTGGCCCCTCCCTCTTTACCGAGACTGACAGCTGTCCCAGCATGCACTGCAGCAGCAGCAGCTTCCAGGTTAGCGCTCACAGAGCTCAGAGCATTAAGTTAAAAGTTCTCTTTTCTGTTGCTGTTTCTGTTGCAGCGGCCAGGGCTAATGTTAGCCCGTCTGCAGCGGCCAGGGCTAACGTTAGCCCGTCTGCAGCATCCAGGGCTAACGTTAGCCCGTCAGCAGCGGCCAGGGCAAACGTTAGCCCGTCTGCAGCGGCCAGGGCAAACGTTAGCCCGTCAGCAGCGGCCAGAGCAAACGTTAGCCCGTCTGCAGCGGCCAGGGCAAACGTTAGCCCGTCTGCAGCGGCCAGGGCAAACGT
The DNA here is from genome assembly GCF_016077235.1 of Cyprinodon tularosa. Taxonomy (NCBI): domain Eukaryota; kingdom Metazoa; phylum Chordata; class Actinopteri; order Cyprinodontiformes; family Cyprinodontidae; genus Cyprinodon; species Cyprinodon tularosa. Next base: position 225,815 of record NW_024039299.1, on the reverse strand, counting down.
TAGCCCGTCTGCAGCGGCCAGGGCAAACGTTAGCCCGTCTGCAGCGGCCAGGGCAAACGTTAGCCCGTCTGCAGCGGCCAGGGCAAACGTTAGCCCGTCTGCAGCGGCCAGGGCTAACGTTAGCCTGTCTGCAGCAGCCCTCTCTCTCCATAGCCGTGTGTGAAGTAACACTGCCTCTGATGGAGGTTTGATTGTTTTATTTGGAAAAATGTTCATTTGATTTGTTTTTCTGACTGTGTTCATTATTATTCCTCCACTAAATGAAAAAAGTCATAATTTATTATTATCTAGAGACTATTAATAACAGGAGTTGAAATGCGGCTCCAGACTAGCTTTGAATGTGGTGATGTCATCAGCACGCTTCTTCCCGTTCTCCCAAAGTCCAGACTTTACTGGGTTCTATTCAAGAACGGACTTGGTGAGAACACGAGTCCGTACTGTCGTTCTCTTGAGTTTAGCCGGGGACGACCCGAAGGTTTGTCATGTCCAAACGGCCTCCAGAAGTCATTAGGACCGCGGTCCTCCATGAGGCTGTACCTACGTTAGTCCCTGATGATGGAGGATTGCTGTAAATCTGGCCAATCACCTGCAGGCATCCATCATCATTGGCTGAAAACGCTTTTTATAGAAACTCAAAACTGATCAAATTCATTAAAAAACTTCCCATTTTTTTAGGTAAAAAATGTTTTTTTATTATTATTGTTCTGGTTTATGTGTCAGAAAAGATGAAACGTTTGAGATTTAGATTTTTTTCTCTTGTGTCATCTGATGAGCCGTCCTCCACTTAGCCATGACTCAGAAGCAGCAAACAGGTGAGGAACAGCAGGACGGGCTTGATGCTAACATGCAGAGAGCTGCACACCAGCCTGCCCAGGACTTCAGGGGGAAGTCATACAGGTCCGAGTGTTTGCCGAGTTAATGAGTCAGGTTGGGTGAGGAGGAAGGGGGGGCGTCTGCTCTGTCTGAAGCAACAAAGCAACAACTCCTGGCAGTCACGGCCAATCAGTCAGCCCCGCTGAGAAACAGAACAGCACCTTCAGCAGCAGACTGATCCAAGTGGCTGTGACGGGCCGGCCACGCAGGAAGCCACTTCACAGCCGAGCCCACTGACACGGGCAACGAAAAACGACAACATCACAAACTCCGCCCAATTACTGCACATGATGTAATCCAGCTTCCAACAGGCTGATTCAAGGCGGGGAAGCATTCAGTCATACGTTTGGGGATCAGAACCGTCGATTGGAACTGAGATTAACAATCTCATGGTTTGCTGATGAAGGTTCTCAGTCATCCAGGTCATAGTCATTCCGTAAAAATTCAAAACAATTCAAAAAATATCCACTGGACTTGGTTTTCAAGATTTGAGTCTTATATGGACAAGGCCTTGTATTGCTTGGAAACATGCAATGGTAACCGATGATTTTTTTAATTTTTACGGAATCTCATGGTTTAGTTAAAATTATTCCCCATCAGTTTGGATTAATATAATCCATCTTAGTTCTCATTAAAAGGTAAAAATCAGGATAGGTGTGTATGTGGTGAGGCTGACTAACGGGAGCCAATCAGGGATCAGCATTGCTGGATGAATGATGCTGAGGGACCTCAGTGGAAGGAGACGTTCCTTCACTCGTCCAAAAAACAGAGTAATATTAGCCATTGGGTCTGATTTATGGAAAAAACTGATATTAATAATTTCAATCCCTAACTGTAAAATGTCCTGAATGTGTAAAATGTTAATAATGATTTTGCTGAGAGAATAAATGCTTTTAAATCTTTCTATTTTTGTTTTTCATCTTTAGATTTGTAGATTAGATCATAAATTCCCCTCAATCACAGAGAAGACAGAGAACAGACAAATTCCCGTCAGCAGCAGCCAGGGCTAACTTTAGCCCGTCTGCAGTAGCCAGGGCTAACATTAGTCCATCTGCAGTAGCCAGGGCTAACATTAGTCCGTCTGCAGTAGCCAGGGCTAACATTAGTCCATCTGCAGTAGCCAGGGCTAACATTAGTCCGTCTGCAGTAGCCAGGGCTAACATTAGTCCGTCTGCAGTAGCCAGGGCTAACGTTAGCCCGTCTGCAGCAGCCAGGGCTAACATTAGTCCGTCTGCAGTAGCCAGGGCTAACATTAGTCCGTCTGCAGTAGCCAGGGCTAACGTTAGCCCGTCTGCAGTAGCCAGGGCTAACGTTAGCCCGTCTGCAGCAGCCAGGGCTAACATTAGTCCGTCTGCAGTAGCCAGGGCTAACGTTAGCCCGTCTGCAGCAGCCAGGGCTAACGTTAGCCCGTCAGCAGCAGCCAGGGCTAACGTTAGCCCGTCAGCAGCAGCCAGGGCTAACATTAGCCCGTCAGCAACAGCCAGTGCTAACATTAGCCCGTCTGCGGCAGCCAGGGCTAACGTTAGCCCTGTCATTACCCGATCCGTACCGGAAGCACGATCCGTACCATCAGCTCATTTGCGCGTGCGCAAACAGAATAACTGCCGGTGGCCTTTTTCTTACTTTTTTATTCTTTTGTATTTTTAAGAGGCATGTGTTTCTTTTTGTATATCTTTGTATTTTCGTTAATATTGCATTTTCTAAAAATAAAAAAACAGAAATACTTAAAAAAGTTAAATCGCCTTGTGATAGTTACTCTGACTGCTCTGAGCATGCGCAAATATACTTCACACAGCGTATATATTTAAATTTGTTTAAATATTTGATTTACTCTGTACTTAACTATTCATTCCAGCAGTACTGATCCCACAATGGATTCATTTGCTACCTTTCCTGACCTGCAGTTTTTCATTGATAAGGGAACATTTCCCGAAAATTTAGATTTTTATTCCAGAAAAAATGACGTCAAGCAATACAATGGATTGAATTTAAAAAGCATCAATTTCTTCCAGAAAAGTCTTAATCTAAAGAACGGTAAAAGTGAAATACATATTTAGTCTGAACTTCTCTGAGCATGTCCGATGATGACGTCAGAAAATCAAACAATGTAAATAAGGCAAACTCTCCGCAAAGTTTTCATTATTGTTTCATATGACGTAGTTTATTGTGTTTTAATTATAAAAAATAAAAATAAGTATTATTAGTACCCTACTGGAGCTGTATCAGATTGAGTGACACGCTCTGCTTGTATTAAGCTAGCTAAAATATTAGCTTTGCTAACATGAAACAGGTTTAAAAAACGCTGAAAGCATTCACTAATTATCAGGACTTTATCATCATTAAGCAACAGGATAAAATGTTGTTGAGACACCATCGGGGAAAGTACATGTAATACGCAGTCCCAATAAAAAACCCAGAAAATTGAAAATTAGCCTAGATGAAATGGCTAACATGCTAACTGCTAAGATGATGATTGGTTGAGCTGAAGTAAACCTTTCATGGTAGTTTGATTCTGATGATTTGACTTAAAGGTGTGAGTTGGGGAAGGAGGGGGGTATATTCCTCATATTATATAACTGAACACCTCATTGCTGCCGTTATAACTGCTATTAGCTAGCTGTCCTACTGATAACGTTTTGCTAGCAGTCGACGATCGATAGAAACATTGATGCCAAATGAGTGTCAGTATCGAACCAATACTTTACTTTCAGATTCATTCTGGTATGTGTCTTGGTTCCCGTGTTTGAGTAGTGCATCTCTATTAGAGAGGATCTTTGTAGGGAACCTGGGTAGTCCGCTCAGGTGGAGCTCATCACTGCTGGGCTTTAAATGAACAGCAGAGCCGTCGCTTACTGCTGGTTTCTTGTTGTTTTGTTGCTTCCTTGTCATTTGGGTCCTCAGAACACCTCCACCCATCCTTGATATAAGAAAAACCCCGATCTAAAGACCCCCCTCCCAAAGTTTTCCTTCAGAAACGTGTGATAAATTTGAACATTTTTTAAGAAAACTCCCAAACAGAACTGAACTGGAGGACGTTTCTTTTTTTAACTTTATCATGCTGGTTTTTCAACTTAATGCAGCAAAATAGATGTTGTTTCTATTTGCTGCTAAATTTAAATTCTGTGAACTGTAAGAAGAAATACACAAACTTTTATTTTGTATCGTTTTGGCTCAACATTGTAATTTCACGTGATTAAAGTAGTGGCCTAAAAACTAGGGGGCGTGGCCTAGAAACTAGGGGGAGTGCCTTAAAACATAGGGGGCGTGGCTTAAAAACTAGCAGAGTTCCCTAAAATTTAGAGGATGTGCGCTAAAATATAGGGGCGTGGCTTAAAAACTAGAGGGAGTGTGCTCAAATCTAGGGGGCGTGGCTTAAAAACTAGAGGGAGTGCCCTCAAATCTAGGGAACGTGGCCTAAAAATAAAGGGAGTAGTGACCTAGTGGTTAGAGCATAGAACTTGGAATCCTGAGGTTCTGAAGGTTGAACCTGGGTCCCTGAGCAAGCCCAATGACCAATGCACAATGGCAGCCCACTGCTGCCCAAGGGGAGGGGTTAAACACAGAGAGTTTATTCTGTTGCTCTGTTGTTGTGACACTGGAATGACAATATAAGCTGGAAAAATAACAAAAAACAAAATTATGTTTTAACAAAAATAAATGAATAAATTGTAAAAGATTAGAAATAAATTATGAAATAAAAATAAAACCAAGTTAAATATTAGAAAGCATCAGAATGTTGTATTGACCTGCTATAGATTAGAAACCACAGAGATGACCTCACGTTCAGTGTAGGTGATGTTAAGCAGGAACAGGCTGAGCGGATCCGCTGACCTCTGACCTCTGATTAAAGAACCCAGTTTGTTCAATGGAAGGAAAAGCAACAGATGAATAATGCAGAGCTGCATCTTTCCATGAGGGGACGGACTCTGATTGGTTCTTCTTCTGTCCGCTTTGGATCAATCAGCTCCACTGTCAGACAGTCGTGACGCTTCATGTTTTGTCCTCCAGGTTTATATTTAACATGTTGGCGCTAAAGTCTGACGTTGGGTTCTTTGCTGCCAGCGGGGGCCTAAGGCCGGCGTCTGGAACACATCAGCCCAGCGTTTAGGAGCGACTCAGCGCTTCTGCACATAATTGCATCAGAAAAAAGGCTTTTTTCTGAACAGGAAGTGAGAGAATCTCCTCCTGCAGCTTGAGAGGCATCCAGAGGACCCCCCCCCCCCACCCGGTCGGTCCCCTCCGTCCCCTGCCAGCTCGCCTTGGCGTCCTGCCTGACTCCAGTGAATCATGTCCAGCTTCGGGCAGCAGTGACCAAATTTTCTCCTCTCAGTCTAATTGGATTGAAGGTGCGGCTCGTTCTCTGCTGCGGCTCCTCGGCGCCAGCGTCCTCAGGAGACGCCTTCCTGATGGGATTGATGCCGAGAGAAAAGCCGCTCTACGGCTTCGCTGCTGGAGTGAAGGGAGCTGTCGTTTCCCACCGAAAAGGAGGCACCTTGAACGCACCATCGTTCCTCTGAATCAATAAGATCATTAAAAGTCCTGGAGCGGCGCCATCATCACAGCCTCAGGCTTTCATCTCTTCAGGAGGAAACTGATTCCTCTATATTTATCCAGTCTGAGGATTTTAATTCAACGTTTATTATAGTTTAAGGTCCAGCAGCTAAAATCAAACTATTCAATTGTTGCAAATGAAGCACAAATTAAACAGAGTCCAGGCGTCTGAGGGAAGCTGTAGCGCCTCCTAACTGAGACCTCATCAAACTACATCTCAGGAAGTCCTCTTAGCTTTGCTTTGGGTCCCTGAAGAAGAAGGTCGACGCGCTCCAGGTTCCCGGAGTAACAAAGAAAAGACGATCCGATTATTCAAAGCAGAGAACATGGAGAACACAGATCTGCTCTCTCCTCCTGAGTAGATCTGATCTTCCTCCACAGGGACGGATTTAGGAAGTTTGGGGCCCTGGGCAAATACAGGCAGGGGAACCTCTGAATTGGGAAGACAACACATAAAACAGACCCAATATACAGAGAGAGATGTTTTTCTGGGGGTGTGGAGGGGTTACGGCACTAGTGGCCCGTTTATTTTTTATTGTTTGGACAATAGGCTGACAGGAAAGTACGATAAAGTATTAGGGCCAGGCTATAGATTTTTTTTTCTATTTCTAGAATAAATTCGTAACATTACGAGAATAAAGTTGTAAAATTACAAGAATAAAATCGCAACGAGAATAAAGTCTTAACATTATGAGAATAATATAGTAAAATAACAAAAATAAAGTCATAATAGTACGAGAAAAAAGTCACAACGAGAATAGTTATAAAATTACATTAGTATTAGTGCCAGGCTAGAGATTTTTTTTCTTCTATTTCGAGAATAAAGTCGCAGCATTATGAGAATAAAGTAATAAAACTATGACAATAAAGTCGTAAAATTACCAAAATAAAGTCGTAAAATTACCAAAATAAAGTCGTAAAATTACAAGAATAAAGTCATATAATTATGAGAATAAAATTGTATTATTGTGAAAATAAAGTCGTAAACATACGACAATAAAGTCGTAAAATTACAAAAAGTCGTAAAATTACAAAAAGTCATAAAATTACAAGAATAAAGTCGTAAAATTATGAAAATAAAGTTGTATTATTGTGAAAATAAAGTCGTACAATTACGACAATAAAGTCGTAAAATTACAAGATTAAAGTCGTAAATTATGAGAATAAAGTCATAAAATTACGAAAAGTCATAAAATTACGAGAATAAAGTTGGAAAATTACAAGAATAAAGTTGTAAAATTATGAGAATAAAGTTGTATTATTGTGAAAATAAAGTCGTAAAAATACGACAATAAAGTCGTAAAATTACAAGATTAAAGTTGCAAAATTATGAGAACAAATTTGTATTATTTTGAAAATAAAGTCGTAAAAATACGACAATAAAGTCGTAAAATTACAAAAAAAGTCATAAAATTACAAGATTAAAGTCGTAAAATTATGAGAATAAAGTCATAAAATTACGAAAAAAAGTTGTAAAATTACGACAATAAAGTCGTAAAATTATGAAAATAAAATCGAAACATTACGAGAAAAAAGTCTTAAAATTATGTTATTAAATTTGTAAAATTATGAGAATTAAGTCGTTCAATTAAGAGAATAAAGCCCTAAAATTCCGAGAAACAAGTTGTATTTTCTGACATCTCTTCCTAGAATCCCTTTCTTCCCTAAAGTGAGGAATGTGGAGCATCATGGGAAGTTCTACTTTAGCATCGGTTTGACAAATCAGGAAATCTTTTAGCAGCAGCATCAAACTGGGCAGGATGTCAAAGTGGACTCTGGTTGCTGATTGGTGGAGCTGGTCTGATGTCATCCGCTGGGCGGAGCTCCAAACTTTCTTTCTGAAACAGGTTGTTGAATGATGACTTTATTCTCATAATGTTACAAATTTATTCTCAAAATAAAGAAAAAATCTCTAACCTGGCCCTAATACTCTGTCGTCAGAAAGGGGAAGAGACATGCGGCAATGGACCACAGGCCAGATTCAAACTCGGGTCGGTCGCGTCGGCGACTAAGGCCTCTGTATGTGGGTCCTGTGCGCTAACGACTGCGCCATCAAAGCACGCCCCAGATATAGAAATGTTAATAGAATAGACATCCATTATCTGTTCTAGGTTGTGTCCCTCTCTTCTTGTCCCTTTTCTTCTTGTTTTCCTCTCTATGTTTTGTACTCAGCTGACTTTTCATGCTGTCTCTAAAGGAATGAAAGATTTTTTCCAAGCACTAAGCTCACTTAGCTGATTGCTCCTTCCTGTGTTTCCAAAAAGGCCAAAGTAAATAACCCAGTCCTTCTTTTCACTGTAGACAAGCCATGATCTGCTTATCTGTTCTCCATTTTTCATTTGGATGAAATAATAGCTGCATGAATCATGACAGCAGACAAGATAGAGGAGAGCAGGAGGCGGGGTTACCAATCTACTCGCTCTGGAGAGCAGAGTTCGCTGCTTTTAGATGTTGTCTCCAAAGTCTCCAGTAGCAGAAAAAAGTCTCTAGATTTGGCGCTAGGAGCTTTTTAGAAATCAAAGTGCTAGAGGGGTCTGAAAAGTGGCTAAATATAGCGACTAAAGCGCTAAGTTGGCAACACTGCTCTTTGCATGGTTTGTTTTCAAATGGTTTGCTGCTGTCTGTTTGGACCTTTCTGAACATGTGCAGCAAATGGACTGATCCAATATGGTGGACACTGAAGGGGGGGGCTGAGACACACTTAATATTAACAGCGTTCTGATGGCGTTTTAGCGAAAAACATAATTAATGTGCACAAATAAGGAAAGGTTGTATTAACCATACATGTTAACAGAGTTTTATGGGGCCCCCAGGAACCTGGGGCCCTAGGTAACTGCCTAGTATTGCCTAATGGTAAATCCACCTCAGTTCCTCCATATTGTGGAAGGCCTCCTTTCTAATGGGATGTAAAAACTGAGTTTTGGCTCCATTATGGATGAAGGTTCTTTAATCTGGTATTTCTTTTACCTGTCAATTAAAAGTAGAAATCCGTTTCCCGGCCTCCTTTAATAGTACGTTTCCCTCAGCTGTGAGTTTGAAGTTTCTGCTTCAGTCTGAAAGTCCAGCTTTTCTCTGCCTGATGATCCGTGTCGTCTTCATGGCCTCAGCGCTGTGGTTCCAGGGTGGGAGCAGTGACATCCTTCAGTGGTCTGAAGCCACAGCATAAAGAAGTTAAAGCCTTCCTTACAGACTGACCCCGGTCTCCTGCTCACAGTCTGACTCATTGCTGCAGTTTGTTACAGAGACGAGGTTAAATCGCATGATGTGAGGAGAGAAAACGCTCCGAGGGGAGCCGAGGAAGAGGAGCTGCTGTCCAGAAACGGGGAGGCTGCATGCGATGAAGAGCTGAACACAAACAGGCAGGAGCAAACACACAGAGGAGGCTTCAACATGAATAAATATGCCACTAAACCTTTAAACTGAGCTCAGAAATACGTTATTATTCAAAAAAAAAAACGGGTTCACATAAATCTGAGGGATGTTCTATAATCAGAGTAGATTTAGGACAAGAAAAACAAAGATTTTAAAATAAATCTGTTTGTAAAGTTTAAGTTAAAAGGCGGACATGTTGAAAAAGAAAACCTGCAGAGTGAATTGGTTGAGCTGTTGAGACGTGGTTATTTCAGCTGCGTCTGTGGGGACGATCTACAGCTATATTATGCTTCAAAGCACCGCAGACAGTCACAGACAGACAGTCACAGACGGACAGTCACAGACGGACAGTCACAGACGGACAGTTACAGACGGACAGTTACAGACGGACAGTTACAGACGGACATGCCGTTACAGACAGACAGACGGTTACAGACAGACAGTCACAGACAGACAGTCACAGACAGACAGTCACAGACAGACAGTCACAGACGGACAGTCACAGACGGACAGTCACAGACGGACAGTTACAGACGGACAGTTACAGACGGACATGCCGTTACAGACAGACAGACGGTTACAGACAGACAGTCACAGACAGACAGTCACAGACAGACAGTCACAGACAGACAGTCACAGACAGACATGCCGTTACAGAAAGACAGACGGTTACAGACAGACAGTTACAGACAGACAGTTACAGACGGACAGTTACAGACGGACAGTCACAGACGGACAGTCACAGACGGACAGTTACAGACGGACAGTTACAGACGGACAGTTACAGACGGACATGCCGTTACAGACAGACAGACGGTTACAGACAGACAGTCACAGACAGACAGTCACAGACAGACAGTCACAGACAGACATGCCGTTACAGAAAGACAGACGGTTACAGACAGACAGTTACAGACAGACAGTTACAGACGGACAGTTACAGACGGACAGTTACAGACAGACAGTCACAGACAGACAGTTACAGACGGACAGTCACAGACAGACAGTTACAGACGGACAGTTACAGACAGACAGTCACAGACAGACAGTTACAGACGGACAGACGGTTACAGACAGACAGTTACAGACAGACAGTTACAGACAGACAGTTACAGACGGACATGCCGTTACAGACAGACAGACGGTTACAGACAGACAGTTACAGACAGACAGTTACAGACAGACAGTTACAGACGGACATGCCGTTACAGACAGACAGACAGTTACAGACAGACAGTTACAGACGGACAGTTACAGACAGACAGTTACAGACAGACAGTCACAGACAGACAGTTACAGACGGACAGTTACAGACAGACAGTCACAGACAGACAGTTACAGACGGACATGCCGTTACAGACAGACAGACGGTTACAGACAGACAGTTACAGACAGACAGTTACAGACAGACAGTCACAGACAGACAGTTACAGACGGACAGTTACAGACAGACAGTTACAGACGGACAGACGGTTACAGACAGACAGTTACAGACAGACAGTTACAGACGGACATGCCGTTACAGACAGACAGACGGTTACAGACAGACAGTTACAGACAGACAGTTACAGACAGACAGTTACAGACGGACATGCCGTTACAGACAGACAGACAGTTACAGACAGACAGTTACAGACGGACAGTTACAGACAGACAGTCACAGACAGACAGTTACAGACGGACAGTTACAGACAGACAGTCACAGACAGACAGTTACAGACGGACATGCCGTTACAGACAGACAGACGGTTACAGACAGACAGTTACAGACAGACGGTTACAGACAGACAGTTACAGACAGACGGTTACAGACAGACAGTCACAGACAGACAGTCACAGACAGTCACAGACAGACAGTCACAGACGGACAGTCACAGACGGACAGTCACAGACGGACAGTCACAGACGGACAGTCACAGACGGACAGTCACAGACGGACAGTTACAGACGGACATGCCGTTACAGACGGACATGCCGTTACAGACAGACAGACGGTTACAGACAGACAGTCACAGACAGTCACAGACAGACAGTCACAGACAGACAGTCACAGACAGACATGCCGTTACAGAAAGACAGACGGTTACAGACAGACAGTTACAGACAGACAGTTACAGACGGACATGCCGTTACAGAAAGACAGTTACAGACAGACAGTCACAGACAGACAGTTACAGACAGACAGTCACAGACAGACAGTTACAGACGGACAGTTACAGACGGACAGTTACAGACAGACATGCCGTTACAGACAGACAGACGGTTACAGACAGACAGTTACAGACAGACATGCCGTTACAGAAAGACAGACGGTTACAGACAGACAGTTACAGACAGACAGTTACAGACGGACATGCCGTTACAGAAAGACAGTTACAGAAAGACAGTCACAGACAGACAGTTACAGACAGACAGTCACAGACAGACAGTTACAGACGGACAGTTACAGACGGACAGTTACAGACAGACATGCCGTTACAGACAGACAGACGGTTACAGACAGACAGTTACAGACAGTTACAGACAGACAGACAGACAGACGGTTACAGACAGACAGTTACAGACAGACAGTTACAGACGGACATGCCGTTACAGACAGACGGTTACAGACAGACAGTTACAGACGGACATGCCGTTACAGACAGACAGTTACAGACAGACAGTTACAGACGGACATGCCGTTACAGACAGACAGTTACAGACAGACAGTTACAGACGGACATGCCGTTACAGACAGACAGACAGACGGTTACAGACAGACGGTTACAGACAGACGGTTATAGACAGACAGTTACAGACAGACAGTTACAGACGGTTACAGACAGACAGTTACAGACGGACATGCCGTTACAGACGGACATGCCGTTACAGACAGACGGTTACAGACAGACGGTTACAGACAGACGGTTACAGACAGACAGTTACAGACAGACAGTTACAGACGGACATGCCGTTACAGACAGACGGTTACAGACAGACGGTTACAGACAGACGGTTACAGACGGACATGCCGTTACAGACAGACAGACGGTTACAGACAGACAGACGGTTACAGACAGACGATTACTGACAGACAGACGGTTACAGACAGACAGTTACAGATGGACATGCCGTTACAGACAGACAGACGGTTACAGACAGACGATTACTGACAGACAGACGGTTACAGACAGACAGTTACAGACGGACATGCCGTTACAGACAGACAGACGGTTACAGACAGACGGTTACAGACAGACGGTTACAGACAGACGGTTACAGACAGACAGTTACAGACGGACATGCCGTTACAGACAGACAGACGGTTACAGACAGACGGTTACAGACGGACATGCCGTTACAGACAGACACAGTTACAGACAGACAGTTACAGACAGACGATTACTGACAGACAGACGGTTACAGACAGACAGTTACAGATGGACATGCCGTTACAGACAGACAGACGGTTACAGACAGACGATTACTGACAGACAGACGGTTACAGACAGACAGTTACAGACGGACATGCCGTTACAGACAGACAGTTACAGACGGACATGCCGTTACAGACAGACAGACGGTTACAGACAGACGGTTACAGACAGACGGTTACAGACAGACAGTTACAGACAGACAGTTACAGACGGACATGCCGTTACAGACAGACAGACGGTTACAGACAGACGGTTACAGACAGACGGTTACAGACAGACAGTTACAGACAGACAGTTACAGACGGACATGCCGTTACAGACAGACAGACGGTTACAGACAGACGGTTACAGACAGACGGTTACAGACGGACATGCCGTTACAGACAGACAGACAGTTACAGACAGACATTTACAGACAGACGATTACTGACAGACAGACGGTTACAGACAGACAGTTACAGATGGACATGCCATTACAGACAAACAGACAGTTACAGACAGACAGTTATAGACAGACAGATGGTTACAGACAGACAGACAGACGGCTACAGACAGACAGACTGTTACAGACAGATGGTTACAAACAATCAGATGGTTAAATAAATAATAATAAATAATGATCCATTGATTATTCCTCACTGACCAGACTGCTACTTTAAAGCGTGAAGCCCTGTGTTTTCATGAATTGGTGAATCATTGTGCAGAAGTGTTTGCCTCAGTTTTTTATGTGCATTTTGAAGCATCACAATAGAAGAACGACGCGTACGTGTTAGTTTTAGGTATAAAGTAGTGTTGCACCGATACCAGTATGGGGCAAGTACCAACCAATAGGACACCGATACCATTTAGAGAGCCAAAAGTTTCTTCAACTATTGTCACTCATTCCAGGTAGAGAATAAAAAGTTCTACTGGATTCACTTTGTTTTAGTATTTTTCCTGCTTCACAAAGGAAGGCAGCAGCTGGACATGAAGCCATGATGGTGATTATTTTACATCCTAGTAGTATGCAGTTGATCATATATTCACACACATCCATTTCAAACAGACGGTATTGGCCGATACTGAACAGCCAGGTATCGGGTATCGGTATCGGGGCCAAAAAATGGCATCGGTGCAACAATAGTATAAATAATAATCCATTGATCATCCTTGCTGCCGGACTTTTCCTTTAATTACAATGTAAAAAAAACAACATGTGAGCCTTTCTTCTCTGATATAAACTGGAAGTAACATGGCCGACAGTTAGAGGATTAGTCAGAGGAGACGTTTGGATCTGAAATCAGAGAAACATCTGATGTTTTCCTCCCTCCGTTGGTGAACACGTTGTCACTGTGTCTGAAAACATGCTTGTTACCACGGTAACTGAGCATAACAAATAAATCTCAGGGATTTTTTTCATGTTTTGACGGTAGAGATCTGAGGTCAAAGCGAGCCAGAGGAACATGAGACAGTGGAGGGGTCCACTGTCTGTCAGCTGGTTCTGCAGAGCCCCCCTCCTCCTCCTGGGTGGCTCCTGTTTTTAATGCCTTAATTAAGAGCTGAAAATAACATGCATCTCAGCTGCATCTTAACTTATGTCACAAACCTGCCCTAAAGGACAGAACCTCCTGAGAAACAGGACGATGGTCTCCTGGATCCGTTCTGCAGGGAACCCAGCTCATGGTCTGCTGTCCTGTCTCTCATTTGGACGGATTTCTGGTTTCCGTGATGCGTTCAGGAAGCGCCGAGCGTTCCGTACGTGACAAAGTGTCGGAGCAGAATGGAAAGCGGGGCGGAGGAGCTCATCAGGAGCTACTGTATTTGACGTGTGTGTGTGTTGGTGACTGAGTGGATGACAGTGCTGGATAAGAACAGAAGCCAGAGCCAGCCTCTCCTTTAATGTTCACCCAAACACGCTGCAGAAATCAGATTTGAGAGCTGTGAAGCAGAAATGCAGGAAGGCTTGAAAAACGAGGCCTGTCTCCTCATTGGATTAGGATCCGCAGCAGATGGCCTGAACACACACCTGGACTCACACCTGTTCAAAACCCACAGGTCTAGCCGTTTGAAGCTAACCGCGTTAGCAGTTCTGTGCAGCTGCAGATTGTGCCGTTTGCCACTGCGACCCATCCTGAATGAACCGCTGATGAGGGGGGGGTTAATGATGGCGTTCCCACTTCAGCTGAAACTTTAGCTCTTTAATAAAGAAAGCCAGTGAATGTAGTAGCTAATATCGCTGCTGTACGATTTAGCAGGTGAACATTTCCATCAAACCGCTTCATTAGGATTTGTTGCTGTTTTTTCTTTAAGAGGATAAATTATTTTCTATAAAAGAACAACAGCAGGTAATGCATGCACACTGCGCCTGGTTCTGGTTCTGCTGGTGAAGATTCTCATTTATTTTTATCTTTTATTTACAACAAATACAAAAGTCCTGCAGGCAATATTTAATGCCTTGTTGCTATATATATATATATATATATATATATATATATATATATATATATATATATATAGCTATATGTGTGTGTATAATGTTAGTCCTGCAGACAGGCTAACGTTAGTCCTGCAGACAGGCTAACGTTAGTCCTGCAGACAGGGTAACGTTAGTCCTGCAGACAGGCTAACGTTAGTCCTGCAGACAGGCTAACGTTAGTCCTGCAGACAGGCTAACGTTAGTCCTGCAGACAGGCTAACGTTAGTCCTGCAGACAGGGTAACGTTAGTCCTGCAGACAGGCTAACGTTAGTCCTGCAGACAGGCTAACGTTAGTCCTGCAGACAGGGTAACGTTAGTCCTGCAGACAGGCTAACGTTAGTCCTGCAGACAGGGTAACGTTAGTCCTGCAGACAGGCTAACGTTAGTCCTGCAGACAGGGTAACGTTAGTCCTGCAGACAGGCTAATGTTAGCCCTGCAGACAGGCTAACGTTAGTCCTGCAGACAGGGTAACGTTAGTCCTGCAGACAGGGTAACGTTAGTCCTGCAGACAGGCTAATGTTAGCCCTGACTAACTAACGGGTTAGGAATGGGGGGGGCTTCTTTGTTAGCCTGCAATGCCCCATACCTGTCTATGTCTCTGAAAGGGGGGCCCTTAGAGGGAATTGTTGGCCTGGCTGAATATGCAAGATTTTCTGTTTCCCTGTGTTTGTTTTTTTTTCCTTTTTTAAATGAATATAACCTGGATGACTGAGAATCTTGACTAGCAGTCCTTCTGCTGCTCTAAACCCGCAGGACCTTCTGCTGCGCCTTGATGCGCATCAGCTGTTGACTTTACTTGAAATCCAGCAGCTTCTGCTGCTTGCAGTCGTAGCATTAATCTCTTTTACTTTCTTTCACGCCTGCATCAGTTGTTAGATCTTTCCAGCAGTTTTATTCCGGTTCTCTTGTGCTTTTTTAATAGTTTAAGTTTCTGTGTGATCCGTCCAATCACATTCAGTTTCACCACCTTCCCTGGTGAAAACATCCAGATTAGTTTCTGTTTCCTCCCAGAGAATCGTTTAGAAATACGACATTTTGGCATCCTGACGTGGAAGTTCAGAACAAACCTCGTTAACCTGTTTTTCTTCAGGCTTCAGAGCGGCTAAAGTTCAAGCTATCCAACTCCAGCGTATCCTGCGCCTCAGATGCTCAGAAGATGCTCCTGCTGCTCATTACGCGCTGCAGGACCTTCTGCTGCACCTTGATGCGAATCAAGCGTTGAGTTTGCAAGGAAACCTGCTGCTCCTGCTGCTCCTGCTGCTTTAGATGTGAACGTAGCATTAGGAATAGGAGAGGCACATTCCAGGATTCTACACTTGATTTTTGTTGTTTAAATATTAATAAATATGAATGAAAACTTCACTGTCCCCCTTTCCTATTTGAATTTTGATGATATGTATTTATTTTTATTTAGTGAGGTGCGCTCTAGTCTGGAAAATCCCGTATTTCTAATCAATCAGCAGCATCTGTTGCTTCATCTTTTTACTCTCTGCTGTGGAAAATGAATCTAAATGATGAAGGGAACCTGTCCTTTTCCTTTTCCTCACTCCTATTGACCTAAATCCCTCTCAGAATGACTAGACTGCTTCAAATTCCCGCGAGCAATCAACTTTAAACAACGACCCTGCCATCCACACTAGTGTTTGTGTTTGAAGGGAAATCCTGTTGAAACCGGAACAGAGACCAACTGATGATTCTGGAGTGAAGGAAACCCAAAGTTTAGGGCGGATAAAGGGAAGGTGTGCTCCGCTGCTGAGAGGAACAGGAGGAGGTAGATGTGATTCGCCTCCATCTGGGTTTTTTTCAGGCTGATTGCTGCTGTTCAAACCCTCAGAGTTGAGCTTTAATGGTGTGATGCTGTGGGTCGTCCTGAGCTGCAGGTCGCTGTCTCAGAGGATGCAATCAACCTGCACCAGAAGAAATCACTAAATCACACCCCGGGTCCTCGAATCAAGCGCTCCTCGTCTCATTATTCAAGGATTCAAAGTATTCTCAACAGGTGTTTGAACAGTCTGACATCAGATTATACTAACAGGCTATATGAGAGAAACCATCAAGCTTTTCTCTCCGTCTAAAGATGATTATTATTTAAAAATCCAGATGTTCTGGGAAGCAGAATGTTAGATATTAAAAGTGGGACGTATATTCTTTGTGTTTGCATGTCTTCAGCTGGTATACTGGACCAGTTAGCAGCAGGATCAGGATGAGAAGATGGCTGGCTGTGTGTTTCCAATGGGACCAGAGAGCTTTAAGCGCTTCACGCCGGACTCCCTGGCGGCCATCGAACAGCGCATCACCCAGGAGGAGGCCCGACGCAAAAAGCAATACCAGGAGGTACGGATTCACAGACAGACACAAACAGGGAGCCCTCACTGGGGAAAAATTAAAGTCTACATCAGTCAGTTTATCTTAAAATAAATACATTTGTTCTTGGTTTGAGGAGATAAAAGAGACAATTTACACTTAAAATAAGAAAACAAAAAGAGATAAACGTCTTATTTCAAGTGAATTTTATCTAATTGTCTTATTTTGAGACCAAATTAAGGGGAAATACACTTAATTTAAGACATTTTTTACCGATGTTTTTTCAGTGCAGCCGCTGCCGATGGTGTTTAGCCTTAAACTGAGCAGGAAAATAAGACGACCTGCCAATGAAATGAGATTTTCTTCCTCTTAAAATAAAAAAAATAGATAATATGAACTTGGAAAAAAAAAAGAAATATATTATTATGTTAAATGTCTCACTTACCTCCTAAATTCAAGAAAAAAATGCACAAATTTTAAGAAAAAATGACTAGATTTTTTGCAGTGTGCAGGCTACACTGCAAAAAACATCTAGAAATAAGTAAAAATGTCTTAAATTAAGTGTATTTACCCTTATTTTAAGCAGGTAAATAAGATGATCTGCCAATAGAATGAGTATTTTTAAGATGATTAGATAAAATGCACTTGAAATAAGACAAAGCAATTGTTTTTTTCTTATTTTAAATGTAATTTGTCTTGTTCCATTGGCAAAGTGTCTCACCTCCTCAATTCAAGAAAAAATGCACCTAATTTGAGCAAAAATTACTTATTTAGATTTCCATTTTTTGCAGTGTAATAACCAGTTAAGCTAAACCAGCCTCCATTCTACCAACACTGGAAAAAACTATCTAAAAAGAAGTACACATTTCTTAAATTAAGTGTATTTACCCTTAATATGAGCAGGTAAATGAGATAGTTTGATTATTTTCACTCTTAAAATAAGATAATTAGATAATATGCACTTAAATAAGATTGTGTTTTTTTATTTTAAATGCAAATCATCTTGTTCCATTGGCAAAATGTCTCTTTTATCTCCTCAATCCAAGAACAAATGAACTTATTTTAAGAAAAAATGTTTTATTCAGATTTAGATTTTTTCCAATGTTGGACTTAAAAAACTCCATAACAGCATTTTGTTGATTTAGGGGTGAAAACTTGGGCGATTTTTGTGCTTTTAGATCAAATATGGATGCTACACTGCAAAAATGATCTAGAAATAAGTAAAAACTTCTTAAATTAAGTGTATTTACCCCTAATTTGAGCAGGTAAATGTGATGATTTGCCAATGGAATGAGTATTTTTAAATAAAATGCACTTGAAATAAGACAATGGAATTGCATTTTCGTGTTTTAAATCTAAATTGTCTTGTTCCATTGACAAAATGTCTCTTTTATCTCCTCAATGTAAGAACAAATGCACAGATTTTAAGAAAAAAATTCTTATCTAGATTTGGATTTTTTCCAGTGTAAGCTAGCTAAGCTAACAGTATTTAGCGTTACACTTTTCCTCAGAAACACAAACATGTTAGTAAAAGTAAAGAGGCTACAACAAAGAACAGCAGAAATAATTTACAGTTCCTGATCTAAAAGGTGAAAAGTTTGTCAGACAGAAGATTTAAAATATAAAACAGGTAGAAACCGCAGAGCGACTGATGAGAAGCTGATGTTGTTGTTTCTGTCGGTGGTTTTACTGCAGGACCTGGGCGACGTGGAGCTCCCCCGGCCCCGGCCCGACCTGGAGGCAGGAAAACAGCTGCCCCGCATCTTCGCTGACATCCCCTCTCACCTGGTGGGCGTTCCCCTGGAGGACATCGACCCGTACTACTTCAAGGACAAGAGGGTGGGACCCAATCACCATCTCTGGATTCGTATCCATGTTTTAAAGATTTGCTTTAGATATAAATAAAAAGGTGTTAAACACCAGAGGCAGAGGTCACAGAGCAGAGGAGATAAAAACAGGATCCATTAAGGTGGAGCTGCTTCTGAATAGAGTTAAATTATCTGATAAAAAACAGAATTCTGACCATTTTTAACCAAAAATGATGAATTTAGTGCGATTTTCCTTTGAATTAAACACAAACATGTCGACATTTAACTGCAGGGTTTCAGTTTTTTCATGACCTTGAAAACCTGCTGGTCCATACGGAAGAGGATTAGGGCCGATGAAAAAAAAAAAATTAACTGATTTTTAAATTTTATTTCAGTTTAGTATGACTTTAATCTCAGATTTCTGACTTTTTTCTCAGAATTCTGACTTTTTTTTAGAATTCTGACTTTTTTATTGTCAGAATTTAGTCAGAATTCTGACTAAATTCTGACAATAAAAAAGTCAGAATTCTAAAAAAAAAGTCAGAATTCTGACTTTAATCTCCGAATTCTGACTTTTTTTTAGAATTCTGACTTTTTTATTGTCAGAATTTAGTCAGAATCCTGACTAAATTCTGACAATAAAAAAGTCAGAATTCTAAAAAAAAAGTCAGAATTCTGACTTTAATCTCCGAATTCTGACTTTTTTTTAGAATTCTGACTTTTTTATTGTCAGAATTTAGTCAGAATCCTGACTTTCATCTCAGAATTCTGAGAAAAAAGTCAGAATTCCCCAGAATTTCCCATGTTAAACTGAAATAAAATTTAAAAATCAGTCAACTTTTTTTTTCAGTGGCCCTAATCCTCTTCCGTAGGTCCAGAATCCAGAGCTGCAGGACTTTACTGTAACATCTGCATTAAAAAGTTCTTCCTTCTACTATAAAGCATAGATCTAGGTGCTATAGCTGCAGATCAGAATACCCATAGTCTTTAATTTAGCTCTTTAGTTTATCTATTTAGTTTTTCATGATTCAATTTTGCAATCTAGCAGCAGCGTTGCACATTTCATTTGCAATCTGGATTCAAAGTTCAAAGGTTAACTCTGTGCTGCAGAGCAGGTTGCCACAGCAGACAGATAGAGAGAGGCCAATGGTCGTCTCGCTCAGGAGGACAGAGTACGGTGCTTTTATGTCGCCAAAGTCTCCATCAACTAAGAAAAAAACGGGTAGATTTGGTGCCAGTCTGTTTTTTTTTTAATAAAGACGCTAGGAGGTCTGGAAAGGCAATAAATTGAGAGAGAAAAATCGCAAAGTTGGCAACAGCGGAGCAGAAGAAATATGTCTTTGCTCCCCAGTCCAGAGGAAGTCCCGCCCCCAGAGGTGCAGAGAATCTGATCTGTTAGATGCAGTTTGAAAAGAATTCATAAAACTCAATCTGAAAAACAGAATTTTTAAGAAATAAAATGTGAAAATATAAAATCTCTAAAACACAAGAAACTTAATTTTTTATATTTGTAATTACAGCTTTTTTCAAAGTCTCATTTCTAGATTGTTTATTAAATTTAATTACATTTAATTAATTATTAATTTACAAAAAACAATTTTTTTTGCTTGAAACAATAATGGACCAAAAGTCACTCCGTAGAATCTGGACTAAAGCAAGCTGTAAAGACCAGAGCCAGTTTTGCTCCTCAGTAATTAACGGTAACGATGTTTTTCTGGGTGAATCTGCGCCGTTCTGCCGCTCAGACTCAAACCAATGATGGAAACACGTTTCTGTCTGTTTTTTCCTTCCAGACTTTCATAGTCCTGAACAAAGGGAAGGCCATCTTCCGCTTCAGCGCCACGTCCGCCCTCTACATGTTCAGCCCGTTCCACCCCATCCGTAAACTGGCCATCAGGATCCTGGTCCATTCATATCCTTTTGCTCTCTGTATGTTCTCTGTGTGCTGTCTGTGTTCTGCAGGGTGGGTCAAAGGTCAGGCGCCGATCTTGACTTAAAGGATCCAGGCTGAGCCAATGGCGGCGAGGCTAGCTGTTGGTTAGAGCTGAATATGGAAGATGCTCATTATGAGATAATTAAAGCGACGCTCCACTTATTAAACGCATAAAGTTATCCAAGTGATAAAGATGTTATTTTTAAAAAGGCTTTTCACTCAATTCAAGAACAGTTTTATACATCATGTCATATTAATGATTTATCCTGGAAATGAGGCTGACATAACTTCTGGGACGTATTTCTATTCTATTCAGTTTATTTCTATAGCTCCAATTCAGTTTTCTATCTAAGGAAAACCAGCTGATTGCATCGACTCATTGACTCTTCAGCAATCCCTCACACTAAGCATGCTTGTAGCGACAGTGGAGAGGAAAAACTCCCTTTGAACAGGAAGAAACCTCCAGCAGAACCAGGCTCAGTGTGAGCGGCCATCTGCTGAGGCCCACTGGGGTTCAAGGAGACAGAAGCAGACATAGAAAAAGAAGCATAGATACAAAAGGCAACTGTCAACCAGCTCCACAGGCGGCCCCGTCCAGGAAACACACAGCCAGGCAGACGAGCTCCGAGCCAGCTCCCATGTCAGAGGATGAAGAGAGCACATCCAGTTAGTCACAGTCAGAGAAACAGGACTACACTGGAAAACGCTAGTTTCTCAGCATCACCCCTGGACAGGAGATTTATCATTTTTGCAATATTCCTCAGATGAAAGAAGGAAATTCTAGAAATCTCTTTGATCTGGGATTTAAATGACAGGTCCTGATCAAAAACAACACCAAGATTTTTTTACTTTATTATCAGTTTAATCCCATCCTGATGAAGTGAGTGTTCATACGTCTCCCAGCTCAGTTTCAGCAGCTGAATCCTGATTCATTTGCAAACTGATGTGCATTAAAGTGGAAACAGGCGTCAGTAAGAAACAAGCTGCCGTTTAAAATGTCAGGATTTCTCTCTAAATCTTAATCTCCACCGACCACAAATATCTCTGCTGAGACTTTTCATTCCAGATAATAAATGTGCCTGTTTCTGCTCCCAGTCCAGCGATTAGTGCTGTGTTTAAATGGCAGCCAGTAGATGGGTGATGTGAGTGCACTTCCTCCATTAATCAGCAGAATAATGAAGCTAGTTTTTTTTTCTAAAAGCACTTGCTGGTGAAACACCAACACACTGACTTATCCCATTAAAAGCTCAATTATGGCTGCAAACAAATCTGTTTTCTCTTCTCCCGACATGAACGGCTCAGCAGAGGCTTTGCTTTCGCTGCATGGATTTAAGTTTGGAGGAAACGGCTGCAGAATATACATGTAGAGCCTCTTCTGTTCGTCCCAGGACGGTTTGATCGACTCTTTGGACTCAGTGGTGACTGATTGACTCCGAAAAAGTTAAAAAAGTTAAAATCAATCCTCTGGACTTTGTTTCCAAGTTTGAAGACGTTTCTCTTCCATCCATGAAGATTTTTAATTTCAAAAAGTCAGAAATAGCGTTTAGTTCCAGGTTTTATCCAGCAGCCCAACAAAGCCTGGTTTTAGTTTAGAAAACATGAAAATAGAAACGGATGAACGGGTCCCCCCCTTTGGAATGGGGGTCGTTAGGGTCATTATCGGCCTGCAATACCTGATACTAGCGATGCAGGATATCGGGATTTTGGCCGATATCCGATATGCCGATATTTTAAAACTCATGTAGCCGATAACCGATATCGATACCGATGTTAAAGCTGGACAAAAATAAGTAGTCATTGAAAATAGCAGTTTTGTTATCCATTTCTGACACTTTGAAAAATAATAAACTCAAATATATTTTCATATGCTGATATCAAATAGATTTTTAAAAACGCGGTATCGATCTATTTTACTTTCAGAATCGTTCTGTTACAAACTCTCGTGATATTTTGCAAATTCTTGTGAGATTTTGTTAGTAAAATAGATCGATACCGCGTCAATATATCAACATATAAAAATATGGCAACATTTGGTGAATTTTCGGGGGATTTCGTAGCATAACGATGACATATAGCAATATTTCATTAGTAAAAGAGATTGATATGGTGTTTTTAAAGGGCAATATATCAGCATATGAAGATATTGGGATATTTTAATGGATCAATATTTTTTCCCTCGTCTTTAGAAGTTTTTAAGTCTGTAAAAAAGAAGTTTTTGAGAAACAAATAGTAGTATTTTTTTTTAGACTTTAGAAACTCAGAAGCTGATCAAATATCGGGTTAAATATCGGTGGGGGGGCCGATGTCCGATATTCAGTTTTAAGGCCGATACCGATAGGGGGCCGATTATATCGTGCATCCCTAGTTATTTAGAAAAACAAACACTAAAGTGATTTTAACCTCCCACCAAACATCGACCCAAAGGTTCCAGAACCAGGATGAAGCTCCATCTTCATAATTCAATCCAATTAGAGTAAAAGCAGGTTAAATAAGCAAAACTGTTCCTGTAGTGGAAGCTTAAACCTGCAGGATCCGTCCTCAGCTCCTGACTTAAGCATTTATTCACCCTCTAATCCAGCAGTTAGTGATCAGAGGGTTTCAGTTATTGAACGACTGAATGAGTTAAGGCCAGAACTCACCGGTTTTTACGGCGTTTTAATCTACGATCTGATGTTTTTTCCATATTCAACTGACGGCGTATAGAGGCGCTCTGACTAGGCAGGGTGAGCAGATCTCTGCAGATTGTTTTCACTTCTGTCACACATTAAAACTATTTCCCACATTTGACTTCGACAGATTATTAAAAGTTATAAAAACAGCGGTGCATTCTATAAAGCAAAGCTCCTCTTAACGAGTCTATGCAGCATCTAGAACTAGAACAGATAGAAAATGTTCATTTATTAATAACCTAACGAGATCTACGTCTGAAGAAAAGAAAAACGCAGCAATAGCAGATAATGGCCGATACCGATAGGGGGCCGATTATATCGTGCATCCCTACCTGATATTGGCCCATTCCTCTGAAAAGGCAGTCGTTAAGGGTCATTGTTGGCCTGGCGAGGTATTTTGTTCCCCTGCATAGTGACGGCGGCTGCATTGATGGAGGGAAGGAATCAACTCTATCGCTGCATTGCAGGTTTCTGAAAGCTCTCTGTTTAAGGTTGTTTTTTCTTTCTTAACAAAGATGGCTTCCTTCACGCTCCTACAAAAAACTCCTATAAAGTTACGACTTTTTCTCATAATGTTACCACTTTATTCTATAGTTACTATTTTATTCTCACAATAAAAAGATAAAATAATTCTCCGTCGTAGTACGGAAACATGACGGTCTTACTAAAAGCTGAGTCATGAAATCAGAACCTTATTTTTCTACATTTCCTTTCATTCTTGCAGCTGCAATCCTTTACTTTATTTCTTTTATAAATCAGACTTTATTTTATTTCTTTTATAAATCAGACTGTAGTAATGTGAAATGTGTAAACAATACAGTCATATTCAACCTTATGTTGCTGTTTGATTTATCAGTTTCTGTATTCATTTTTGTTCTCAGTTCCTCCAGTTTATAATATTTTTATTGGTTGGACGTGTCACAAATCTTTAATTGAGTTAATTACAGGATCCATTATTAATTAATAGAAATTAACCAGTTAAATCCCAGCCCTTATTGTTATTATTTTAAAGATTTGGTTAAAATAATGGATAAAACACTGAAACCTCTTCAGGTTTTTTTCCTCTCCTCCCCGTTCCTGATAACTCATCTTATCTGTCTGATGTTAAACTACCCAGCGATAAATTTCCCTCCTCTGCTGATAACCTGCATTAAATACCTTTAATGCAGCTGAAGTAATTACAGGGTAATAAGTAGAATAAAGAGGATTTTTCCTTTTACAAATCACGGTTGATTAGAATAAAAACAAAGGCTGGCAGCAGCGGCTCTCAAAGTGTCTCAGAGCTTTTAGGCCCACACATCATTAGTCATGGTGCTCTTCAGTGCTGCATAATGGCTGCTGTGAACTGGCAGAGATCTCCTGTAAGGAGGCTGTTTGCTGGACAGACTGGGAATCGTACCTGCAGCCCCACGGCGAACGCAGCTCATCCTGACGGGTCTGAGGCAGATACCATCAGGAGCCGAAAACACGAACAGTCAATAACGGTCAGGATGGCTCCTCTCTGACCTGAAGGATTGAAATGGACTCCTTACTGTAGAAGCTGTTATTGACATGTTTGGGTCAATTCTATTCATTCTATTTCTATAGCTCCAATTCAACCAGATCATCCAGTCAGATTGATTCAAAGTTTTCTATCTAAGGAAAACCAGCTGATTGCATCGACTCATTGACTCTTCAGCAATCCCTCACACTAAGCATGCTTGTAGCGACAGTGGAGAGGAAAAACTCCCTTTGAACAGGAAGAAACCTCCAGCAGAACCAGGCTCAGTGTGAGCGGCCATCTGCTGGGATTCTAACTGTAGATCCAGATGTTTTAGCTGCAGAACTTGGTTCTAACTGTAGATCCAGATGTTTTAGAGGTTGGTTTCTAACTGTATATCCAGATGTTTTAGAGGTTGGTTTCTAACTGTATATCCAGATGTTTCAGAGGTTGGTTCTAACTGTAGATCCAGATGTTTTAGAGGTTGGTTTCTAACTGTATATCCAGATGTTTCAGAAGTTGGTTCTAACTGTAGATCCAGATGTTTTAGAGGTTGGTTTCTAACTGTATATCCAGATGTTTCAGAGGTTGGTTTCTAACTGTAGATCCAGATGTTTTAGCTGCAGAACTTGGTTCTAACTGTAGATCCAGATGTTTTAGAGGTTGGTTTCTAACTGTATATCCAGATGTTTCAGAGGTTGGTTTCTAACTGTAGATCCAGATGTTTCAGAGGTTGGTTCTAACTGTAGATCCAGATGTTTCAGAGGTTGGTTTCTAACTGTAGATCCAGATGTTTTAGAGGTTGGTTTCTAACTGTATATCCAGATGTTTCAGAGGTTGGTTCTAACTGTAGATCCAGATGTTTTAGAGGTTGGTTTCTAACTGTATATCCAGATGTTTCAGAAGTTGGTTCTAACTGTAGATCCAGATGTTTTAGAGGTTGGTTTCTAACTGTATATCCAGATGTTTCAGAGGTTGGTTTCTAACTGTAGATCCAGATGTTTTAGCTGCAGAACTTGGTTCTAACTGTAGATCCAGATGTTTTAGAGGTTGGTTTCTAACTGTATATCCAGATGTTTCAGAGGTTGGTTTCTAACTGTAGATCCAGATGTTTCAGAGGTTGGTTCTAACTGTAGATCCAGATGTTTCAGAGGTTGGTTTCTAACTGTAGATCCAGATGTTTTAGAGGTTGGTTTCTAACTGTATATCCAGATGTTTCAGAGGTTGGTTTCTAACTGTAGATCCAGATGTTTCAGAGGTTGGTTTCTAACTGTAGATCCAGATGTTTCAGAGGTTGGTTTCTAACTGTAGATCCAGATGTTTCAGAGGTTGGTTTCTAACTGTAGATCCAGATGTTTTAGAGGTTGGTTTCTAACTGTATATCCAGATGTTTTAGAGGTTGGTTTCTAACTGTATATCCAGATGTTTCAGAGGTTGGTTTCTAACTGTAGATCCAGATGTTTCAGAGGTTGGTTTTTACTGTATATCCAGATGTTTCAGAGGTTGGTTTCTAACTGTAGATCCAGATGTTTCAGAGGTTGGTTTCTAACTGTATATCCAGATGTTTCAGAAGTTGGTTTTAACTGTAGATCCAGATGTTTCAGAGGTTGGTTTCTAACTGTATATCCAGATGTTTCAGAGGTTGGTTTCTAACTGTAGATCCAGATGTTTTAGAGGTTGGTTTCTAACTGTATATCCAGATGTTTCAGAGGTTGGTTTCTAACTGTAGATCCAGATGTTTTAGCTGCAGAACTTGGTTCTAACTGTAGATCCAGATGTTTTAGAGGTTGGTTTCTAACTGTATATCCAGATGTTTTAGAGGTTGGTTTCTAACTGTATATCCAGATGTTTCAGAGGTTGGTTTCTAACTGTAGATCCAGATGTTTTAGAGGTTGGTTTCTAACTGTATATCCAGATGTTTCAGAGGTTGGTTTCTAACTGTAGATCCAGATGTTTCAGAGGTTGGTTTCTAACTGTAGATCCAGATGTTTCAGAGGTTGGTTTCTAACTGTAGATCCAGATGTTTCAGAGGTTGGTTTCTAACTGTAGATCCAGATGTTTTAGAGGTTGGTTTCTAACTGTATATCCAGATGTTTTAGAGGTTGGTTTCTAACTGTATATCCAGATGTTTCAGAGGTTGGTTTCTAACTGTAGATCCAGATGTTTTAGCTGCAGAACTTGGTTCTAACTGTAGATCCAGATGTTTTAGAGGTTGGTTTCTAACTGTATATCCAGATGTTTTAGAGGTTAGTTTCTAACTGTATATCCAGATGTTTCAGAGGTTGGTTTCTAACTGTAGATCCAGATGTTTTAGAGGTTGGTTTCTAACTGTATATCCAGATGTTTCAGAGGTTGGTTTCTAACTGTAGATCCAGATGTTTCAGAGGTTGGTTTCTAACTGTAGATCCAGATGTTTCAGAGGTTGGTTTCTAACTGTAGATCCAGATGTTTCAGAGGTTGGTTTCTAACTGTAGATCCAGATGTTTTAGAGGTTGGTTTCTAACTGTATATCCAGATGTTTTAGAGGTTGGTTTCTAACTGTATATCCAGATGTTTCAGAGGTTGGTTTCTAACTGTAGATCCAGATGTTTCAGAGGTTTGTTTTTACTGTATATCCAGATGTTTCAGAGGTTGGTTTCTAACTGTAGATCCAGATGTTTCAGAGGTTGGTTTCTAACTGTATATCCAGATGTTTCAGAAGTTGGTTTTAACTGTAGATCCAGATGTTTTAGAGCTTGGTTTCTAACTGTATATGCAGATGTTTCAGAGGTTGGTTTCTAACTGTATATCCAGATGTTTCAGAGGTTGGTTTCTAACTGTATATCCAGATGTTTCAGAGGTTGGTTCTAACTGCAGATCCAGATGTTTTAGAGGTTGGTTCTAACTGTAGATCCAGATGTTTCAGAGGATGGTTTCTAACTGAAGATCCAGATGTTTTAGAGGTTGGTTTCTAACTGTAGATTTAGATGTTTCAGAGGTTGGTTCTAACTGTAGATCCAGATGTTTTAGAGGTTGGTTCTAACTGTAGATCCAGATGTTTCAGAGGTTGGTTTCTAACTGTAGATCCAGATGTTTTAGAGGTTGGTTTCTAACTGTATATCCAGATGTTTCAGAGGTTGGTTTCTAACTGTAGATCCAGATGTTTCAGAGGTTGGTTTTAACTGTAGATCCAGATGTTTCAGAGGTTGGTTTCTAACTGTAGATCCAGATGTTTCAGAGGTTGGTTTTAACTGTAGATCCAGATGTTTCAGAGGTTGGTTTCTAACTGTAGATCCAGATGTTTTAGAAGTTGGTTTTAACTGTAGATCCAGATGTTTCAGAGGTTGGTTTCTAACTGTAGATCCAGATGTTTCAGAGGTTGGTTTCTAACTGTAGATCCAGATGTTTTAGAGGTTGGTTTCTAACTGTAGATCCAGATGTTTTAGAGGTTGGTGTCTAACTGTATATCCAGATGTTTCAGAGGTTGGTTTCTAACTGTATATCCAGATGTTTCAGAGGTTGGTTTCTAACTGTATATCCAGATGTTTCAGAGGTTGGTTTCTAACTGTAGATCCAGATGTTTCAGAAATTGGTTTTAACTGTAGATCCAGATGTTTCAGAGGTTGGTTTCTAACTGTAGATCCAGATGTTTCAGAGGTTGGTTTCTAACTGTAGATCCAGATGTTTCAGAGGTTGGTTTCTTACTGTATATCCAGATGTTTCAGAGGTTGGTTTCTAACTGTAGATCCAGATGTTTCAGAGGTTGGTTCTAACTGTAGATCCAGATGTTTCAGAGGTTGGTTTCTAACTGTATATCCAGATGTTTCAGAGGTTGGTTTCTAACTGTATATCCAGATGTTTCAGAGGTTGGTTTCTAACTGTAGATCCAGATGTTTCAGAGGTTGGTTTCTAACTGTAGATCCAGATGTTTCAGAGGTTGGTTTCTAACTGTAGATCCAGATGTTTCAGAGGTTGGTTTCTAACTGTAGATCCAGATGTTTCAGAGGTTGGTTTCTAACTGCAGATCCAGATGTTTCAGAGGTTGGTTCTAACTGCAGATCCAGATGTTTCAGAGGTTGGTTTCTAACTGTAGATCCAGATGTTTTAGAGGTTGGTTTCTAACTGTATATCCAGATGTTTTAGAGGTTGGTTTCTAACTGTATATCCAGATGTTTCAGAGGTTGGTTCTAACTGTAGATCCAGATGTTTCAGAGGTTGGTTTCTAACTGTAGATCCAGATGTTTCAGAGGTTGGTTTCTAACTGTATATCCAGATGTTTCAGAGGTTGGTTTCTAACTGTATATCCAGATGTTTCAGAGGTTGGTTTCTAACTGTAGATCCAGATGTTTTAGAGGTTGGTTTCTAACTGTATATCCAGATGTTTTAGAGGTTGGTTTCTAACTGTATATCCAGATGTTTTAGAGGTTGGTTTCTAACTGTATATCCAGATGTTTCAGAGGTTGGTTTCTAACTGTAGATCCAGATGTTTTAGAGGTTGGTTTCTAACTGTATATCCAGATGTTTTAGAGGTTGGTTTCTAACTGTAGATCCAGATGTTTCAGAGGTTGGTTTCTAACTGTAGATCCAGATGTTTCAGAGGTTGGTTTCTAACTGTAGATCCAGATGTTTCAGAGGTTGGTTTCTAACTGTAGATCCAGATGTTTTAGAGGTTGGTTCTAACTGTAGATCCAGATGTTTCAGAGGTTGGTTTCTAACTGTAGATCCAGATGTTTTAGAGGTTGGTTCTAACTGTAGATCCAGATGTTTCAGAGGTTGGTTTCTAACTGTATATCCAGATGTTTCAGAGGTTGGTTTCTAACTGTAGATCCAGATGTTTCAGAGGTTGGTTTCTAACTGTAGATCCAGATGTTTCAGAGGTTGGTTTCTAACTGTAGATCCAGATGTTTCAGAGGTTGGTTTCTAACTGTAGATCCAGATGTTTCAGAGGTTGGTTTCTAACTGTATATCCAGATGTTTCAGAGGTTGGTTTCTAACTGTATATCCAGATGTTTCAGAGGTTGGTTTCTAACTGTATATCCAGATGTTTCAGAGGTTGGTTCTAACTGCAGATCCAGATGTTTTAGAGGTTGGTTCTAACTGTAGATCCAGATGTTTCAGAGGATGGTTTCTAACTGTAGATCCAGATGTTTTAGAGGTTGGTTTCTAACTGTAGATTTAGATGTTTCAGAGGTTGGTTCTAACTGTAGATCCAGATGTTTTAGAGGTTGGTTCTAACTGTAGATCCAGATGTTTCAGAGGTTGGTTTCTAACTGTAGATCCAGATGTTTTAGAGGTTGGTTTCTAACTGTATATCCAGATGTTTCAGAGGTTGGTTTCTAACTGTAGATCCAGATGTTTCAGAGGTTGGTTTTAACTGTAGATCCAGATGTTTCAGAGGTTGGTTTCTAACTGTAGATCCAGATGTTTCAGAAGTTGGTTTCTAACTGTAGATCCAGATGTTTTAGAAGTTGGTTTTAACTGTAGATCCAGATGTTTCAGAGGTTGGTTTCTAACTGTAGATCCAGATGTTTCAGAGGTTGGTTTCTAACTGTAGATCCAGATGTTTTAGAGGTTGGTTTCTAACTGTAGATCCAGATGTTTTAGAGGTTGGTTTCTAACTGTATATCCAGATGTTTCAGAGGTTGGTTTCTAACTGTATATCCAGATGTTTCAGAGGTTGGTTTCTAACTGTATATCCAGATGTTTCAGAGGTTGGTTTCTAACTGTAGATCCAGATGTTTCAGAGGTTGGTTTCTAACTGTAGATCCAGATGTTTCAGAGGTTGGTTTCTAACTGTAGATCCAGATGTTTCAGAGGTTGGTTCTAACTGTAGATCCAGATGTTTCAGAGGTTGGTTTCTAACTGTAGATCCAGATGTTTCAGAGCTTGGTTTCTAACTGTATATCCAGATGTTTCAGAGGTTGGTTTCTAACTGTAGATCCAGATGTTTCAGAGGTCTGTTTCTAACTGTAGATCCAGATGTTTCAGAGGTTGGTTTCTAACTGTAGATCCAGATGTTTCAGAGGTTGGTTTCTAACTGTATATCCAGATGTTTCAGAGGTTGGTTTCTAACTGTAGATCCAGATGTTTCAGAGGTTGGTTCTAACTGCAGATCCAGATGTTTCAGAGGTTGGTTTCTAACTGTAGATCCAGATGTTTCAGAGGTTGGTTTCTAACTGTATATCCAGATGTTTTAGAGGTTGGTTTCTAACTGTATATCCAGATGTTTCAGAGGTTGGTTCTAACTGTAGATCCAGATGTTTCAGAGGTTGGTTTCTAACTGTAGATCCAGATGTTTCAGAGGTTGGTTTCTAACTGTATATCCAGATGTTTCAGAGGTTGGTTTCTAACTGTATATCCAGATGTTTCAGAGGTTGGTTTCTAACTGTATATCCAGATGTTTCAGAGGTTGGTTTCTAACTGTAGATCCAGATGTTTTAGAGGTTGGTTTCTAACTGTATATCCAGATGTTTTAGAGGTTGGTTTCTAACTGTATATCCAGATGTTTTAGAGGTTGGTTTCTAACTGTATATCCAGATGTTTCAGAGGTTGGTTTCTAACTGTAGATCCAGATGTTTTAGAGGTTGGTTTCTAACTGTATATCCAGATGTTTTAGAGGTTGGTTTCTAACTG
Organism: Cyprinodon tularosa; assembly: GCF_016077235.1. Classification (NCBI taxonomy): domain Eukaryota; kingdom Metazoa; phylum Chordata; class Actinopteri; order Cyprinodontiformes; family Cyprinodontidae; genus Cyprinodon; species Cyprinodon tularosa. The sequence goes on along the minus strand of NW_024039299.1, from coordinate 194,340 downwards.
TAGATCCAGATGTTTCAGAGGTTGGTTTCTAACTGTAGATCCAGATGTTTCAGAGGTTGGTTTCTAACTGTAGATCCAGATGTTTTAGAGGTTGGTTCTAACTGTAGATCCAGATGTTTCAGAGGTTGGTTTCTAACTGTAGATCCAGATGTTTTAGAGGTTGGTTCTAACTGTAGATCCAGATGTTTCAGAGGTTGGTTTCTAACTGTAGATCCAGATGTTTCAGAGGTTGGTTTCTAACTGTAGATCCAGATGTTTCAGAGGTTGGTTCCGTTGCCGGCCCTCTGCAGCCCACATCTCAGCTGTTTCCTCACACCTAACGACCCTCCATGCTGCTCTATTTTTAGCACGGAGGCGGCTGCTGGTGATGAGGGAGGCCGGGGCGGCGGAGGCGCTGCTGTTGTCACGGGGAGCAACGGCTGAGGAGGAGGTGTGGCGCCGCCGGTGTTGATAGGGAGCGGAGTGCGTGTTCCTGAGCCTCACCTCAGGCTCTGGAGGTGTTGGGTGAAGATGAAGTGGCTTCTGGACGTCTGCCCGCCCACGGCGGCGCCATGCTGACAGGCTGCGGCGTGATGCTCCGACACACTCTCTAATTCCTCAATCCAAACGCCGCGTGTTTTCATCTCCCAGACGGGTCCGCCTGACTTCATCACTTCCTGCCTGATGTTCGAGCATCAGGAGGCGTTAGAAACAGCTGGTGACAGGAAGAACGTCCTGATCCAATCAGCTCTGCAGGGCGGCTGGCCTTTACATGGAGACCAGCAGAGCTCCTTCATCAGGGAGCTTCTGCTCCTCCACCTGAACACGTCTCCTCCGCTTTCTCCTCCTTTCTCCTCCCGTCCCGCTGAGAGGAGATTTCCCATTCATCAAGCGGCGCCGTTTCCTCTGCAGCTTAGAAACCACGCTGTTTAAGTTATGTCTGCTCATCGCTCGTCTCCCTGCTGCTTTATAAAGCAGCTGCTGGTTCAGCGCTGGTTTAACACCAGCTCCTGTTTACAGTCATTACACATAAAACCCACTAACAACCAAAAAACTCTAGAAAAATTAATGCTGGAGGCAGAATTCAGCCTTTAATTCAATTCTATTCAGTTTATTTCTATAGCGCCAATTCAGATCAACAGAGATCAAAGTCCAGTGGATTGTTTTTCATTTTCTATTTTTGGAATGACTCTGACCTGGATGACTATCTTCACCAGCGTATAGCCGCCATTGTTCCAGGCAGAGAAAGGATAGAGTAGCTCCGCCCACCGCGCATCAGACCCACTTTACCACCGCGCAGCCAGAGCAGCAAAGATGCTTCAGCTGCCTCTGCTGCAGGCGGTCTGAACGTAGCATTAAACTTTGCATGTAAACCCGATGCTTTGACGCTCAGAAGGCGCCCGGTGTGAACGCAGCATTAGCTCCATGCATGGTGGATTCTGTGATTTTTCTGTTCAGGCGTCAAAAGAAAGTGTCCTGAAAGGTTTTTAAAGTGTGTTGATGTCCAATTAATATCTTATCCTCTTTGCATCTTTTATAAAACTCATATCAAAGTATAACATGACAATAAAGTCAGAATTTTGACTTTAATCTGATAGCTAACAATATTACCATCCAGCCGTAGCCATGTCTGTTTTAGAAACTAGCTCCTTGGTTTTAATCACCTTCTGCTCTTCAAATTTATTAAATTAATTAATCAAACAGCTTCAGCAGGGACAGAAAAATCACCTAATTCCATCATTTTCCACCAATGTGTTCCTGTGCCTCCCAAACTACTCACATCTCTGCCTTAATGGGGCCCATCTACATTAAGATCTACAATTCTCAGATTAAAGTCAGAATTCTGAGATTAAAGTCAGAATTCTGAGATTAAAGTCAGAATTCTGAGATTAAAGTCAGAATTCTGAGAAATATTCAGAAATCTAAGAATAAAGTGAGAATTCTGAGATTAAAGTCAGAAATCTAAGATTAAAGTTCGAACGCTGAGATTAAAGTCAGAATTCTGAGATTAAAGTTAGAATTCTGAGATTAAAGTCAGAAATCTAAGATTAAAGTTAGAATTCTGAGATTAAAGTCAGAAATCTAAGATTAAAGTTAGAACTCTGAGATTAAAGTCAGAATTCTGAGATTAAAGTCAGAAATATAAGATTAAAGTTAGAACTCTAAGATTAAAGTCAGACTTCTGAGATTAAAGTTAGAATTCTGAGATTAAAGTCAGAAATCTAAGATTAAAGTTAGAACTCTGAGATTAAAGTCAGAATTCTGAGATTAAAGTTAGAATTCTGAGATTAAAGTCAGAAATCTAAGATTAAAGTTAGAATTCTGAGATTAAAGTCAGAAATCTAAGATTAAAGTCAGAATTCTGAGATTAAAGTCAGAATTCTGAGATCAAAGTTAGAACTCTGAGATTAAAGTCAGAATTCTGAGATTAAAGTTAGAATTCTGAGATTAAAGTCAGAAATCTAACATTAAAGTTAGAACTCTGAGATTAAAGTCAGAATTCTGAGATTAAAGTCAGAAATCTAAGATTAAAGTTCGAACTCTGAGATTAAAGTCAGAATTCTGAGATTAAAGTTAGAATTCTGAGATTAAAGTCAGAATTCTGAGATTAAAGTTAGAATTCTGAGATTAAAGTCAGAAATCTAAGATTAAAGTTAGAACTCTGAGATTAAAGTCAGAATTCTGAGATTAAAGTTAGAATTCTGAGATTAAAGTCAGAAATCTAAGATTAAAGTTAGAATTCTGAGATTAAAGTCAGAAATCTAAGATTAAAGTCAGAATTCTGAGATTAAAGTCAGAATTCTGAGATTAAAGTCAGAATTCTGAGATTAAAGTTAGAACTCTGAGATTAAAGTCAGAATTCTGAGATTAAAGTTAGAACTCTGAGATTAAAGTTAGAACTCTGAGATTAAAGTCAGAATTCTGAGATTAAAGTTAGAATTCTGAGATTAAAGTCAGAATTCTGAGATTAAAGTTAGAATTCTGAGATTAAAGTCAGAAATCTAAGATTAAAGTCAGAATTCTGAGATTAAAGTCAGAAATCTAAGATTAAAGTTAGAACTCTGAGATTAAAGTCAGAATTCTGAGATTAAAGTCAGAAATATAAGATTAAAGTTAGAACTCTAAGATTAAAGTCAGACTTCTGAGATTAAAGTTAGAATTCTGAGATTAAAGTCAGAAATCTAAGATTAAAGTTAGAACTCTGAGATTAAAGTCAGAATTCTGAGATTAAAGTTAGAATTCTGAGATTAAAGTCAGAAATCTAAGATTAAAGTCAGAAATCTAAGATTAAAGTTAGAATTCTGAGATTAAAGTCAGAAATCTAAGATTAAAGTTAGAATCATGAGATTAAAGTCAGAAATCTAAGATTAAAGTCAGAATTCTGAGATTAAAGTCAGAAATCTAAGATTAAAGTCAGAAATCTAAGATTAAAGTCAGAATTCTGAGATTAAAGTTAGAATTCTGAGATTAAAGTCAGAAATCTAAGATTAAAGTTAGAACTCTGAGATTAAAGTCAGAATTCTGAGATTAAAGTTAGAACTCTGAGATTAAAGTCAGAATTCTGAGATTAAAGTTAGAACTCTGAGATTAAAGTCAGAAATCTAAGATTAAAGTTAGAACTCTGAGATTAAAGTCAGAATTCTGAGATTAAAGTTAGAATTCAGAGATTAAAGTCAGAATTCTGAGATAAAAGTCAGAATTCTGAGATAAAAGTCAGAATTCTGAGATTAAAGTTAGAATTCTGAGATTAAAGTCAGAATTCTTAGATTAAAGTCAGAATTCTGAGATTAAAGTCAGAAATCTAAGATTAAAGTTAGAACTCTAAGATTAAAGTCAGAATTCTGAGATTAAAGTCAGAATTCTGAGATTAAAGTTAAAACTCTGAGATTAAAGTCAGAATTCTGAGATTAAAGTTAGAACTCTGAGATTAAAGTCAGAATTCTGAGATTAAAGTCAGAAATCTAAGATTAAAGTTAGAATTCTGAGATTAAAGTCAGAAATCTAAGATTAAAGTTAGAATCCTGAGATTAAAGTCAGAAATCTAAGATTAAAGTCAGAATTCTGAGATTAAAGTCAGAAATCTAAGATTAAAGTCAGAAATCTAAGATTAAAGTCAGAAATCTAAGATTAAAGTCAGAATTCTGAGATTAAAGTTAGAATTCTGAGATTAAAGTCAGAAATCTAAGATTAAAGTTAGAACTCTGAGATTAAAGTCAGAATTCTGAGATTAAAGTTAGAACTCTGAGATTAAAGTCAGAATTCTGAGATTAAAGTTAGAACTCTGAGATTAAAGTCAGAAATCTAAGATTAAAGTTAGAATTCTGAGATTAAAGTCAGAAATCTAAGATTAAAGTCAGAATTCTGAGATTAAAGTCAGAATTCTGAGATTAAAGTCAGAATTCTGAGATTAAAGTTAGAACTCTGAGATTAAAGTCAGAATTCTGAGATTAAAGTTAGAACTCTGAGATTAAAGTTAGAACTCTGAGATTAAAGTCAGAATTCTGAGATTAAAGTTAGAATTCTGAGATTAAAGTCAGAAATCTAAGATTAAAGTTAGAATTCTGAGATTAAAGTCAGAAATCTAAGATTAAAGTCAGAATTCTGAGATTAAAGTCAGAATTCTGAGATTAAAGTCAGAATTCTGAGATTAAAGTTAGAACTCTGAGATTAAAGTCAGAATTCTGAGATTAAAGTTAGAACTCTGAGATTAAAGTTAGAACTCTGAGATTAAAGTCAGAATTCTGAGATTAAAGTTAGAATTCTGAGATTAAAGTCAGAAATCTAAGATTAAAGTTAGAATTCTGAGATTAAAGTCAGAAATCTAAGATTAAAGTTAGAACTCTGAGATTAAAGTCAGAATTCTGAGATTAAAGTCAGAAATATAAGATTAAAGTTAGAACTCTAAGATTAAAGTCAGACTTCTGAGATTAAAGTTAGAATTCTGAGATTAAAGTCAGAAATCTAAGATTAAAGTTAGAACTCTGAGATTAAAGTCAGAATTCTGAGATTAAAGTTAGAATTCTGAGATTAAAGTCAGAAATCTAAGATTAAAGTCAGAAATCTAAGATTAAAGTTAGAATTCTGAGATTAAAGTCAGAAATCTAAGATTAAAGTTAGAATCATGAGATTAAAGTCAGAAATCTAAGATTAAAGTCAGAATTCTGAGATTAAAGTCAGAAATCTAAGATTAAAGTCAGAAATCTAAGATTAAAGTCAGAATTCTGAGATTAAAGTTAGAATTCTGAGATTAAAGTCAGAGATCTAAGATTAAAGTTAGAACTCTGAGATTAAAGTCAGAATTCTGAGATTAAAGTTAGAACTCTGAGATTAAAGTCAGAATTCTGAGATTAAAGTTAGAACTCTGAGATTAAAGTCAGAAATCTAAGATTAAAGTTAGAACTCTGAGATTAAAGTCAGAATTCTGAGATTAAAGTTAGAATTCAGAGATTAAAGTCAGAATTCTGAGATAAAAGTCAGAATTCTGAGATAAAAGTCAGAATTCTGAGATTAAAGTTAGAATTCTGAGATTAAAGTCAGAATTCTGAGATTAAAGTCAGAATTCTGAGATTAAAGTCAGAAATCTAAGATTAAAGTTAGAACTCTAAGATTAAAGTCAGAATTCTGAGATTAAAGTCAGAATTCTGAGATTAAAGTTAAAACTCTGAGATTAAAGTCAGAATTCTGAGATTAAAGTTAGAACTCTGAGATTAAAGTCAGAATTCTGAGGTTAAAGTCAGAAATCTAAGATTAAAGTTAGAATTCTGAGATTAAAGTCAGAAATCTAAGATTAAAGTTAGAATCCTGAGATTAAAGTCAGAAATCTAAGATTAAAGTCAGAATTCTGAGATTAAAGTCAGAAATCTAAGATTAAAGTCAGAAATCTAAGATTAAAGTCAGAAATCTAAGATTAAAGTCAGAATTCTGAGATTAAAGTTAGAATTCTGAGATTAAAGTCAGAAATCTAAGATTAAAGTTAGAACTCTGAGATTAAAGTCAGAATTCTGAGATTAAAGTTAGAACTCTGAGATTAAAGTCAGAATTCTGAGAAAAAAGTCAGGATTCTGAGATTAAAGTCAGAAATCTAAGATTAAAGTTAGAACTCTGAGATTAAAGTCAGAATTCTGAGATTAAAGTTAGAATTCAGAGATTAAAGTCAGAATTCTGAGATAAAAGTCAGAATTCTGAGATAAAAGTCAGAATTCTGAGATTAAAGTTAGAATTCTGAGATTAAAGTCAGAAATCTAAGATTAAAGTTAGAACTCTGAGATTAAAGTCAGAATTCTGAGATTAAAGTTAGAACTCTGAGATTAAAGTCAGAATTCTTAGATAAAAGTCAGAATTCTGAGATAAAAGTCAGAATTCTGAGATAAAAGTCAGAATTCTGAGATAAAAGTCAGAATTCTGAGATTAAAGTTAGAATTCAGAGATTAAAGTCAGAATTCTGACTTTTTCCCCATATTAAACTGAAATAATATTTAAAAATCATAACTTTTTTTTATTTTTTCAGTGGCCCTTATCCTCTTCTGTATGATTTTGTTTACTCTAATAATGAATTTGCTTTAATCTCTCTAGTTCATTTTCTTTGTTTTATTTGTCTCTGTCGATGCTGAAGCTGGGGGGAAACTGGCCGTAGCAGAATAGGTGGAAATATCCCAGTGGGAGGAAGAAGGCTCCTATGGAGGAGGTGGGAGGTGTAATAAGATTCGCGGTACGGTGGCCTGGAAGGGCCACAGCATCAGGCTATCACTGGCTGATAATTAGCCTCCGGCTGTGCCGTGTGTGGATCGGTAAGCGTGTTATCTCCCCAGCCGGAGCTCCGCCAACAGGTTGGGGCTGGGCTTTGGGCCGCTCTCCCCCCCTCCCAGCATGTTCCCTCTGCAAAATTACAATAATTATGATTCATTTATAGCCGTGATTGACGGCCGATCCGGGTTCCTCCACCAAACACGGCAGGTGAGGGTGATATTTAACCTGCTCTGCTGCTGCTGACACTTTGGAAACTTCCCACTCCCCCATTATGACATTATTAGAGTGGGCTCTCCTGTGTGGGGGGGCGCTAATGGCGCATTCATTTGCTGTATTGAAAGTGGCAGGAATCAGAGGGAAGCAGGACTCTTCATCTTTATTTAGCTCTAATGAGACATCAGCTGAAGTCTTCGCACCGAGGCGCTAAAAGGAGAAGTTTTTAACCTTGAAATGTTCAAATTTAGCTGCAACTCGCCATGCGAAGAGAAAAAAGCTTCGGTTTCCCCGAATTTCCACCAAAGATATGTTTTAATCCACCATGACTGAGAGCTGCAAAATGACAGAAAATGACTTTAAATTCAAGGTAATTCTTTACGTCTTTGTGTGTAATAGCTCCAACATCTGCTCCATTTGGAGCCTTTTCTCTCTGCACTTATTTTTCTTTCCAAGGCATTTAGAGAAATGATTCGTTCTCTGCAATTTTATGTCGTAGGAAAAAGACAAAATGAAAAACATTGAGAATTTAACCAAAACAACATAAAACAGCCGGTCAGAGACTTCAGATGAGTTTCCTGATCTATGGGTGCCATGTTTAATCTTTGAGCTTCCATTGGTTTTATTTCCATTTTGTGTTATTCTAGTTATTCTATTTTGTTATTTTTGATTGTATTTCAGTTCTTAGATATTTCTTGTTTGCGCTCCTTCCCCCAGCTCCCTTCTAGCCTGCTCTGTTCACACCTGCTCCCAATCTGCTAATCAGCCTGATCTTTGTTCCTCTCCCATATATTCTCCTCCTGTTCAGTCACTGTTGCTGGTTTGTGGTCATTTCTTTGCTCTCTTGTTGTGAGGATTCCTGGTTCTCAGGTTTTGTTCTTGGATTTTTGCTTCTGTTGCGCTTTTTTATTATTAAATCTTCAAGGAACCACTTCAGCTTCAGTGTCTGCATTTGGATCCTGTTAATCCTCCACCCAACCGTGACAATAAGAACTTTATCTGGTAAATGTTTACAGCCCTTTAAAAGATTTGAAATATTCCAAAGAAGGGTGTTGAAGCAAATGAAAATCACTTTATGATTATTTAAGCTGTAAATCAGCTTAAATAATCATTGGAGAAAACATGTTAAAAGCAAAAAGCAGGTACAGTTTTAAAGGAAAAGTCCTTTAAAGGTACACTATGCAACCGGTGTTGATTTTCCAGCGAGGCTCCCCCCAGAGGGCGAAAGTAAAAGTGCACTGTCGTAAATTAGCTCAGCTGTTCTCCTGGTTTCTCCGTCAAGCCAGACGCGGTTGTTTTGAGCTTAGCAGACAGGCGAACACAACGAATCACCATGTCTACTGCGGTAAGGGACTATTTTGTTCCGATTTTCGAGTTTGAAAATTCTCGCTAGTTCCGCTATGATAACTGCACAAATATCGCCACTGCGCTAGCAACGAGCACGCCTTTCTGAAATGATTCCATCCTGTTCAATAAATGATCAGTGTTTTTAATTCAGAGTCATTTTCATGTGAATGTGCTTTACTGGAGGCATCCATGTTTGTCAAAGAACACTACTGCCACCTACTGGTTAGTGACATTGTCACGGTGCGGTATCAGCTGTTGATCAAGTCCCAGTGCTGTATCTGGTGTTTGTCACAACGCGCTATTATCCAAGTCATCTTGAAAACATTCTTCTTCCAAATGTTGGCTACATATTACGGGTTTTTTCTCTGGCCAGAAGTTCGATGGCAAATCCTCCCTCTTCAAGTTGGCGATCCAACGACCAACCCGTCCGTGGAGGATCAGGAATCAGAAAGGTGGAATAACTCTTTGTTTCACTTTTACCCGATGTATTCCAGCATCCAGCTGCCATGCACGTGGGCATTGTCAGTTTCACTATAGCTCTGGTGAATTTCAATGGTGAAGTCCTCTGGAAATCTTCAATAATTGTTGTTGATTGCAGATGTGTCTAGTAGTTCCCATTGATTTAGCTTGTAAAGCGGGGAGAATGGCGCTAGGCTTACCGCACCGTGACGTCACTGCTGGAAGATGGCAGGAGGGAGGGGCTACTATATTTGGGCAAAAATGGCCGCTCCCAGACTCAGTGATTCCGCTAAATTCATTTCATCCCTGTGAATGTATTAGTTTCAGGTATAAATAATGATCCATTCATTATTCCTTGCTGACCGGACTTTTCCTTTAAAGCTCTTCCACGCATCATTTATAAGTAGCGTTTACACTGCCCCCTGCAGGGCGGAGGAGGGAATTGCAGGATCCAAAAGAAATAACTAAATTGTAATTTTCATTAGTAATTATTTATTTATTATACGTTAATAAAGTTTTATTTGTCGAGTGAGAGAATGTAGTAGTTGCTGCCCTGCACTTCATCAAAAGGACATAAAAACTGTTTTTGCGGCTCTTAGCTGTAAAGGAGCGCACACACCTCCAAATTGTGTGACTGTTTCTTTTGCAACTGAAGTGAAATCACTGAGTGTCCGTCTTTGCGTTATGAGATCAGTCTGTGTGAAGCTGTCCTTCCTTAACCTCCTCACTTTGTTCAGCCTGTTCATCATGTGCACCATCCTGACCAACTGCTGCTTCATGGCCATGTCGGAACCCGCAAACTGGGCCAAGTACCTGGAGTAAGTACGACCCGGGAACATTCCTGCAAACACACACGCCGCCGGGGGGAAGGTTTAATCAGAGCCGATGTCGGAGCTCCGCTCAGCGTGACTCGGCCGATCTGAGCCGCCCGACACTCCAAGGCGGCTCAGAGGTGAATCGTGTGCAACAGAAATGTCAAGCTTCAAATGTCAAAACCAAACAGACCTTTTTAGATGAAACTCCTCATTTCACATGTCTGAACCCATCAAGTCTGACTCCCTGTGCCTTCCAGGCCACCGTCCCTGCATGCAGGAAGTAAGAGGTGGAAGTGTTTAACAGCTGCTGACCCTTTTCCACCCAGAAAGACTCGGATCCTCAGGTCTTTATGATCCGGTTTGATAACCTTAACCTATGCGAATTAAAGCAATAGTTTATATTTATATGACAGAAAGGCATCGAGGGATAGTTTTCAGGTGGAACCACTATTTGAAATGTGCAAAAAGTGCATTTTTTTCACTCATCAAAGGGAATCTAATCAGAAAAATATGCTGATTTCCATTATTGGAGACTTTCTGCATGAGGCAAAGCCTTTGCTCCTCAGATTTAGCCGTTAGTTTATTGAAATTTACCAATAATTTCACCAAATTAAATAGAAATAAAGAATAACAGAGCAGCTTATGTAAAGCATGCTGGTTACATCACCTGAAATGGCCAAACAATGACCTCTGACCCCTCCTTGGAAAGGTCTGAGTCTCTAGTTTCCAATGACGGTGGCCATTAGGGGGCGGGGCTAAATATTAACACCTGCTGCTGCATTAATCCCGCAGAGTCACACATGTCAGGTGCAATTTTAAATCTCATTTGTTTACAAAGCTATAAAACAAAAAGTATTTGTGGAAAAAATAATTGTCTTAGAAATTTAAGAACCCCGTTTGAAAGGAGGATGAAACACCATGTGACTGTCAGCTGGGCCCTGAACCAGGCCCAGCTAAAAACTTAACTAATAGTTGGGAAACAGGCCTACAGTCTGATTGATGCCGCCCGTCACTCCCACTGGCTCTGGGTCGCCATGGTAACCAGGCCATAACCCCAACTGGACCTCAGCTTTCTGTCCATTAGGGGGCGGGGCTAAAAATGAATACCTGCTGTTGCATTACTCCGGTGGAATCACACCTGTCAGGTGAAATTTTTAATCTAATGTTATTAGTTGACACAGCTATATATAAAAAATAAAATAATAATAATAATTTTGAAAAATGTTTTAGAAATTTAAGAACCCCGTTTGAAAGGTGTGTGGATGAAACACCATGTGACTGAGTTTTGGCCATTTTTTATAAATAGATAAACATGAGCTGGTCCCTGGACCGGACCCGCAGGGCTTAAGGGGTTAAATCCTAAAATTAAAGCAGGTTTATTTAATCAATCTGTAAATAAAACCTTTACTTTATAAACGAGCCTCGGATTCGACGTCTGACAGGAAATGAAACAATCCGCTGCCTTCAGGCGGGAAGCGGCTCGAACTCTGGATCCTTCGGTTCGTTCGTTCCTGGTGACGAAATGAATAAGTGAAGGATGTTTGTCAGAGGCGTTCATTAACGTTTTATTCATCCGCTCTGCTCTCCCGCTCAGGTACACCTTCACAGGTATCTACACCTTCGAGTCGCTCATTAAGATCCTGGCCAGAGGGTTCTGCGTGGGCCCCTTCACCTTCCTGAGGGACCCCTGGAACTGGCTGGACTTCAGCGTCATCGTCATGGCGTGAGTCAATCAAAGCTCACCTACGGTTTTCTCTCTCTCTCCACGTCCGGTTGGGTTTGACTCGGATCGACCAGAACATTAGGATCAGCTGCACCTCTCCCCGGTTTAGGCAGGGCTTAGAGATGAGCTGTCTGAAGGTTTACAGGACTGCGCTAAAGTTTTCACACCCCTGAAACGTTTCCAGACTAAAACTGAAACCTGCTTCGTTTGGATTTAATGTGACGGACGGACAGAGAGGAACCCAAAGTCACAGTGTGACAAAGTATTCCCGCCCCTTTACTCTGATACCTTTCATTAAATCCTCAGTAATCTGACCGATGTTTTCACTTTTAAAAACATTTATTGGTTTAAATTACAGTTATTTATCATTTTAAATGTAGTTTTAAATCATTTAATGGTGCATTTTGTAATTTATTGGTTTATTTACTGCAATATTTGGACCAATATAAGTAATAGTTAGAACTCAGGGATGACATCACAGTGATTTTGTGATTTCACAATCACAAATCCGGAAAGGTTCTACTACTAAAACCCGTCTTTGGACCTCATGTGAAAATGGAGAGACGATGGACCACCTGCAGACCCATGGAGGTCCACCTGGATAGGCTGAAGGTGACTCTGGAGGAGCTGCACAGGTCCAGATCTGACCAGATGACGGAGCGCGGTCGATAAAGGAAGAACCACGTCGAGGAAAACAAACATCCAGCTGAGAGATCTAGAGAAGAAGACGATCGGATCTGCAGCCGGAGGAGGTTCTGCAGAACCTCAGTGCTGCTCCTCCATGTTTCCGTCTGTCACATTAACTCCAGTTTGCTCTCTGAGGGTTTTAATAAATGTGAAAAAATTCGAGGATCTATTAAAAAACAAACTCTAACATTAATTTTTATTAATATAAATTCAAATATTTGCTCTCAAATCTTTTAATTTGTAATTAGATATAAAACATTCTATTTCTGTCATTCTAATTCATTATTTTCATGCAGTAGTTCTGATCTGTGGATCTGAGAACAAATAAAATCTGTCAACATCTAAAGGTCAAGCAGACCAGAGCAGAAGGACCCAGTATTCAGGAAAGACAGACAGACAGATTACTTTAAAAGTGTTTATTATAAATCGGACGGACTGCGGATCTGCAGCAGCAGCGGCTAGGGCATCCGACGCTGGAAACACTGCGAAAAGGAAACTCAGGTTAGTGACCGCCATGATCTGACGATGATTATGAACGTGTGAGTCACTAACCTGGTTTACCGGCTCAGTCTGAGCCCAGAGGAAAGGGTAGGATCCAGTCGGTGAGCAGCCAACAAGATGCGATGGCGTCCAGAGTCTCCCAGATGCTGCAGCCTCGGAGAACAAGCAGGAGTCTGAAGACGGGTCGGGCAAACGGATCAGAACAGGAACAGGCAGGATCAGTGGCTGAAAGGCAGACCAGGAAATCAGAAACACTAAGGCCCGCTCTCCGCACTGGTTAGAGAGAATAATCTGCCACTGATGACTGGGAGCAAGCAGCTTAAATAGAGGCAGGAGCAGGTGAGCAGTGATGAGAAACCAGGCGGAATGGACAGGTGAATTTATTTAGCCTGTCATCAGCGCCGAGATCATGAAAATCAGCTTTTCAGAAACGAAAAGAAAAATAAATATAATCAGAAATAAAATATCTATTAATGAGATATATTCATTTTATTATTTAGAGCAAAAACAATCTATAGATAAGTAACATTTTCTTAAATTAAGTGTATTTAGCCTTGATTAGAGCAGGTAAATAAGATGATTTGCAAATGGAACGAGTATTTTAAATGCACTTTCAATAAGAAAATTAAATTATTTTTACCTTATTTTAAATCTACATTGTCTTCTTCAATTGGTAAAGTGTCGCACTAGAAATAAATTACTTATTTAGATTTACATTTTTGCAGTGAAGACATTTAAATGCACATAATGAAAATATTTTTCCTCCATTGTAGAAAAAAAACAGCTGAATATGTTTCCCCGCTCTAATATTTAAAATAAACAGTCTTCTACTTTGTTTTGCAGAAAAGAAAATTAAAAAAATTAAATCTAATTGAATAATTTTTTTCTTGAATTGAGGAGTGAAGTGATTTGCCAATAGAATAAGACAATTTAGAATAAGAAATAAGAAAATAAACATCAGCAGTCTGTTTATTTTACTAGTATAATATCTAATTATCTTATTTTAAGGCTAAACATTCTCCTTGCATTGACAGATCATCTTATTAATCCTGTCAAATTAAGGGTAAATACAGTTATTTTCAGAATGTTTTTAAAACTCTTTTGAAGATAATTTTTGCAGTGCATATGTCAGTGAGTAAAGATCACCCCGGTGAGCGCAGCAGGAAGAGATTTCTGCTGAGCTTTTATTGTGAGCGGAGCTGAAAGCTGCTGGTCTGAGGAGCTGAGAGCAGCAGAGCGGCGCTCCGACGTGACGTGAAGCTGTTGTCCTCCTGATGGGATTAATGTGGAGGAATTAAAGGGAAAAGCTGCTCTGCAGCTTCGCCTCTCGCCGCTCCGTAAGCCCACAAGTTTCACGCCGTCGGTCAGTTTTCAAAGCTTCTGCAAAGTCAGGACAAACTGCAGAACTCCACGTCTGAGTCGGTTTGGATCATGGAGCGAAGCGGCGTCAGGCTGCAGACCTCACAGGCTCCCCTCCTCCCCGGTGACGGTTCTGCTCTCTGATTGGCTGACGGCTCGACCCGGTCACTGAGCCGAGAAGACAGACGAACAGAAGGAAAGAATGGATGCCGGATCTGGAGGCCCGGCTCAGGGGTTCCCTCATGGCGTGTGGATGAAACACCATGTGACTGTCAGCTGGGCCCTGAACCGGACCCGCCGGGGTTAAGGGGTTAAAACTACACTAATAGTTGGAAAACAGGCCCACAGCCTGATTGATTCTGCCCATCACTCCCACTGGCTCTGGGTCGCCATGGTAACCAGGTCATAACCCCAACTGGACCTCAGTTTTCCGTCATCAGCTCCGACTCAGGTGTTTCACGCTTTGATTTCCCGTTTCTCGTCTTTAAATCGTAAACTTCATGGCCTCCAAACATCCAGTCGGGCGAACCTGCTGCTGTGGAATCGGTCCCCCGTCACTAAAGGGTCCTGATGTTGCTGGTTTGACCTGCAGGTTCCTGTAAACAGCTCCGCCTGCCATCGTTTCCCTGCGTCGTAATTAAATCAGCGCAGCGGTCCAACCTGCTGAAATACGAGCCATGATGGAGAACCATTAGCAGCTCGGGGATCAAATGACCGGCTTTAGGGCCACCGCGGCCTGGCGCCTGGTTTGGTTCGATCAAAGGCTCGCCGCCCGGCCTTCATGATGTCATCGCCTGATTCAGCCAGCTGGGACACAAACGCTCACTGTTTGAACTTTATCATCTTATTGCAAAGATGGAGACAAAGCAGTGGAAGAATAAACAGGATGAATCCCAGTCGGCTCTTTGTGGCTTTATAAACGCAGATAAATAAAACAACAAAAGCCTTTTGATAAAATCACTTAGCATCAAAACGTCACAACATGCTAAAAGCCACCATCAAATGTCTTTTATTTTATTCAAACAACCTAATTTTTATAAATAATGCTTTGTTTAATTTAACAATATACATGGTTACATTCAAACATTTGTTTCGTTTTTTATTTCTAAAAACGTTTTTAACTCTTAGTTCAGATTTAAGGCTAAATTTTTAAGCTGTTAAAATAGTTTAGCAGGCTTAAATATAAACCTGGTATTAAGATTAAAACTTTACTGGATGTTTCAAGACAAAGTCTCTAAAATATAACTTTAAATCCAAGACAAGGTCTTACGCTGAAATTATAAAACCAAGTAAAGTATAAATCTGTGTTTTATGGTATTAAGTTTGAAGGATATAAAACCGACCGTCTAAATATTAGCATTTTAAATCATTTGGTTGCTTTTTATGAGTTTTGCTAACTGATTACGTATTTTTTCTTTCTTCCCGTTTATAATGCGGAAAATGTAGTAATTTTAGCAAGATTATTACGCGTAAAGCTGATGATGTATTTATTTTGTTCCTGTTAATCTTTTATTTTTTCCCTATGTTGCTATTTAATGTGAAAAGTTAGCTGTTATTATCAGCAGCAGGTATGGAGTCAGAGAAACGGGTCAAAATGTTTAAATACTTTGAAATCTGAATTGAAACTGAAAAAAGTTGATATTTAATGTCAAATTTTTACCTCATAATGTGAGAAAACTTAATAAGAATTGAATCTAAATTCAGTTTAGTCTTTTAATTACACTTTTTCTTCTTTTCTTTTTTTTGTTTCAAATTGCTTTTCCAGTTTCAGGATTTTTTTTTTTTACACTTTCAAATCAGTTTTTTTTACCTTTAGATTTTGACCCCAATCTGACGGGTTTGGGCGGGGAAACGTGATTGACAGCACTGGAGTTTTAGACATTAGGCAATTTTGTAAACACATAGTGTATAAAAAATGAAATTTCATTTTCTTAAAGCAAGAAAGTGCAGCAGTGATCAAATTTCCCTTTCCATGTTGCATTCATGGACTGTGGGAACTCCCATTACTTTCCCAAGTAGTTGGATACCCACAGTCCATGAATGCAGCATGGAATGGGACATCTCCCCAGCGCTGCAGCAAGCTGTCAATCTAATTCCCCCGCCCTCAGATTAGGCTCAAAATCTGAATGTGAAAAAAATTTTTTTGAAAGTGTAAAAAAAAAATAAATTCCTCAACCTGAAAAAAGAATTTGAAAAAAATAAAAATAAACGGAAAGAGAGGGATTGGGATCTGAAAATATAAAATCGAAAACTGCAATAAAGAAAAGAAATGAAACTTATTTTTTCAGTTTCAACTAAGACCTAATTAGTTTCCAAACATTTTGACATCTTTCTGACTCCATAAAAGGGCCCTAAAATCCCACCGAAGCTCCTGATGTTGGATTTTAGTTTTTAATTCGATGCTGATTGATCTCTGATTCATCTGGACTTAGTTTTATAAAGCTTTGGACTTTATCTCATCCTTTATCATTATCATAAGTTCTTGTCATGATAGGAATTTGGATTCATCCTCACAGCTACGAAATTATATTAATAATGTTTGAAACTTTAAAAATGGCTGAATTTTCCTAAGTTTCTTTATGAAACTGACTAAAGAAGATTATATAAAATGGTTTTGTTTCTCTAGAGCAAATTTGTAATTGATGGGCTGAGTTTACTACATTTTGCAGTTACTGCCATTGATTTACCTTTAAAAAAATGCCGCAAGAAAGTATTTTTAGATAATTATTTTTATTGTAAATTATGAATCTATCCTGATCAGAATAGAATCACTAATAACTTCTATTTTCTAGAGTGATTTACCCAGAATTACAGATAATTCTTACAAGTGGTGTTAATTCTCTAATGTCAGGCTTTTGTTCCATAATCCCCAACTAGTGAGCCATGTCGTTGACCAAGGAGTTATAACCTTTATTAGTAAAATTTTGTTACCAATGCTTATTTCAGGATCATGTTAATCCTTCTAGTGGGGAAAAAAGTATTCAACCATTTGCTCCAGTAAAATAAATGAAAATGGATGGATTTCACTCAGTCGGCGCTTTATTTTATCTTTGCATAGCGAGAACAGTTATTGGACGGTAATCAGTCCTGTTCTGATTTGGGCAGCGTTTGTTCCCCCTTACTGACAATGATGGGAATTAGAGTCAAAACAAATGAAAATTATAGTTAAATTTTAAATTACAAAACAAATTGGTTAAACAATAAGATGTTACAAATAAACCTTCAGATGTTACTAAAACACCCTCACTCAGGGGAATTGTTTGGCCTTGCAGCTGAAACAGACTGAGTGAAAATATAGTGAGTAAACAGCATAAATTAATGTATAAAATAAGACAAACTACATTAAACTACACGTTATAACTGTTATATCTTAGTCTTAAAGCTATTGGAAAGCAAAACCAGCTCATGTAGTACGGAGGATAAAAAGTGCCAATATTAAATAAATAAATACAGCATTAAATAAATAATTAAATGTGTCAATAATTAATTAAATGTGGAATTAAATAAATAAATGTCATTCATTAATTAAAACCACGTCACTAATATAAAGTGCCACCATTAAATAAATAAATACAGCGATAAACAATTAATTAAATGTGTAATTCAATGTGGAATTAAATATATAAATGTGTCATTAATTTAATAAAATATGTCTTCATTTTATTAAAAAAAGTATATATAATTATTTCAGTGTGCATTTCATTATTTCATGGTCCTGTGTCGCAGTGCATCGAAACCATTAAAAGAATCTGTCAAACTCACCCATCAAAGTTAGGGGGCGGTTCTCTAACACCTGATTGGTCACCCTGCACATTAAGGCCAAGCAAATCGATTACAGAGACTCGATTCGCATTAACCCCGCCCCCTAACTTTGATGGGTGAGTTTGCCAGATTCTTTTAATGGTTTCGATGCACTGCGACACAGGACCATGAAATAATTAAACTATTTAACTAATTATTATCTTTATATTAGTGACGTGGTTTTAATTAATGAATGACACATTTATTTAATTCCACATTTAATTAATTATTAACACATTTAATTATTTATTTAATGCTGTATTTATTTATTTAATTTTGGCACTTTTTATCCTCCATAATGTAGACCCCCCGCCATGTTTAAAGAGGCCGTTATCATCCTGATGAAGCCGATTAAATCGTGGCCGTGGACTTTTACTCACAGAAATGTAAATTATCAAAGACATGTTCAGACTTTTTTTTATCTTTGTCTTCTTTTGTTGTTTGTTGAAAACCACCACACTGCCCCCTGCAGGATGTTAACAGAGTTTATCAAAGTAGGAAACCTGCAGGCGCTGCGAACGTTTAGAGTGCTGAGAGCCCTGAAAACTATCTCAGTCATCCCAGGTAAGGCCTCACCACCACCAGGGGGCGACAGGGGGCAGCTTAAAAGCACTGAAGAGCAAATTAGTGGTGAATGTCTTCTGCTGTCTGTTCCGTGTCTGCCAGTGTCCTGCAGCACCAGCCCACCTCTCCGCCCTATCGGAGGTCTCAGGTGGAATCACCTGACCTGTCTTAAAGGAACAGTACAGAAGGGAAAATCCGATATGGTTCAGCTGAGCGCCGGTCATTAGCTGGAGAATCAAGAAAGTTACGCACCGCTAGCTGGTCAGCTAATAGTTCACTGCAGCCATTAAAGATATACGATAAACTTGGCTATGCCATGATCACTAGATAAAAGAGGAATGTTTGTCGTTGCAACGATTAAATGTTAAAACAGATGCTCTTTTTCTACTCTGATGATTTTTTAACCGCCATTTATCAAACAGATTTGTTTTCTTTTACATTCTTATAGATCTACATAACTTTTTCCAACTCATTAATTTATTTATTCCCAATTACCAGTTAAGATTTAAAGTAGAATAATTAAAATTCCCTAAAATGTTAACTATTTTTTGGCTAATTGACCCTTTTAGCTAACTGTTAGCCAACAGTAACTAACAGACGGATGAGCTACGTATCTGCTAAGATTAGCAAAAAACTTTTAAAACTAAGTAGAAATGAAATGCCAACAATTACAGAAAGATAAAGTGTCGACTGCATATTTTAGTCTTTAACGGTAATGATACCAATTTGTGGTTAGCTTGCATTGGGCTAACTAATTTAACATTAGGCTAACTTTAGTATTTTATCAGCATTATTCAGTTTAAAGTAGACGTGAATGACAAAGTTTTTCATTTTTTAATCCTTTGTAGCTAACCTCGTTTTAAGCAGGAAGTCATGTCCTTTACATAATTTCTGGTGCTAGCATGCTAGCTTTCAATTCTGTTTTCCTATTTCTATAGCGCCAATTCACAACATGTCATCTCAGGTCACTTTCCAGTTCACCAGATCATCCAGTCAGATTGATTCAAAGTTTTCTATCTAAGGAAAACCAGCTGATTGCAGCGACTCATTGACTCTTCAGCAATCCCTCACACTAAGCATGCTTGTAGCGACAGTGGAGAGGAAAAACTCCCTTTTAACAGGAAGAAACTTCAAACCCCAAAACCAAAACTTTCAGAATTGATAAAAATTTTGTTATAAGATTTTCCCACATTATAGTGAACTACATATGAATAAACAAAAAAAAGTTCCATATTTCAGGCTAATTCTGTTAGCCAGTCGCTAGTAGCTGAGTACTGCTGCTACTTCTATAGAAACAGTGGGAACTGTGAACCTATTGGCCCGCGGGGAACTCTTCTCCATGTGTGAAGCTTTCATATCTGATTTCACCTTCTGCATAGCAGCTTAGGAGGCCGGGCTGTAGCCGTCTCTCTGCAGCTCTTCCTGTCACTACCTGGATGTCCATCTCTCTTACTGTCCTTCTGTCTCGGCTCCTTGTGGTCACATCCTTCTGTGTGTGTCTGTTTTTGTGCTTCTGTCTCCCGCCTTGTTGCAGATATGTGACTGAGTTTGTGGACCTGGGTAATGTCTCAGCCTTAAGGACGTTCAGGGTGCTGCGAGCGCTCAAAACCATCTCTGTCATCCCAGGTGAGAAACCCGACGGAGGAAAGAGGAAGCACCGCCCTCCCGTGACCCGAGCGAGAAACATGTGGCTGTTTCATATCTCACGCTGTATACTTCCTACTGAACCTGATCATTTCTGAATGATGTCAGAGGAAGTATGCAGAGACTGCACCACAGCCCTGTTGGCTTCGGTTGTGAGTGGACAGCAGAGGCCACGCAGACACGCTTTAATGCTAATGGCTATCAGTTAGCGAGCCGAAGGAACAAGAGGAAGAATCTTTATCCAAGATCAGTTCTAAACAAATAAGCTGAAGATTTAATTGATCACAGGGAATCTGATATTTCTTTGGTTTAAACGTTAATATTCCCGATCTTTAATGTTTCTGAGCCACTGAGGCCAATTTATGCTTAACACGTCTACTC
Source organism: Cyprinodon tularosa (assembly GCF_016077235.1). Taxonomy (NCBI): domain Eukaryota; kingdom Metazoa; phylum Chordata; class Actinopteri; order Cyprinodontiformes; family Cyprinodontidae; genus Cyprinodon; species Cyprinodon tularosa. Next base: position 174,120 of record NW_024039299.1, on the reverse strand, counting down.
TCTGCTCAGAATTTTTTATTTTCCAGTGTTTTATTATCATTCCTCTGTCACAAGTGCAAAGCAATGAAATTAACTCTCTTGATTTAACTCATTTCGTTGGGGAGCAGTGGGCTGCCATTGTGTGGCGCCTGGTTAAGGGTCTTGCTCAGAGACCAAGCTCTATGCCCTAACCACTAGGCCACCATTCCCCAAAGCAGGCATTAGCGTGAAGGGTCTTGCCTGTTTGCAGGAAAGGTGACTTAGCACTTGAGCTAGCCAGCCGCTACCTCTGCATTTAACCCATCCCTCTGGGGAGCATTGGGCAGCCATTGTTCGGAGCTCGGGAAGCAATCAGGGATTATGGGTAACTCAGAACCTCAGGATTACAATTGCTGACATTGCATTTTCAACATTTTATATTCTGTGCGGCTTTTCCCTGCTTTACCTGATACTCTAGTCAACTGTAGGTGGCGGTATGGGCAACCGGGCGCAAGCTAACTACATCACACTACATCACTCTACTTCTGCTTGGTGTAGGTACCAGATCTGCTCGGGGCCCCTTCTTATGACATCATCATACGGCAACTCCACTCGGACAAACTGTTAAGGATCAAATCTCTTTTGGAGTCTCAACATATTCCCTATATTTGCTATTATTTTATGTTTTTAGACAAAACAGTTGTTCTACTTGTAGAAAACGAACGGTTGTTGTTGACGCAAAGTTCGAAGTATTGTAGCTTAAAATGGCTAACTGACCGAGCTAGAAGATGCTAACCTGTTAGCTACTTAGCACAGCTAGCCATAGCGCTACCCAGCTCTTTATATCATGGTCTAACAGTTACTTTGTTCACCAGAAAAATTTTTTTTTTCAGTTTTGATGTCGATCAGGTAAAACTCCATCGATCTTTAGACACGCTAACGCTACAGATGCTCGAGCAGATCTGGTACCTACAAGGGACATTCAGTACAATTCTTTGAACTGATGTGCCTTGAACAAGTGGTACCCTCCCCCATTTTGAGCTTTTAGCCAATCCCAGCAGTCGTAGCAGCTGCCAAGTATCACATTCTTGATTTTTTTTCACAAATAGCGAAGTTAACTGATAAATCAAAGTCTAACCGTATCCGGTTGGCAGAAACGCGCAAACATCTTTTCCAGCCACAAAAGCACAAATTACTCAAATTTCCAAAAAGAAATAGTGGGTATTCCAGCTAAATCAGACGGAATAGTCTACTGGTACATCCATGTTTGTTTAGCATCAGCCTGCCGGTTCGCGTTGAAGTCCCTGCATTTCATTGGTTCCAAAAATATCTCTATACCAGGCTAATGCTAATCTGCTGGCTGCTGGCAAGATGCAATTTCGGGAGGTTGTGGATTTACAAATCTCTCACTAAATAAATATTTGACACATCATAAGATGTCAATGGATGTTTAGCTTTTGCAAAGCTAGGCATCTATGCTTGTCCGCCATGTTTATCTGACGGAACTGTTTGTATAGCTGCAAATTCGTTTAGGAGAACGGTGTGAAAGGTTCAGGCTGTGGTGAAGCCACGCTTTAGCGCTAATGCTAAAAGGTTGTAACTTGGCCCCATGGCGGACCTTGTTGACGTGTCAAGCATAAATTAAAAGTCATCAGCTGTTCCTGGATCGGTGATGAAGGTATTCCTGGTTGATTAATGGCACCAAATGATTCCAAATTTTTACTGACCCCTCTGTTCTGGATAAAAAAAACGTGCTTCACCATAACTCTTTTCTCTTAAGCCAGGCATTCACTGTACGGGGTATTTACCCTTATAGTTCAGATGCTCCAGTTGCACAGAGTTTCAGCCTCAAAGTGCATCCTACTTTGTGTAGTATACAGAGGGTAGCGAGGGGCCACTCCTGAGGGTAGCGAGGGGCCACTCCCAACCACCTCCCCACCAGGAATCATAAAGTTGGGAGAAAATCAAACAGGAGGTCTCAGTGCAGGAAACTCTAGAGTTAGAAAACACAGGTTAGTGACCACATAAATCTAACTGAGGAAGATTATGACCATGAGTTATTAATCTGGATTACAAGTTCACTTGAACGCCCAAAGAGCAAGATTTGTCCCAGCGTGGTTCAGATACTGCCGCCCCGGAAAACATGCAGGAGTCCGAAGCCAGGTCAGACAAACGGATCAGAACAGGAACAGGCGGGTTCAGTGGTTTAGAGGAAGAACAGGATCAGGTAATCAGAAACACTAAGGTAATGCTAAAACCACTGACTAGTGAAAACAAGTATAATCTGGCCCTGATGACTGGGTGCAAGCGCCTTAAATAGAAGCAGGAGCAGGTGGATCAGATGAGCAGTGATGAGGAACCAGGCAGAGTTGGACAGGTGAATGAAATTAGTAATTAAGCCAGTCATCAACGCCAAGATCATGACGGATGCAGAGGTATGAGCTAATTTACGGGAACGTCGTGCACTACGCACGTGCTAACAAAGGAGTTCTTCTTATTCCAGATTGAAAAGTCCGAACAGCGCGACCTCTCGTCGCTGAGTCCAATGTGTGGTTTCTGGACGAACAGTGTGAGCTGTTAGATCGCATCAGCGTCGGGCCGGAACTTTTAAACCCTTCCGCTTCGTCTTACAGTTTGGCCTTTAGCTGAGTGCAACGATTAAATGTACCGTACAGCATTTTGCCTGGCATTACATAGACCAGATGGTGTCCTGCTGCCATTCTTTAACAAGCTCTACATTGGTGGCTAGCCTGAATCAGACAAGTCTCTCTACTTAGAGTTCTGATGATTCCGCCTGAGCGGGAAGGGAACTCTAACATCCCTCCTCACTGTGAGGCAAAGAAATCATTGCAGGGCGCAAGAGAACAACCATGGAAACATCAACTCTGTCAGAAGAGTCTAGCAGGTCAATTTAAGACTCCGTTCTCGGTGTCACAAAGATCTAGATCCTTCAGACGTTCAGCCTCTGTGTGTCCACTCTCTGCATGTTAGTATTTGGTGTTGACGGCGCGCGGCCACACTGTGACCGTTGCGTTGTTGAAACACCTGCTTTGAAGTGAACTCTAACTGTGGATCTTCAGCCACTCATTGGCCAGCAGACATTGAGAAACAGGATCAGGTCCGTTTCTAATGAATCTACTGAAAAACTGGAGAGTTTCTCTGATCCGGTAACATTTGGACGGTCGTCGGCTTGTCCGGACCCTCTGTGTTCTGTTCTCAGTGTTTGGTCCTGATGTGTTTACCGGGTCTTTGTATCTGAATGTAACTTTGTTTGCTAGAGGGTGACGTTGATGACTTTCAGTAGCAGGAAATCCTTCTTAGAAATGCATGATTATTTAATGTATTTCCTAAGGTGCACAAAGATGGCCGCCCTCTGGTTTTACTGCAGCGAAACACTGTGCTAAAGAGCATTTACAATTCAATTGATTTATAAAGGACCAATCTACAACACACATCATCTGAGACACACTTAACTCTTTTCTATTCAGTGTATTTCTATAGCTCCAATTCACATCATGTCATCTCAGGTCACTTTCCAGTTCACCAGATCATCCAGTCAGATTGATTCAAAGTTTTCTATCTCAGGAAAACCAGCTGATTGCATCGACTCATTGACTCTTCAGCAATCCCTCACACTAAGCATGCTTGTAGCGACAGTGGAGAGGAAAAACTCCCTTTGAACAGGAAGAAACCTCCAGCAGAACCAGCAGAGATAGAATGAAGCAGAATGATGAAAAAGGGGTCCCTATGTCCTCCAGCAGTCTAAGCCTATAGCAGCATAACTATAGAGATAGCTCAGGATAACCTGAGCCACTCTAACTAGAAGCTTTATCAAAAAGGAAAGTTTTAAGCCTAGCCTTAAAAGTAGACAGGGTGTCTGCCTCACGGACTAAAACTGGTAGTTGGTTCCACAGGAGAGGAGCCTGATAACTAAAAGATCTGCCTCCCATTCACAACAAAATGTACATGTTGCAAATAGCCTGAGTCTAAAAATAAAACCCACTCTGGATCAAATTTGTCCCTTTTAGATCAAATTTTATGCAGTGAAAACCTTCTCAGAGGGCGGCCATCTTCACCTGCTTAGTTCCGTGTGTTGTCCAGTGAGTTGTTTGACTTCATGAATTAAAGATGCTCATAAAGTCTTCATGACCCCTGCGGCGGTCCCTCAGGCCTGAAGACCATCGTCGGGGCTCTGATCCAGTCGGTGAAGAAGCTGGCCGACGTGATGATCCTCACGGTCTTCTGCCTGAGCGTCTTCGCCCTCATCGGCCTGCAGCTGTTCATGGGGAACCTGCGTCAGAAATGCGTCCGCAGCACAGAGCACTGCTTCAACGGCAGCCTGCCGGCCAACACCTCCTTCTTCTGCAATAACAAGACCTGGGCCTCCTTAAAGGACTTCATCGAGGACGAAGGTGAGCCTGACGCTTTTCCTTCTCGCTGCACGCCTGCTTTAGTGTTTTAGTTTTATAAATCTGAGGATTTAAACTGAAATCTCTGGCTGAAGGATCTCAGTCATGGAGATTAAAACATCTGACCACCTGTCTATATATGTCTATATATATGAAATGAACAGATGGTTTTTCGGTGGCATCTCCAACTTTTCCTTAAACATAGAAGCAGCTGCTGGTTAATATTCACTGAGTGCTGCTGTAGCGACTTTATATGCAGTGAAATGCGACCACCAATCAGATGTCTCTGAGCTACAGATCTGATGATGTCACATCGAGAGGCGGGACCGAAAACACGGACCGAAAAAGGCTCTGAACACAGTTAGCTGCACCCGACCTCTGTTAGCTTTAGCTAAAGGAAATTAGCAGAAAGGGGGAAATAATGGACGTTATTGGTGGGGACATGTCCTCACCTGTCACCTGCCGTGTTTCTTGTTCTGACCTTTGACCTCTAACCCAGCTCTCTGGTCATTGGTCGTTTGCTTTTCTTAGATCGTAGCTGGTTCCTTTCATTGCTGCTGTTGTTTGCTCCAAGTTAGCATTTCGTTTTTGACTCTATAGATGATCAGCTGATGCCCACAGAAATAAAAACGTCTCCAGGATTCAAACTTTGAGGCTGAATATTCCTCTTCTTCTGATAAAGTTTCCAGTAAAGGTGAAAATCAGGACATGCTTCACTAATCTTCCCTGTGAACCTTCGTCCCCTGTTTGCTTCAGCATGCATCACTACTTATAAACGTTCCCTGCGGGCTGCCGTATCGACCCCTAAAAGCTGCTGTGAAACCGGAGAGGCGGGGGCCCCCCCGGGGGCTGACCTGAAGGCGATGCAACACGTTCTCTTCCCATCAGGCGTCGCTTGTTGAAGGAAGGCAGAGGTTGCTGTTCTGTTTGGGCAGAAGGCTGCAGGTTGGTCCATCCAAGCAGGAGAGCAGAACCCGATTAACCGGCCCTCAGGTGCCCTCAGGTGGGGGTCTGGCAGCCTCCCTCTGATTGATGAAGACTCCTGGTCAACTGATTATTGGTTGACTGATACCTCTCTGCTGCGGCTGAGCAGAGCGACGTGCCTCTGGATAACGACTCCGCTCCATAACTCTTCCTGCTGTGTCTGTCAAAGCTGCAGATTTTTTCCCTCCTGTAAATTTATCTTGCGCTGATGAAAACGCTGCAGCAGAGGCTCATTCATCCCTGACAGGGTAATTCGCTGCTCTTGAGTTTTTAAAGAGAAATGAAATTAGGCCGTCTCCTTCAGGTGTCCCGTAGAGACAATTTTCTACATTTCTGCAGCTCTGCTAAAATCCTCCCAGACGGTGGTCTCTTTGGAAGGAAGACCAGGCTTTTTATTAAATGTCAGAGCACGAGCTAATGCGCATTTACCTGCATGTTGAACATCAGCTAATGCCATCAGGAGGAGGAGCTCCTCTGGGAATAAACCTGAGAGAGGAAGAAGGCTGAGACGAAACGTACCGAAGCTCGTTAGATGAGCCATTCTTCATCCCAGTCGTTTCTGTTTCTACCTTTGAAACTGAATCCAGCAGCTTCTTTGATTTTCTCTGGGTTTCCAGAAAAAGTTAAAATCAATCCAAAGGACTTTGTTTCCAAGTTTTAAGACGTTTCTCTTCCATCCAGGAAACTTTTTCCATTCAAAATGTCAGAAATAGCGTTTAGTTCCAGGTTTTATCCAGCAGCCCAACTAAGCCAAAAATGACAAGTGGAAAAAATTTGAACGTAAATTTGCTTTTGTTTTTGTTTTTTTTCACCTGTAAGTGAGCTTTTATATTGGAAGGGAATATATTCTATGAAAACACACTTTAAAAAAAAAGGCATTTCATAAAACTCCATCTGAAAAACAAATTTAAAAAGCAAAAATCCAAACATATAAATTATTTGAACAATTATTAAAAAATTACATTAGAAAGAGTAAAATTGGAAAAAGGTGATTTTAAAAGGAAAGTTGAAAACAAACGGTAACAGCAGTAAAGTGACCTTTTTATGATCCAAACATTTTTTAAAGTTTCCATTTCTAGGCAGGTTCTTTAATCAGCACAATAATGGAGGATAATTCACTCCATAGATCAAGGAGGCTTCAATGCAGAAACACTGAGATACACATTCATGGATTTAACGCAACTTCTAATCTGCCTTCATTTGGCAAATGAGGATGTCGTTGGTCCTTTATTATTTATTATTTAGGAAGGTGCCTAATACCCCCCCCCCCCCAGAAAAAAAAAAACTGAGTGGAAATGTTGTAAAGCAAACATTTTTAGACAAAAACAGAAAATAGCAGCAGACTCTGTTTCTTGCATGGTTCTGACCTGCCTGTATGAAACCCGCTGTTATATCAGACTGTAGTCAATACCAGGGGCGGATTTAGAGAATCTGGGGCCCTAGGCAAAGACAGGCAGGGGGCCCTCTGAAATGAGAAGAAATAAAACAGCCCCATTCTACAGATAGAGAAATGTTAATAGAATAGACATCCATTATCTGTTCTAGGTTCTTCTTTTCCCTTTTCTTCTTGTCTTCCTCTCTGTGCTTTTAGATGTTGTCTCCAAAGTCTCCAGTAGCAGAAAAAAGTCTCTAGATTTGGCGCTAGGAGCTTTTTAGAAATCAAAGTGCTAGAGGGGTCTGAAAAGTGTCTAAATATAGCGACTAAAGCGCTAAGTTGGCAACACTGCTCTTTGCACTAAAGGGATAAACTAAAGGGATAAACTAAAGAGATAAACTAAAAGGATAAACTAAAGAGATAAAATAAAAGGACAAACTAAAGAGATAAACTAAAGAGATAAACTAAAAGGATAAACTAAAGAGATAAACTAAAAAGATAAACTAAAGAGATAAACTAAAAGGATAAACTAAAGAGATAAAATAAAGGGACAAACTGAAGAGATAAACTAAAGGGATAAACTAAAGAGATAAAATAAAAGGATAAACTAAAGAGATAAACTAAAGGGATAAACTAAAGAGATAAACTAAAGAGATAAACTTAAAGGATAAACTAAAGAGATAAACTAAAGGGATAAACTAAAGAGATAAACTAAAAGGATAAACTAAATAGATAAAATAAAGGGATAAACTAAAGAGATAAACTAAAGAGATAAACTAAAGAGATAAACTTAAAGGATAAACTAAAGAGATAAACTAAAGGGATAAACTAAAGAGATAAAATAAAGGGACAAACTAAAGAGATAAACTAAAGAGATAAACTAAAAGGATAAACTAAAGAGATAAACTAAAGGGATAAACTAAAGAGATAAACTAAAGGGATAAACTAAAGGGATAAACTAAAGGGATAAACTAAAGACATAAACTAAAGGGATAAACTAAAGAGATAAACTAAAGGGATAAACTAAAGCGATAAACTAAAGCGATAAACTAAAGGGATAAACTAAAGAGATAAACTAAAGGGATAAACTAAAGGGATAAACTAAATAGATAAACTAAAGAGATAAAATAAAAGGATAAACTAAAGAGATAAACTAAAGGAATAAACTAAAGAGATAAACTAAAGGGATAAACTAAAGGGATAAACTAAAGAGATAAACTAAATAGATAAACTAAAGAGATAAATAAAGGGATAAACTAAAGAGATAAACTAAAGGGATAAACTAAAGGGATAAACTAAAGAGATAAACTAAAGGGATAAACTAAAGAGATAAACTAAAGCGATAAACTAAATAGATAAACTAAAGGGATAAACTAAAGAGATAAAATAAAAGGATAAACTAAAGAGATAAACTAAAGGGATAAACTAAAGAGATAAACTAAAGAGATAAACTAAAGGAATAAACTAAAGAGATAAACTAAAGGGATAAACTAAAGGGATAAACTAAAGAGATAAACTAAATAGATAAACTAAATAGATAAACTAAAGAGATAAACTAAAGGGATAAACTAAAGAGATAAACTAAAGCGATAAACTAAATAGATAAACTAAAGGGATAAACTAAAGAGATAAAATAAAAGGATAAACTAAAGAGATAAACTAAAGAGATAAAATAAAAGGATAAACTAAAGAGATAAACTAAAGGGATAAACTAAGAGATAAACTAAGAGATAAACTAAAGGGATAAACTAGAGAGATAAACTAAATGGATAAACTAAAGGGATAAACTAAAGAGATAAACTAAAGGGATAAACTAAAGAGATAAACTAAAGGGATAAAATAAAGGGATAAACTAAAGAGATTAACTAAAAGGATAAACTAAAGAGATAAACTAAAGGGATAAACTAAAGAGATAAGATAAAGGGATAAACTAAAGAGATTAACTAAAAGGATAAACTAAAGAGATAAAACTAAAGGGATAAACTAAAGGGATAAACTAAAGAGATAAACTAAAGGGATAAACTAAAGAGATAAACTAAATAGATAAACTAAAGAGATAAATAAAGGGATAAACTAAAGGGATAAACTAAGAGATAAACTAAAGGGATAAACTAAAGAGATAAACTAAAGGGATAAACTAAGGAGATAAACTAAAGGGATAAACTAAAGAGATAAACTAAAGAGATAAAATAAAGGGATAAACTAAAGAGATAAACTAAAGGAATAAACTAAAGAGATAAACTAAAGGAATAAACTAAAGAGATAAACTAAAGGGATAAACTAAAGGGAAAAACTAAAGAGATAAACTAAATAGATAAACTAAATAGATAAACTAAAGGGATAAACTAAAGAGATAAAATAAAGGGATAAACTAAAGAGATAAACTGAAGGGATAAACTAAAGAGATAAACTGAAGGGATAAACTAAAGAGATAAACTAAAGCGATAAACTAAATAGATAAACTAAAGGGATAAACTAAAGAGATAAAATAAAAGGAAAAACTAAAGAGATAAACTAAAGAGATAAACTAAAGAGATAAACTAAAGAGATAAAATAAAAGGATAAACTAAAGAGATAAACTAAAGGGATAAACTAAGAGATAAACTAAAGGGATAAACTAAATGGATAAACTAAAGGGATAAACTAAAGAGATAAACTAAAGGGATAAACTAAATAGATAAACTAAAGAGATAAAATAAAGGGATAAACTAAAGAGATAAACAAAAGAGATAAACTAAAGGGATAAACTAAAGAGATTAACTAAAAGGATAAACTAAAGGGATAAATTAAAGAGATAACTGGGTATTGACTATGGGTGTGCTGGTCTGACGGGGTATGCTGGTCTGACGGGGTATGCTGGTCTGATGGGGTGTGCTGGTCTGATGGGGTATGCTGGTCTGACGGGGTATGCTGGTCTGACAGGGTATGCTGGTCTGATGGGGTATGCTGGTCTGACGGGGTATGCTGGTCTGATGGGGTGTGCTGGTCTGACAGGGTATGCTGGTCTGACGGGGTATGCTGGTCTGATGGGGTATGCTGGTCTGATGGGGTGTGCTGGTCTGATGGGGTATGCTGGTCTGACGGGGTATGCTGGTCTGATGGGGTATGCTGGTCTGACGGGGTATGCTGGTCTGACGGGGTATGCTGGTCTGACGGGGTATGCTGGTCTGACGGGGTATGCTGGTCTGACGGGGTGTGCTGGTCTGATGGGGTGTGCTGGTCTGATGGGGTATGCTGGTCTGACGGGGTATGCTGGTCTGATGGGGTCTGCTGGTCTGATGGGGTGTGCTGGTCTGACAGGGTATGCTGGTCTGACGGGGTGTGCTGGTCTGACGAGGTATGCTGGTCTGACAGGGTCTGCTGGTCTGATGGTGTATGCTGGTCTGACAGGGTACGCTAGTGTGATGGAGTATGCTGGTCTGATGGGGTATGCTGGTCTGACGGGGTATGCTGGTCTGACGGGGTATGCTGGTCTGACAGGGTACGCTAGTGTGATGGAGTATGCTGGTCTGACAGGGTATGCTGGTCTGATGGGGTATGCTGGTCTGATGGGGTATGCTGGTCTGATGGGGTATGCTGGTCTGACGGGGTATGCTGGTCTGATGGGGTATGCTGGTCTGATGGTGTATGCTGGTCTGATGGGGTATGCTGGTCTGATGGGGTGTGCTGGTCTGATGGGGTATGCTGGTCTGACAGGGTATACTGGTCTGATGGGGTATGCTGGTCTGATGGTGTATGCTGGTCTGACAGGGTATACTGGTCTGATGGGGTGTGCTGGTCTGATGGGGTGTGCTGGTCTGATGGGGTATGCTGGTCTGATGGGGTCTGCTGGTCTGACGGGGTATGCTGGTCTGATGGTGTATGCTGGTCTGACAGGGTATACTGGTCTGATGGGGTATGCTGGTCTGATGGGGTCTGCTGGTCTGATGGGGTGTGCTGGTCTGATGGGGTATGCTGGTGTGACAGGGTATACTGGTCTGATGGGGTATGCTGGTCTGATGGGGTATGCTGGTCTGATGGGGTGTGCTGGTCTGATGGTGTATGCTGGTCTGATGGGCTGTGCTGGTCTGATGGGGTATGCTGGTCTGACAGGGTATACTGGTCTGATGGGGTATGCTGGTCTGATGGGGTGTGCTGGTCTGATGGGGTGTGCTGGTCTGATGGGGTGTGCTGGTCTGATGGGGTGTGCTGGTCTGATGGTGTGTGCTGGTCTGATGGTGTGTGCTGGTCTGATGGTGTGTGCTGGTCTGATGGGGTGTGCTGGTCTGATGGTGTGTGCTGGTCTGATGGTGTGTGCTGGTCTGATGGTGTATGCTGGTCTGATGGGGTGTGCTGGTCTGATGGGGTGTGCTGGTCTGATGGGGTGTGCTGGTCTGATGGTGTGTGCTGGTCTGATGGTGTGTGCTGGTCTGATGGTGTATGCTGGTCTGATGGGGTGTGCTGGTCTGATGGGGTGTGCTGGTCTGATGGGGTGTGCTGGTCTGATGGGGTATGCTGGTCTGACGGGGTATGCTGGTCTGACGGGGTATGTTGGTCTGATGGGGTATGCTGGTCTGACGGGGTATGCTGGTCTGACGGGGTATGTTGGTCTGATGGGGTATGCTGGTCTGATGGGGTGTGCTGGTCTGATGGGGTATGCTGGTCTGACGGGGTATGTTGGTCTGATGGGGTATACTGGTCTGATGGGGTGTGCTGGTCTGATGGGGTATGCTGGTCTGACGAGGTATGCTGGTCTGATGGGGTATGCTGGTCTGATGGGGTCTGCTGGTCTGATAGAACAGCGGCTCTAACGGACACTTTTCACCTCAAACATCCCGCAGCTCCTCTTTCTGTCTCTCTGCTTTATTCTGGGAGCTGCTGGACTTTTGGGGGCTTTTAAATTCTGTTGTGGCTGTTCTGTCAGATGGAATGGAAGTCAGGAAAAGAGGAGCTGGATGCACGACAGAACGGATTAATGTCGGAGGAGAGGCCTGAACACGGAGAGCCATTCAGTCTGGCAGCCCAGACACATAAATACGACTTCAGAGGAACCGAATAAGAACAATCACATCCTTTGGTCTGATGAAACCAGCTTTTTATCTTCTTTGGTGTCAGCTGCTTCATTATCTGTTCTAAAGAAGCATTGACTCCTGTTGGTTTTTCTTTGTCTTTATATTGGAATTTAACCCCTTAAGCTCTGACGGTCTAAGGAGCAAATATGCCTGAAATTACATTAATACATTAATTAAAGGAAGTTCAGCTCCCAAACTATAAATTAGAAATACAATAGTTTGTATTTGTATAACAGAAAGGCATTGAGGAATATTTTTAGGCGGAACCACTATTTTAAATGTCACCAGGTCTGATTTATAGTTGATTAAACAAACAAAAATAGAAAAATATTTAGCCTTTCCAAATCAAACACTGCAGAACACCATGAAAGTCCATTTAAAACCCTCAGACTTTATAGATCCCCATCTTAAATATAACTCAAGCAAATCTGGACTAAATAAGTTGAAGCATGTTTGTTCCACAATGGTTTTAGTGGGAAGTGTGCTAGAAAATCTGTTTTTTTTTCACAATGCCAAATGTCCAAAAAGTGCATTTATTCCACTCATCAAAGGGAATCTAATTAGACAAATATGCTGATTTCTATTATTGGAGACCTTCTACATGAGGCAAAGCCTTTACTCCTCAGATTTAGCCGTTAGTTCACTGAAATTTACCAATAAAATCACCAAACTGGATAGAAATAAAGAATAACAGAGCAGCTTATGTAACACACGCCGGTTACATCACCTGAAATGGACACACAATGACCTCTGACCCCTCCTTGGAAAGTTCTGAGCCTCTAGTTTCAAAAGATGGCGGCCATTGGGGGGCGGGGCTAAAAATGACAGATGTCAGGTGGAATTTTAAATCTCATTTTATTTATTTTACACAGTTATAAAATGAAACGTTAAAGCCCCATATGAAAGACGTGTGGATGAAACACCATGTGACTGCGTTTGGACCATTTCTATAAACAGACGAACATGATCAGGTGTCAGTTGGGCCCTGTATCGGACCCGCCGGGTTAAATCCCTTAATAATATAAAACCAGCCTGGTTAAAGTGATTCCTCAGACCGCAGCAGACCTGAAGCCGTGCTTGTTTCCTCCTTCAGACGGCCAATAAAAGCTTTTCGCTCCTGAGTGGGCTCGGGCCGCTCGGCACCCGGAGGATTCAACCAGACGCCATTAGAGCCTTTTAATGATCTTAGGAACGGCCGCTGGTCGGATTTAAGTGTTGGAAAAAGCATGTTTGCTGTAATGGATTAGGCTTTGTTGTGTGTCGACTCAGACAGTGTCTTACACGTCTGAAAGAGACGGGGCGCTGCCTGATGAGTTTATTGATCCTGGTAACGCAGACAGACGAGGTGGAAGCTGGAGGACAGACGGCGGAACGCCAACAGTACGTCCTCAGGAGTTTCTGTCTTTAACAGGCTGAAGAAAAGTGTCCGTTTTTTTCAAAGATACGTGAACTTTAGTGAATCCAGTCGAAGAGATTCTCCACCAGCAAGATGATCACCTTAAATCAAGTAGGGATCATTCCAAGGACCAAACTGACTTCCTGTTCTCAGGGGGGCGTGGCTTCAATGATATAAAAATTTGATTGTACGGCATTGTTGTGAATGCAGAGGGAATCAATACTACCAAGTTTGGCGTTACTTTAGTTTTATATGTAGAAGTTATTGTGTTTTGAAATTCTTGCCAAGTATGCCATCTTTAAGGCCTGGCCACACCCCCTCAGCATGCTCAAAAACTCAGAAAAACTCTAACTCTAGATCTCACATGCCTTATCTCCTTACACACCAAGTTCGAAGCCGATGGCTCATAAACCCTAGAAGCAGTTAGTTAAAGTTCGACTTTAGCAAAATGGAAAAACTGCCACAAATTCACCTTTGACCCAAAATGGCTGACTTCCCGTAGGTTCTAGAACATACCTCCAAGAGACTTTTTTTCAGGATTTTTCGAGATCTACCTACCTGCCAAATTTCAAATCTCTGTGACTTACGGTTCTCCCCATCTCGCTTTAGCGGGCGCTGTTGAGCCATTTGGCCACGCCCATTGTTGAATTCAAGATACATAATGTGGTGGTTGTGGTGATCTCCATTCATCTGTTAAATAAATACTAAAATAAAATTATCTAAAAGGTCCAGAAGATCTGTATCTGTCCAGAGTTTGAGCAGGAAAATGAGATGATTTTCCAAAAGAATGAGTATGTTTAAACCTAGAATACGGTAAGTAGATAATATGGACTTTAAATAAGAAACCAAAGTGTTTTTTGGGAAAAAAATGGGTCCCTATGTCCTCCAGCAGTCTAAGCCTATAGCAGCAGAACTATAGAGATAGAATGAAGCAGAATGATGAAATGGGGGTCCCTATGTCCTCCAGCAGTCTAAGCCTATAGCAGCAGAACTATAGAGATAGCTCAGGATAACCTGAGCCACTCTAACTAGAAGCTTTATCAAAGAGGAAAGTTTTAATGTGTGACATACTGGGCTGTCTTGGTCCCGAATCAGCTTACGTAAAACATTTGAAATCCGCATTGAGAGTTTATTTGCATATATGTGAAATAAAGTGGAGTGTTATTTTTTTTATGTGAAGATTTCTTTCTTCAGAGTTATTTTCTTTATTTAAACTGTAAATCATCTCAATAAATCGATTAATTGTCTTATTTATTTCGTTCATTTGAAGAAAACTGTCTGATCGCCTTAGATCAGCCAGAAGGTCTAACCGCCGATGTTCTTCTGTTCTAGATAACTTCTACAAAGTGGAAGGAGCCAAGGATGCCTTGATCTGCGGGAACAGCAGCGACGCAGGGTGAGTCCAAACCGCCGCTGCTATCTGGGTCAGGATGCGTTTCTGTTGGACGGACGGTCCGGCTGCCGTGCTGGAGGACATGCACTGCAAAAACCAACCTAAAAATCAGTAAAAATGTCTTAAATTAAGTTTATTTACTCTTAATTTGAACCGGTAATGATGACGATTTACCAATGAAATGAGGATTTTTACTCTTAAAATAAGATAATTAGATAATATTCACTTGAAATAAGGCGATATAAATGTTTTTTTCTCATTTTAAGTGTAAATTTTCTTGTTCTATTAGCAAAATGTCTGACTTACCTCCTCAATTCAAGATAAAATGCACTTATTTTAAGAAAATAATGACTTATTGAGATAAAAAAATATTTTTGCATGTGAGGAATCTGTTTACCTGGTTCGTCTGCAGATGTAAACTTTCTTAAAATAAGTGCATTTATTCTTGGATTGAGGAGATAAAAGAGACATTTTGCTAATAGAACAAGACTATTTACATTTAAAATAAGAAAAAAAACTATTGCTTTGTCTTATTTTAAGAGCATATTATCTAATTATCTTATTTTAAGAGTAAACATCTCATTTACCGGCTCAAATTAATGGTAAATACACTTAATTTGAGACATTTCTACTTATTTCTAGATGGTTTTTTTCTGTGGCGGTTCGTTTTGCTCCCAGTCGTTTCTGTCTTCTATCAGATGTTTGGAATTGAAGCAGATCTGCTCTAACGTGACTCACTTAGTCTCTGAATTATTCTTTTATTTTTATTCTAAGAGGTTTCAGAGCGTTGCTAAGAAGATTCTCTCACCCAGAACCTTGAACGCTCAGAGGAATTGTTTCCTCTCGTCTAACCAGAGTTCTTTTTTCTGAGTTTCATCTAAACTTTGCAGACTTTAATTTCTGAGCGAGGCGCTGAAGAAGCTGCTGAGTCATGTTTTGTAGGATCAGGATTTCTGGAATCGGACCGCTCTGACCTCTATAAAGCCGGATATGCCAGCAGTCCTCCAGGGTTTCCTTTCTGCTGCTGTCGTCCTCATTTGTTAGGGAAAAAAGCCTTTAATATGAAGCTTCCTGGGAAATGTTTTATAATTCCTCCAATAAATCATGTCTGAGAGGCGGTTTGGTGAATTAGACCACCAGGACGGCGCGTTCCCTGCGGCTGGGCCCGTTGGGCCTGATGCTGGGGATCAGGATGCGATCTGGGCGGGACTGACAGACTCTGACTGACGGAGAGGTGACTACACCGTGTTTGTGTTACCGTGGAAACCGCTGGCCCCAAGCTGCGTGAAAACGGGGCAGAGGAGACGGCGGAGGCGGGAAGCGACCCGACACGCAGGGAGGAAACGGAGGAGACAGTTCAGGAGAGGTGAAGCAGAACCGGGAGAGACGGAGAAGAAAGAGGAGGAGAGGAGGAGACGATCTGAGCTAAACAGACGAGAGGAAGAGAAACGCAGAAATAAAGCAGCAATGATGCAGATTAAACTTTAAACTGAAGTCTCCATGTTTTCTGAAGCTGCTTATAAACTTTATTTTGACCTTTTTTCTGCTGAATGAGAGGAATGATGTCAGGAGGACGAATCTAAACGGCAGCAATTCAGTTTATTTCTATTCAGTTTATTTCTATGCAGTTTAATTCTATTCAGTTTATCTCTATATCTCTAATTCACATCATGTCATCTCAGGTCACTTTATAGATCCAGACCAACCAGATCATCCAGTCAGATTGATTCAAAGTTTTCTATCTAAGGAAAACCAGCTGATTGCATCGACTCATTGACTCTTCAGCAATCCCTCACACTAAGCATGCTTGTAGCGACAGTGGAGAGGAAAAACTCCCTTCAAAACCCAAAACAAACCTTTCAGAATTGATAAATATTTACTATGAGAAAAAGCAGAGAGAGCAGAACGTTAGAGATTGAACTAACAGATTCTGCAGAGTGGGAGAATAGAGATAGAATGAAGCAGAATGATGGAAAAGGGGTCCCTATGTCCTCCGGCAGTCTAAGCCTATAGCAGCAGAACTATAGAGATAGAATGAAGCAGAATGATGAGAAAGGGGTCTCTATGTCCTCCGGCAGTCTAAGCCTATAGCAGCAGAACTATAGAGATAGAATGAAGCAGAATGGTGAAAAAGGGGTCCCTATGTCCTCCAGCAGTCTAAGCCTATAGCAGCAGAACTATAGAGATAGAATGAAGCAGAATGGTGAAAAAGGGGTCCCTATGTCCTCCAGCAGTCTAAGCCTATAGCAGCAGAACTATAGAGATAGAATGAAGCAGAATGGTGAAAAAGGGGTCCCTATGTCCTCCAGCAGTCTAAGCCTATAGCAGCAGAACTATAGAGATAGAATGAAGAAGAATGATGAGAAAGGGGTCCCTATGTCCTCCAGCAGTCTAAGCCTATAGCAGCAGAACTATAGAGATAGAATGAAGCAGAATGATGGAAAAGGGGTCCCTATGTCCTCCAGCAGTCTAAGCCTATAGCAGCAGAACTATAGAGATAGAATGAAGCAGAATGATGAAAAAGGGGTCCCTATGTCCTCCAGCAGTCTAAGCCTATAGCAGCAGAACTATAGAGATAGAATGAAGCAGAATGATGGAAAAGGGGTCCCTATGTCCTCCAGCAGTCTAAGCCTATAGCAGCAGAACTATAGAGATAGAATGAAGCAGAATGATGGAAAAGGGGTCCCTATGTCCTCCGGCAGTCTAAGCCTATAGCAGCAGAACTATAGAGATAGAATGAAGCAGAATGATGAGAAAGGGGTCTCTATGTCCTCCGGCAGTCTAAGCCTATAGCAGCAGAACTATAGAGATAGAATGAAGCAGAATGGTGAAAAAGGGGTCCCTATGTCCTCCAGCAGTCTAAGCCTATAGCAGCAGAACTATAGAGATAGAATGAAGCAGAATGGTGAAAAAGGGGTCCCTATGTCCTCCAGCAGTCTAAGCCTATAGCAGCAGAACTATAGAGATAGAATGAAGCAGAATGGTGAAAAAGGGGTCCCTATGTCCTCCAGCAGTCTAAGCCTATAGCAGCAGAACTATAGAGATAGAATGAAGCAGAATGATGAGAAAGGGGTCCCTATGTCCTCCAGCAGTCTAAGCCTATAGCAGCAGAACTATAGAGATAGAATGAAGCAGAATGATGGAAAAGGGGTCCCTATGTCCTCCAGCAGTCTAAGCCTATAGCAGCAGAACTATAGAGATAGAATGAAGCAGAATGATGGAAAAGGGGTCCCTATGTCCTCCAGCAGTCTAAGCCTATAGCAGCAGAACTATAGAGATAGAATGAAGCAGAATGATGGAAAAGGGGTCCCTATGTCCTCCAGCAGTCTAAGCCTATAGCAGCAGAACTATAGAGATAGAATGAAGCAGAATGATGGAAAAGGGGTCCCTATGTCCTCCAGCAGTCTAAGCCTATAGCAGCAGAACTATAGAGATAGAATGAAGCAGAATGGTGAAAAAGGGGTCCCTATGTCCTCCAGCAGTCTAAGCCTATAGCAGCAGAACTATAGAGATAGAATGAAGCAGAATGATGGAAAAGGGGTCCCTATGTCCTCCAGCAGTCTAAGCCTATAGCAGCAGAACTATAGAGATAGAATGAAGCAGAATGGTGAAAAAGGGGTCCCTATGTCCTCCAGCAGTCTAAGCCTATAGCAGCAGAACTAACAGTAGATCACAGATGATCTGACAGGAAATACGAAGCAGCCAGAGTTCATAGAGCTGATGTGGTGAATCCGTCTGAAGACGCTGAGAAACGCTCCTGCTCTTCTGACCTTCATCACTGTGTTTGACACCATCTGTGAATCAGAAGTCAGGATGAGTCCTCTGCTGGTTTAGATCTTTAGTCAGCAAAGACTCACCCAGCGGAGGCGAGACAAACTGCTGGAGGATGAAGGAGATGCAGGACTCAGCAGCGATGACGCCGCTGTTCATCCCCAGGCTGTTTACTTCCTGTGCTCGAGCCGCTGTGCTCCTACTAGCGGGGTCTGAGTTAACACCCCATGACTCCCACAGCCCCCTGGAACGAACACAGACCTGCAGCTGCAGGGGGTCTGAGGTGTTCATCTGCTACAAACTGCAGGATTGTCAGGTTACCAGAGCATAAGCTTGGTTTTCCATCCGGATACTCGTTTACTCCTCCACAGGTTTAGTTTCTCCTGAAAAGGAGACTCGAGGAAACGTCCTGTAGAAAATCCTAATTCATTGCTAGTATTCATCTAACGAGGATAAACTCTGGATTAAAGCATAATCTGGCTTTGATTTCCTGTCTGTTGGGAATCTAATTCTAGTTAAGCCTGAAGATGTCAGGTTTAAACGTCACTTCTAGCATTTACTGTTTCATTTATTAGCAAAATGAGTTCATTCAATTCATTAATGGAACATCAAAGGAAAGAAGATGTGGTATTAAGGCTAATATATCTCATTTAAATTTAAAGGAAAAGTTTGGTTTTATTCAGAATACAACCTTCTGAAAATACTTAACGCTATTTCTTACATTCTGGATTGAAAAAGCTTCCTGGATGGAAGAGAAACGTCTTCAAACTGGGAAACAAAGTCCAGAGGATTGATTTTAACTTTTTTGGAATATATCCGGTATCCTAATACAGCTTCTTCTCTATAGTAAACATTAGAACTTAGTTATGAAATCCTCAGTCATCCGGCTCGTGGCAACCAGAGGCAGGAATCCAAACGTCTCCAATCCAGGAGTCAGATTACCAGCTCAGCCGCTGTAATCTGTAGAGTTGTTTTC
Source organism: Cyprinodon tularosa (assembly GCF_016077235.1). NCBI lineage: Eukaryota > Metazoa > Chordata > Actinopteri > Cyprinodontiformes > Cyprinodontidae > Cyprinodon > Cyprinodon tularosa. The sequence continues at coordinate 154,807 of NW_024039299.1, read as the reverse complement.
TTTTTAAGCAGCATGGAGGTCCTTCTTCCTCAACAAAGACTTTTATTCAGCAGATTATTTTCTAAAATCAAACCAAATATAGAACAAGGCCCGCCTCACCATTTGAAGACAAAACAATATAAGGAACAACCGATCAAATTACAAACAGCACAAACCAAGAGAGAAGAAAACGTTTAATATTTCAGTAAAATTACCAAAGATTTAACACTTTCTTAAACTGAATCCATTTATTTAGAAAAATAAAGAACGTTTTGTTCTTGGTCTTTAAAAATCTCTTCATTCAATTTAGAACATTTAGGCTTAAAGATTAAAAAGTTATTTCTCTAATTTATTTCGCCTGTTTGGAGAGCAGCTTTGGTCGCGTTGAAAGTTTTAAATCCTTCCAAACATGCATTAAGAAAAATGTTCAGCTAACGGCAGAGATCCGCCTAATAAAGCCAGATTAGAGCGTCTTTATTTCACTTTATTCTGTTCGTTAGTGTAGTGGGGAAAAAGTATTCACCCCAGTTAAACGGAGATCGGTTTATTTTATCTTTGCAAAGAGAGAACAGTTCCTCATATATATATTGCACGATAATCAGCCCTGTTCTGCCTGAGCAGCGTCCGTTCCTCCTTAGTTACAATCATGGAAAGCAGTCAGAGTCAAAACAATCTTCAGATACTTTGGTTAAACAGTAAGATGTTACCGAATGAGACGGAAACCAAGCACCGAAGCTCTGCTGCAGCGGAGGACGGAGGTGACCTATAAAAGCTTCTGTCACCTCTGCAGAGCAGCTAACGTTCAGCTGACGTTCACCAACGCAGAGCGACAGCCTGCCTGGTTGCGATGCTCGTTAGCCGCAGACTGTGACCTCGAAGGCCGCTGAAAGGAAGTGAGAGGAGAAGCTGAAGGCGGCCGGAGGGATGGGGTCGGTATCCGGCGTCTCCTCACCCGGTGTCAGCTCTGGTTTTAACCCGATGACTCCGTCTCCCTCAGGGATGCTATCAGCTCCACTCACAGAGCTCAGCCTGGATGCAGACCACCGTTCCTGGAAAAGTGTCCAAAGATGGAGGAGATTCAATGTTCCCACCTGGAAAGCTGGAGGGTTTCTGCTCGCTCCGAAATAAGAGAGAGATGCTTTCACTGTCAGAAACTGGAGGGGAAAGTGGTTCCATTCATTAAGCATTAAATCCTCCGTCCGTCTGTCCTTCATGGGGTCGACGGGTCCAAGACGGGAACCCGTCCTAAGGCCAGAGAGGTTCTACCTTCTGCTTCTAAGTTCCCCTCCTATCGGGACGTGGCCGGGCCAGAGGAGGTTCTAGAAACCTTTTCCTGGGGCGGCCGCATTAGCGTGCTGCCTGACGTCTCCAGCACTTTCATTTCCACCTAGTTCCAAATCTAGTGACTTCTTCCTTTTACTGAAGACTTTGGCGACAACGAAGAAAATAACCAAACTCTGTTCTCCTGAGCGAGTGCATCTATAAGCCCCGCCCTAAACCTTCTCTCTCTGTCAGCTGACCTGATTCATGCAAGGCAGGTTGCCTGCACGCCGCAGCAGAGAGAGGACCTTTCAACCTCCAATCTAGATGAAATCTTCAAAGCTGTTACTAATCTCGTTCAAGGTTACAAAATAAAGTTTAAATAACAGTTTTTATTAAAATGGACTGTTGCTTCTTAAAATGTCTCCCCCTTTCTGCTTCTCCTGTCTCTGCACCGCATTCTTCTTCTTCGTAATTCAAAAAAATGTTGAATTACTACGGAACCTGAACTCATCAGAGCGTGTTTCCACTGTTGCTGAGTTTAATCTCTATGACCTAAAGTCTATTGATGCCCCTCATCGATCAGAGGTTAACCTGATGGATGCACCGCTGTCTGCATTTCTCTTCCCAAACACCGTCAGACGCGTGAAAACAGACCCTGATGATAAAGATTTCCTGTTTTTCAACTTTTCATTTCATTAACATTTGAGACATTTTCCAACAGCAAAGCGTGTTGAAAGTTTTGCGTTAATATTTTCAGATTATCTCCCATCCAGAGAAACATTTCTAGCCTTCTCTGTTTTTTATTCGCCGCGTATCGAACCACGGCGTCTGACTGTGTAAACATGAGGGATCTGAGGTCAACCATCATCTCCTCCTGACCACAGCCTCCTATTATTAATGAATGCTGCTCTTCCACACATCATTAACAAGCCGTTCAGATGCCGCTTGATCTCATGGTTGTTTCTGCACTATAAATATCCCGACATTGTGTTTTTCTATATCAACAGAAGCAACTTTTATTGGCGAATGAATGTGAGCTGAAACACAAGTCCAGGTTAGAAGGTGGAGGTGCGTGTTTAATCATCATTGACCCAGCTTCTTCTCAGAAACACTCTGCTGTCACCAGAGCAGTTAGTAAGAAATATGGCCGACCCCGGTCTGAGGAAATAGCTGCCGAGGGGGTTGATTTTCCTGGAATAAGCTGCGTCACAGAGCTGATATTCATCATTCCATTAGGCGGGCCGCTGGTTGCCATGTTGATGCACTAAACTCAGTGTGTGTTTCATTAAATGAGTTTGCTGTGTCTGTGTGAGCTGGTTAAAGGCAGCGTGTTGATGCACCTGCAGCCCAGATTCATACTTCACATGTTTCTACTTCTGCTCCCCCCCCCCCCCCCCCCAACCTCCCCAGGCTCTGATCTAAATGGATAAAACATTATGTTAAAAGCCACGCTGATCAATAACTCAACCGTGGTATCGATAACATTTTTGGAAATGGCTCTTGATTTTGTCTGAGTGCATGTGGCGCGTCTGACTGAGCTTAGGTGTGTTCAGCTGGAGCGGCTCAGGGTGCAGCAACACCTAGAGCAAGAAGTAGCATATGCCAGTTGGAAAACAGCATATGCCCGTTAGGAACTGGTATATGCCAATTGAGAAACTGCATATGCTATTTGGAAAACCAACATATGCCGGTTCCCAACCGGCATATGTTGGTTGAGAAATGGCACATGCCTGAAGCAGCCAGGGCTAACGTTAGCCCGTCTGCAGCAGCCAGGGCTAACGTTAGCCCGTCTGCAGCAGCCAGGGCTAACGTTAGCCCGTCTGCAGCAGCCAGGGCTAACGTTAGCCCGTCTGAAGCAGCCAGGGCTAACGTTAGCCCGTCTGCAGCAGCCAGGGCTAACGTTAGCCCGTCTGCAGCAGCCAGGGCTAACGTTAGCCCGTCTGCAGCAGCCAGGGCTAACGTTAGCCCGTCTGCAGCAGCCAGGGCTAACGTTAGCCCGTCTGCAGCAGCCAGGGCTAACGTTAGCCCGTCTGCAGCAGCCAGGGCTAATGTTAGCCCGTCTGCAGCAGCCAGGGCTAACGTTAGCCCGTCTGTAGCAGCCAGGGCTAACGTTAGCCCGTCTGCAGCAGTCAGGGCTAACGTTAGCCCGTCTGCAGCAGCCAGGGCTAAGGTTAGCCCGTCTGCAGCAGCCAGGGCTAACGTTAGCCCGTCTGCAGCAGCCAGGGCTAACGTTAGCCCGTCTGCAGCAGCCAGGGCTAACGTTAGCCCGTCTGCAGCAGCCAGGGCTAACGTTAGCCCGTCTGCAGCAGCCAGGGCTAATGTTAGCCCGTCTGCAGCAGCCAGGGCTAACGTTAGCCCGTCTGCAGCAGCCAGGGCTAACGTTAGCCCGTCTGCAGCAGCCAGGGCTAACGTTAGCCCGTCTGTAGCAGCCAGGGCTAACGTTAGCCCGTCTGTAGCTGCCAGGGCTAACGTTAGCCCGTCTGCAGCAGCCAGGGCTAACGTTAGCCCGTCTGCAGCAGCCAGGGCTAACGTTAGCCCGTCTGCAGCAGCCAGGGCTAACGTTAGCCCGTCTGCAGCAGCCAGGGCTAACGTTAGCCCGTCTGCAGCAGCCAGGGCTAATGTTAGCCCGTCTGCAGCAGCCAGGGCTAACGTTAGCCCGTCTGCAGCAGCCAGGGCTAACGTTAGCCCGTCTGCAGCAGCCAGGGCTAATGTTAGCCCGTCTGTAGCAGCCAGGGCTAATGTTAGCCCGTCTGCAGCAGCCAGGGCTAACGTTAGCCCGTCTGCAGCAGCCAGGGCTAAAAAAACTTTCCACCAGGGCTAAAAAAACTTTCCACCATTAATCCTCCTCCTCCTCCACCATAACCGCAGTGCAGCATATATTTATTATCATCTTCAGGTAGAGTCAGAGGCGTCTTCCTCACCAGGTGACAGAAACACGGAGCGGGATGCGATGAGACGGCGGCTGCTCCTGGAAGCACCGTGTCAGAAGAATGGCCCACACTGGAAGTCTGAAACAGACTCTATTGATCCCTGAGGGACGGATGGGTCAGCGCAGAGGGAGTGGGCCGGAGAACAGTCGGAGGACATTAACTCCAACACGGCGCCGAGACGGGGAGGCTGCCGCGCTCAGGGGGGTTTCTGCATCTCAGGTGGGATCTAACTGCTTCTAACAACAGAGTGAAGAAAAAAAACAAAGAAGTGGGAAGTTTGAAGATGAACCTTCCAGGGAATAAGCTCCCTCTGAGCCGACAGGATGACCTTCTGCAGACCCGGCAGCATCACGTTCTGGGTGGGGATTGGGATGATGGTTGATGGACGTCCTGGGAGGGAAGCAGGAGCCGGTTTGATCCAGTTTGATCAGGTCTGAGTTCTGATCTGGTTTCTAAAGCAGAAGCAGGTCCAGGTTAACACGTCTCAGAGTCCCAGTCCGTCCTTATCGGTCCACAGGAAGGAGCAGCTTTCCAGCCACAACTGGACCAGAGTGTCTGAACCGGATCCAGCCGGAACGTCTCTCGTTCCTCAGAGGATACCTGCTACATGTTTGATCTGCTGCATCAGATCCAGATCAATCAGGTCAGAAGGCAGCAGCAGCAGCAACATGGAGGCGTAGAACATGGTGGGTCAGAACCTCGGCGGTCTCCGATCCTGCGGATCCTTTCCCTCAGGCTGCTCTGGACTCCTGCAGCGTTCCTCTGCGCGTTCCTGCTCATCGGTTCTGATGTTCTAATGATAACCTGTCAGACAGAACTCTGTTATCAAGGCGCTGTGCAGCCGGCTCGGCCCGCTCCGTGACCCGCCTCCGTGGTTCGGCTGCTATTTCAGGCGCTGCAGAGTCACAGATGAAGGCGTGCAGAACTCAGAGGATCATCTCGTCCAGCGTGGACGCTGTCCTCCTCTGACATTTGGTCTCATCTCTGCTCAGATTCAGATGTTTAACGTCCTGCTTGGACTGAAACCCTGAATGTTGGTTCTGCAGAACTTTTACATTCTCCTCCTGAGGTCCGGTTTAGAACCACCTCCTCTGATTCTCCAGGTCTGCAGATCCTGCTCTGATGACGTTCCCTGGAGCAAGGCACCGGCAGCTGCTGGCTGACCACCTGGTGCAGAGATCAGATGTTTCTGCAGAGTCACAGAAATCCTTCAGCAGCAGAACTCGGAACGTTTCCCGATCTTCTCTGCACTGATGCGTCCGTTCGTTTAGGTTTGCAGGTGTTTGTTTCTGCACACAGATCTATAGATGTGTTCTCATCCTTCAAGCTCAGCCAATCCTTAATAGTCCTGACTGTCCTGCTGTGACCTTTAACCTCCAATCTGAGATGAAGCTCTGGAGTCTGATCTTCTCTTTAAGCTTCAGGACTGAATCTGCTGGAACGTTCCTTCCTGGGAGGACTGGGATGTTCTCCCTTCCTTTCTCTGTATTAAATAAATATATATATTCCCTCCATTGTTAAATTTAAAAAAGTTAACATGTTTTAAAATATAAAGTCCGTTAATATGGGAAAAAATTCTGAATTTTAACATTAATCTCAGAATTTTTACTTTTTTTCTCAGATTTTCTACTTTAATCCCAGAATTCTGACATTAATCCTAGAACATGTTTTTAAAATATGAATTCCGTTAACATGGGAAAAAAGATCAGAATTTTTACATTAATCTCAGAATTTTGACTTTTTTATCATAATTTTGATTTTTTTTTTAAATTGTGATTTTTTAAATCAGAATTCTGATTTAAAAAGTAAATTTTTTTTTTCAATCTTTTTTTATTTAAAAAAAAAGTAGATCTTTTTTACATTAAACTCAGAATTCAAAGTTATTTATCAGAATTTTGAATTATATCTCAGAATTTTGACTTTTTTGTATCATATTTTGACTTTTTTTAAATCAAAATTGTGATTTTTAAAAAAAATCTGAATTCTGACTTTAATCTCAGAATTTTTACTTTTTTTATCATAATTTTAACTTTTTTTTTAATTGTGATTTTTTTAAAATCAGAATTCTGATTAAAAAAGTAAATATTTTTTTCAATCATTTTTTATTCTAAAAAAGTAGATCTTTTTTCTCAGAATTTTGAATTTAATCTCAGATTTTTTACATTAATCTCAGAATTCAAACTTATTTATCAGAATTTTGAGTTATATCTCAGAATTTTTACTTTTTTATCATATTTTGACTTTTTAAAAATCAAAATTGTCATTTTTTTAAAATCAGAATTCTGATTTAATCTCAGAATTCTGATTATTTCTACTGTAAAGAACCACAGTTTAGTGTTTGCAGGTTTTGTTGCCGCTCTGCTGGAGGGAGATGCAGGTCCGACTCAGCAGCAGTCGTCTGCATCTAGTCTGATACTCAGAAAGCAATTAGTGACGTTCCCAGAGGTGCGATTGGTTCCCCTGACGCGGTTCCCCGGACCGGGGCCCCGCGGGTCCCTCTGCAGCTGCAGAATGTTTGCTCGCCTAAAGCAATCAATCATGTTTGATTCAAATTCAATTCTTTTCAATCATGCTTGATTAAACCACAAAGCGTGATTCAGTTATTCAGCCTCCCTGAATGTTTGACTGATGATAAACAGGATTTTAATTAAATATTGTCAGATAAAACTTCTTGTTTTTTTAAACAGATTGATGATTAGTTAAAGAGGTTGGCCTAAATGTGCTGTTATTCTCCTAACAACTTAAAATGTGCTGTTTGGGGTACCTAAAAACAAACAAACCGTATTTTACGGACTATACAGCGCACCTCACTATAAGCCACGCCCACTAAATATTTTGAAAAAAACTGGAAACCATACCATGCTATGAACCTTAATGTGCTATGAGCCGCTGATATCTACTGAACTGTGTCTGACCAAACCTGTAGGGGGAGCTCTACATATAGCCCCTGGAGTAGGGACGAAGGAGAATGCTAGCTCCCGTTAGCTTGTAAGCTCGCAGCAGCCAGAGTTGTCACTACCTGATCCATCCCGTAAGCACGATCCGTCCTGCGCATGCGCGAACAGATATACATCCATAAGTGTCCAAAAGTAATGTTATTATGGTTCTAAAATTATTTATTTCTATCCTTAACTCTCTAAAGAATGCTAGCTGCCGTTAGCATGTTAGCTCGAAGCAGCCAGAGCTGTCACTATCCGATCCGTCCCGTAAGCACGATCCGTTCTGCACATGTGCCAACATCCGGGTGTCCATAAGTAATATAATTATGGTTCTAAAATTACTTATTTCTATCCTTAACTGTCTAAAGAATGCTAGCTGCCGTTTGCATGTTAGTTCGCAGCTACTCGATCCGTCCCGTAAGCACGATCCGTTCTGCACATGTGCGAACAAATATACATCCGGGTGTCCATAAGTAATGTAATTTTGGTTCTAAAATTACTTATTTCTATACCTAACTCTTTAAAGAATGTTAATAAACATCTTTAAAAAAGGTTCCATGACTTTTGTGAGACAACTTTGATGCTTTTTACATTTTCTTCGTAAAACAGCTTCTCTGACGTCATCATGGGACACGCTCAGAGCAGTCCGGCTAAATCTGATTAAACCGTGTTTATCTGCATTTTAGTTGTTTCTTTCTTTAGATTACGCACTATATACCATAATGTTAACATGAAAGGAAAAAATAAAACTCAGAAAGACGAGATTTATGTTTAAATACAGACCCGAAAAAGTTAGCCAGTGGAAGTCGCATAGGATCCCATTTCCGGTGCAGATCGGTAAACGACTGATACAAAAGAAAGGATTTTAATGCAGTTACTTTCTCAGGAAATACATTATTCGCCTTTGATACATAATAGTTTAGTGAAAAATGTCATTTAGATCTTTTTAAACAAAATAAAATTAAGAGGCGAGCCGGATGTATGTCTGGATGTCCAAATGAGCTGATGGCGCAGGATGGATCGTGCTTCCGGTGTAGGTACCAGATTGACTCGGGCTGCCAGATTGACTCGGGGGCCTGCGCCTTTTGATGACGTCACAATACATAATTGTTTTAACGTTTGCACAATTGCGCAAAACATTTTGATTGGTCTGGACATCTTACTAAAGTAATTATAGCGGGGTGTAGGTTTTATTCGAAAGCGGGATTGCGGTTTGTAAACGGACAATTTTACGAAGAAATTCTCCATGGTCCCTGCGCCTTCCGATGACGTCACCGAATTCGCCATGGGCCTTGCGCCTCCCGATGACGTCACATTATGGCAACGCCACTCAAACAAAACTACATTGAGCCCGCGGTCTGCAAATAGATTTGTGACAAATAGAGACCGCGGGCGCAATGTAGTTTGTTTGAGTGGAGTTGCCATATCGTTACGAGTGGCGTTGCCATATAGTGACGGGCGGAGTTGCCATATTATGTCATCAAAAGGCGCAGGCCCCCGAGTCAATCTGGCAGCCCAAGTCAATCTGGTACCTACACCGGTACAGATCGGGTAGCAACAGCGTCTGATGCTAGCATGTTCTTGTGCTAAATCAAAATTAGCCTCTTTGAGCTTCCCCCTTTGGCGGTTTAGAAAAAAATCCACAGAGAAGCCGCAGCTTCTCAAAAGCCGCATAGTTCAAAGAATGGAAAAAAGTAGTTGCTTATAGTCCAGAAAATACGGTATTGTTTTTTTCTAGATTTTTCACCCAATGGTGTCCATGTTTTTGACCAATGAATACTGGTTTGATGACGCTTTTAGGTCCTACTTGACTGGAACCTACAGACTAAACATTGGAAAGCTAACGTTAGCTAAGCTATTGTCATTTTATTGCATGTAGACAAAGCCTCACTGCGTCGCTGCCTCAAAGTTTTCATGAGCCGTTAAATATATCTGTTGAGACAGACCAAATGATCAACTGTTTACTAGATTAGCTAGAGCTAACACTGTTTGCAGACGCTAACGTGAAATCGACACCAAATAATGGTTGACTTTTTAAAGTGACGTTGAAGCACCTTCCGTTACTTTAACTCATTCTAATATATCAGAGAAAATGTCTTGATCCTGATGCTAACTGCTAACGGCCTTTGTCGCATGTGGGTTAGCATCTCCTAGCAGTAGCTTCATCAGCGAACCCTCTTCCTCTGATAGGTTCTCCTTGTCTTCATCACCTCTTGTGATTCTACATCGGAGTCGATCTGTTTCAAAACCAAAAACTTTTAATGTTCCTCATTATTACTTTGGCTAGGAAGAGCTAGCGCTACAGTGCCTAGCATACATCATTTATCCAGAATGCATTGCAGTGTAAACCAATTTAAAATTTCTAAATAATGAAACAACTTTCCATCTTTTTCCTTGATTGTATTTACATCAAAACTAAACATTTCTTCTTTAAAATCTAGATAAAAAATCTATCTTTGCTTCAATATGGAAACGCATGAAAACCAGAAACAATAAATTGAAATAAAATGCTGTTATGTCATCAACCGAAAGTTTTCTTCATCTAGTATAAAGAAAATAATCCCATGAAGAATAAATCCTTATTTTATTTGATAAATCATTCAGTTCTAGTTCTGGTTTTATCTCCTTTTATCTCATTCTGCAACGGTTGAACTTTAATGAAATAAAAGTGTTAAATATCCAGACTATAGATGAGTGGAATTTGGGTTTGTCTTCAGTTTATTGTTAGCGTTTCAGGTTAGATTAGGATTAATGTAACCCGGTTGGGTCTATTGAGGCCGATTAAAAGAGACAAAGCTGAACTGTCCTTAAGGGACAGACTGGATCTGGACGAACTGGACAAACCCGGACGAAGACGGATTCAGGTTGAGCCGACGATCTTACAGCTGTTCACCAGATTAGAGCGGGATTAAATCAGGATGGTTAGAATTAGATTAGCCAGATTAAACCTGACTGGCCGAGCTACTGTAAATGAAATTAGAGGCAGTGATTTACTCTGTTGTCGGTTTAACCGGATTAAACTCCTCGGTGATGAAGAGGAGTTCAGGAGATGTTCTCTGCTCCCTTCTCTGGGATACACCGCCAGGATCTCCCAGCGGAGAAACCGTCTCCCGCGGCAACCTGAGCTGGGATACGGTTGCTATAGCGATGCAGGATCCTGTCCTCCTGGTGGACCGGAGTTTACCTGAGTGTTATAATTAGCGGCGTGTGTGTTTGTGTGTGGCGGGGGGGGGGGGGGGGGGGGGGGGGGGGCACCGCGGACAGGCGGAGCCTCCAGGAATAACCCCCATCCTGTTTGTCTGTCCCTCCGACTCTGCGGCTCCGTTCCCATGGAGCTGGGATGCTCGTGGCTAAGTGGGAGAGCTGGGACTGCTGGGAGAGCTGCTCCGTGGTTTGGGTCCCGCTGTCATCACAGACGTTTGGATCGCTAAACGGCAGCAAACCCAGTTTGGGTCAAACTCGCATAGATCGCTTCTGAATGAATGAATGAAAGGAAATTATTTCAGAAAGTGAACAAATTATGATAATATTTAAATCAATTTCAGAAAATATGTCATCTACCACAGAATAAAAGCGTTTGTTTACAGGCTGCACTGCAAAAAGAACCTAGAAATAAGTGAAAAATGTCTTAAATGTGTTTTTACCCTTAAACCTTTATAGGGCAAGTTACTGCTTCTGATCTCCTGCATCCCCATTACAAATGGAGCCCCCCCCTCCATCCCTCAGTGAGGTCTAGAAGCACTAGATCTATATCAGCCATTCAGCATAGATCCTGCTACATGGCTGCACTTTTGATTTTGGCATTTGATCAATTAGAGGAGCCCTTTAATGACATATTACCTGCTGGAAATTAAGTTGAAAAAAAGTTAAAAAGTCAAGAAAAAAAAGGTAAAAAGTTAATTAAAAAGTTAATAAGCCTAGTTAACAATTATATTTAGGTCTTTGTTATTTTCCTTAATATATACGGACAAGTCGGCGTTCTTGTTATTACATTGACATACATTTTTGCCTTAAAATATTCATATTTTTTTAACTTTACAAAGGTAATTCAGTTTGTTCCTGGATTCCAGTAACATTATTGGCTGGAAATGATGATTTTTGTCCTGCCTGTAAAGGGTTAATATGAGCAGGTTCATAAGATGATCTGGAATGAAGATTTTTACTCTTAGAATAAGATAATTAAATAATATATCCTTGAAATAAATGATGTTTTATATTGGATATTTTATACTTTGTGGTTTAATATTTATAACTTATATGAACATGAAATATTTAGAAGTTTACAGAATTATGAAATAATAAAACTGTTTGGTTGTATTTTTGCTGCTGCACATAATTGGACGCTGTATCTGGCTCCGCCCCTTCATGATAGACAGGTGACTGCAGCACCTGGAATATATTGGAGTTGGTTATTGGGGTCGGTGAGCTCCTGGTTTCAGACGCAGCCGAACAGTTTATGACAGCTGATTATTGTTGATGTGGTTCGAGTGGAATAAATGGAAAGAAATGAGCCGATATGATCTGCCTGACACGTCATCCTGAGATAAGAACATCGATCCTAGGGGCCCAGGGCCCCACATTTCCTTTATGATCCCCAAAAAATGTTTTGGGATCATAAAGCGTCTAAAATAAGAAGAGAAAAGAGTGTTGGATTGAATGGTCACTTTAAAAACATTCGACGGCGCTGGAGCGAGTCGAACCGATAGCTACGCGCGTCTTTTACGGAAGAAGATTGGGGCCAAGGAAAAAATAAAAACGTTAACATGTTTTTAAAGTATAAATTCAGTTAATATGGGAAAAAATTCAGAATTTTTACATGAATCTCAGAATTCTGACTTTAATCTCAGAATTTTTACTTTTTTCTCAGATTTTTTACTTTATCCCAGAATTTTGACTTTTTTTTTAAATAAAAAAAATCAAAAATTGTGTTTTTTAATCATAAGAATTCTGACTTTTTTCTCAGAATTTTGAATTTAATCTCAGATTTTTGACATTAATCTCAGAATTCGAATTTATTTATCAGAATTTTTACTTTTTTCTCAGATTCTTTTACTTTAATCTCAGAATTCTGACTTTCTTCTCAAAATTTTGAATTTAATCTCAGATTTTTGACATTAATCTCTGATTTTTTAAGTTAATCTCAGAACTCAAATTTATTTATCAGAATTTTGAATTATATCCCAGAATTCTGACATTAATCTCAGAATTAGACTTTTATTTTAATCAAAATTGTAATTTTTTTTTTAAATCAAAATTGTGATTTTTTTAAATCAGAATTCTGACTTTAATCTCAGAATTCTAACTTTTTTCTCAGAATTTTGAATTTAATGTCAGATTTTTGACATTAATCTCAGGACTCAAATCTATTTATCAGAATTTTGAAATGTAAGAATTCTGCCTTTAATCTCAGAATTTTTACCTTTTTCTCATATTTATTTACTTTAATCCCAGAATTCTGACATTAATCTCAAAATTCTGACTTTTTTCTCAAAATTTTGAATTTTATCTCAGATTTTTTTATATTAATCTCAGAATTCGAATTTATTTCTCAGAATTCTGACTTTAATCTGAGAATTGTGGATCTTAATGTAGATGGCCACTCAGCTTCACTGACTAAGATGTGAATTATTTGGGAGAAACAGGAACACACTGGTGGAAAATGATGGAATTAGGCGACTTTTTCCGTCCCTGCTGATGCTATTTTTTAGACTTAGACTTCTTTATTTGTCATTTTGTATGCACAGAGTGCATACAGAACGAAATTGCGTTACATACAGCTTATGAACTTTGCATTGATATTTCAAATGGCACAAGTTATACAAAAATATAAAAAGTGCAGCAGTGGTCAAAGTACTGATTAATGGAAGAGCAGAAGGTGATTAAAACAAGAGAGCTAGTCTCTAAAACAGACATGGCTACGGCTGGATGCTAACATGTTTGTTAGCTGTCAGAATTCTGAGCTTAAGGTCAGATTCCTGATGGGGGGGTGGTCATTAGAGGCTGATCGCCCCTCGTTATCCACCTGTAAACTACACCACGCTCCATCAGGCTGATAGTCGGGCCGATCGGAAAGTTCTCTCACGACTGGAGAATCGGCCTGAAAACGGGAAAAATATCATCCAGCGTACGCCGGGGTTAAAACAGAGAAATCTCTACCTTGGCCCTAATATTCTGTCTCTCTTTCAGTCACTGGGCTGCAGGAGCAGAACGAGGGAATAAAACAAGCAGCAGGATTATAATCCCAAACCTCTGCTCTGTAAAGGTGTCGTTCTGCGGTGCTGAGAGACTGGCTCTACATTTAGACTGGAAGTGTTGGAGTCTTTGTGTCTCCTCTGCAGCGCCCTGTGTGTGATGTCTGGGTGTTAGCGGCCCCCGCTGAGGGGCCCCTCTCAGGGCCAGAGCTGCATCTGAAGTGGCGTCCCTCCATTAACGCAGACGGAGGTGTGTGTTGGAGATAACCGCGAGCTGTCATGCCGTGACACGTCAGACACGCGCGGCTCCGTGGTGACGGGAAGCGCCGTCACACACACTCTCTCACATGCCACGGCGTTGACTCAGTCATCAGGAGAGGGGTGGATGGAGGTGCGGGAACGGCACGCTCTCCCCTCATGGCCGCTTTCAGCCTGGGTTTGATCCAATCAGCATCGATCCTGCTTCCTGGACCGTTTGGGTCACAGAGTGGTTCCATAAACCCAAACGCTTTCATCTGCATCAGCTGCTGCTTTATGCTTCATCATCACCCTGAAGATGAGGGTGAAGGAGTGCCCCCCCCCCCCCCCCCATCCAGAACCTGAGCTCTGAAATATGATCCGAACATAAAACATTTCCTAAAATAAAGGTTTTCCCTCTAAATCAGAGCAAGTTAACAAAGATAGTAAGATTAATATAAAATAATCAACATTTTAAAGATATTTATTTGTAAATTTTTCTTACTTACCTAATAAATACACATATTTAAAAAAAACAGACATTTTTTTCTGTTCATGCTGAGCAGAAGCTGCTTAGACTTTAGATCGGCGCCATCAGAACGCTGACGTGTCACAGCTGTGCTGCTGCCATCAACACCTTTGTTTCTAGATGTTGGAGCTTGGCCTGTTTTCCAGTGTAGTCCTGTTTCTCTGACTGTGACTAACTGGATGTGCTCTCTTCATCCTCTGACATGGGAGCTGGCTCGGAGCTCGTCTGCCTGGCTGTGTGTTTCCTGGACGGGGCCGCCTGTGGAGCTGGTTGACAGTTGCCTTTTGTATCTATGCTTCTTTTTCTATGTCTGCTTCTGTCTCCTTGAACCCCAGTGGGCCTCAGCAGATGGCCGCTCACACTGAGCCTGGTTCTGCTGGAGGTTTCTTCCTGTTCAAAGGGAGTTTTTCCTCTCCACTGTCACCACAAGCATGCTTAGTGTGAGGGATTGCTGAAGAGTCAATGAGTCGATGCAATCAGCTGGTTTTCCTTAGATAGAAAACTTTGAATCAATCTGACTGGGTGATCTGGTGAACTGGAAAGTGACCTGAGATGACATGATGTGAATTGGAGCTATAGAAATCAGTGTCCACCATATTGGATCAGTCTATTTGCTGCACATGTTCAGAAAGGTCCAAACAGACAGCAGCAAACCATCAAGTTCGATGCCTTCACACCAGTCGAAGCGTTTAAACATTTAAAAGCTGTTAATTGCGGCGCCCTCTGACCTCCACAGACGCTGCGTTTTCATTGGCTCCTGCTGCTTCCCGGGTGTTAATACTATTCAACCTTTAAATCTTTTTTCAAGCACGAGTATGGGTGTGAGTCTGTCTGCAGAGATCGGGGGGAGGCAGGGACGTTTGTGCCCTCAGGGTTGCTGGTTTGAGTCCCAGAGTGGCGTCTTCTCTGCAGCAACCTTTACTTCCTCACCGTGGAGCTGAGTCAGAGCTTTCTCTGTTGGTGCTGCAGTGGCTGAGATGCTGTTAGCTTCTCTCCCTCAGAGGAAACATCGTCCAAACATCCAGATCGTCTTTCTGTCCATCTGCACGTCTCCGTCTGAGCAGCTGGGATGTTCGCATCTTGCAGGGATAAAACGTGACGGGATGCCGACATTTAATACCCCGGCAGAAAAGTTTTCCATCAGCGTTGATGTCAGAGGGTTCTAGTTTCCATCATTCATTCA
The DNA here is from genome assembly GCF_016077235.1 of Cyprinodon tularosa. NCBI lineage: Eukaryota > Metazoa > Chordata > Actinopteri > Cyprinodontiformes > Cyprinodontidae > Cyprinodon > Cyprinodon tularosa. Next base: position 139,556 of record NW_024039299.1, on the reverse strand, counting down.
ACTAAAAAACCACGAAATCAGACTTTAGGATTTTAGAGAGTTTATAAATTGTGTTATTTGGTTTAATCTTCTTTTGTTAACGAGGAAAATGAGAATTTAATCAATAACAAAAACCCAACTTTGTTGGTAGAAGTTTTCCAGTCAGTTTTCAGCAGCTTTTCTGGAACTAAAGCTGCTATTTTGCTCCATTCCTTCATCGGATTTCTGTTTCCTGGCCGTGAAACTCGGACGTTAACTTTCCTCCACAAACGCTGGAGTCTCTGCAGGAGCTGAAAGTCACGGAAACCATGTTTAAATGTCAAATCATTCTGCCGTAAACATGTTTATAGATGCACTCGTTATCAGACGATTTAGAAGAAAATTTGAAAATTGTATTTTAAAAAAATCAATAAATTCATAATAATATGAGAATAAAGTCGCAACATTATTACAATAAAGTTATAATAATATGAGAATAAAGTCGCAACATTATTACAATAAATTCATAATAATATGAGAATAAAGTCGCAACATTATTACGATAAAGTTATAATAATATGAGAATAAAGTCGCAACATTATTACAATAAAGTTATAATAATATGAGAATAAAGTCGCAACATTATTACAATAAATTCATAATAATATGAGAATAAAGTCGCAACATTATTACAATAAAGTTATAATAATATGAGAATAAAGTCGCAACATTATTACAATAAATTTATAATAATATGAGAATAAAGTTGCAACATTATTACAATAAAGTTATAATAATATGAGAATAAAGTCGCAACATTATTACAATAAATTTATAATAATATGAGAATAAAGTTGCAACATTATTACAATAAAGTTATAATATAAGAATAAAGTCGCAACATTATTACAATAAATTCATAATAATATGAGAATAAAGTTGCAACATTATTACAATAAAGTTATAATAATATGAGAATAAAGTCGCAACATTATTACAATAAATTCATAATAATATGAGAATAAAGTTGCAACATTATTACAATAAAGTTATAATAATATGAGAATAAAGTCGCAACATTATTACAATAAAGTTATAATAATATGAGAATAAAGTTGCAACATTATTACAATAAAGTTATAATATAAGAATAAAGTCGCAACATTATTACAATAAATTCATAATAATATGAGAATAAAGTTGCAACATTATTACAATAAAGTTATAATAATATGAGAATAAAGTCGCAACATTATTACAATAAAGTTATAATAATATGAGAATAAAGTTGCAACATTATTACAATAAAGTTATAATAATATGAGAATAAAGTCGCAACATTATTACAATAAAGTTATAATAATATGAGAATAAAGTCGCAACATTATTACAATAAAGTTATAATAAAATGAGAATAAAGTCGCAACATTATTACAATAAAGTTATAATAATATGAGAATAAAGTCGCAACATTATTACAATAAAGTTATAATAATATGAGAATAAAGTTGCAACATTATTACAATAAAGTTATAATAATATGAGAATAAAGTCGCAACATTATTACAATAAATTCATAATAATATGAGAATAAAGTCGCAACATTATTACAATAAAGTTATAATAATATGAGAATAAAGTCGCAACATTATTACAATAAAGTTATAATAATATGAGAATAAAGTCGCAACATTATTACAATAAAGTTATAATAATATGAGAATAAAGTCGCAACATTATTACAATAAAGTTATAATAAAATGAGAATAAAGTCGCAACATTATTACAATAAAGTTATAATAATATGAGAATAAAGTTGCAACATTATTACAATAAAGTTATAATAATATGAGAATAAAGTTGCAACATTATTACAATAAATTCATAATAATATGAGAATAAAGTCGCAACATTATTACAATAAATTCATAATAATATGAGAATAAAGTTGCAACATTATTACAATAAATTCATAATAATATGAGAATAAAGTCGCAACATTATTACAATAAAGTTATAATATGAGAATAAAGTCGCAACATTATTACAATAAAGTTATAATAATATGAGAATAAAGTCGCAACATTATTACAATAAATTTATAATAATATGAGAATAAAGTTGCAACATTATTACAATAAAGTTATAATATAAGAATAAAGTCGCAACATTATTACAATAAATTCATAATAATATGAGAATAAAGTCGCAACATTATTACAATAAATTCATAATAATATGAGAATAAAGTTGCAACATTATTACAATAAAGTTATAATAATATGAGAATAAAGTCGCAACATTATTACAATAAAGTTATAATAATATGAGAATAAAGTTGCAACATTATTACAATAAAGTTATAATAATATGAGAATAAAGTCGCAACATTATTACAATAAATTCATAATAATATGAGAATAAAGTTGCAACATTATTACAATAAAGTTATAATAATATGAGAATAAAGTCGCAACATTATTACAATAAATTCATAATAATATGAGAATAAAGTCGCAACATTATTATAATAAAGTTATAATAATATGAGAATAAAGTCGCAACATTATTACAATAAATTCATAATAATATGAGAATAAAGTCGCAACATTATTACAATAAATTCATAATAATATGAGAATAAAGTCGCAACATTATTACAATAAATTCATAATAATATGAGAATAAAGTTGCAACATTATTACAATAAAGTTATAATAATATGAGAATAAAGTCGCAACATTATTACAATAAAGTTGTAATAATATGAGAATAAAGTTGCAACATTATTACAATAAAGTTATAATAATATGAGAATAAAGTCGCAACATTATTACAATAAATTCATAATAATATGAGAATAAAGTCGCAACATTATTATAATAAAGTTATAATAATATGAGAATAAAGTCGCAACATTATTACAATAAAGTTATAATAATATGAGAATAAAGTCGCAACATTATTACAATAAAGTTATAATAATATGAGAATAAAGTCGCAACATTATTACAATAAAGTTATAATAATATGAGAATAAAGTCGCAACATTATTACAATAAAGTTATAATAATATGAGAATAAAGTTGCAACATTATTACAATAAAGTTATAATAATATGAGAATAAAGTCGCAACATTATTACAATAAATTCATAATAATATGAGAATAAAGTTGCAACATTATTACAATAAATTCATAATAATATGAGAATAAAGTCGCAACATTATTACAATAAATTCATAATAATATGAGAATAAAGTTGCAACATTATTACAATAAATTCATAATAATATGAGAATAAAGTCGCAACATTATTACAATAAAGTTATAATATGAGAATAAAGTCGCAACATTATTACAATAAAGTTATAATAATATGAGAATAAAGTCGCAACATTATTACAATAAAGTTATAATAATATGAGAATAAAGTTGCAACATTATTACAATAAAGTTATAATAATATGAGAATAAAGTCGCAACATTATTACAATAAATTCATAATAATATGAGAATAAAGTTGCAACATTATTACAATAAATTCATAATAATATGAGAATAAAGTAGCAACATTATTACAATAAATTCATAATCATATGAGAATAAAGTCGCAACATTATTACAATAAAGTTATAATAATATGAGAATAAAGTCGCAACATTATTACAATAAAGTTATAATATAAGAATAAAGTCGCAACATTATTACAATAAAGTTATAATAATATGAGAATAAAGTCGCAACATTATTACAATAAATTCATAATAATATGAGAATAAAGTTGCAACATTATTACAATAAATTCATAATAATATGAGAATCAAGTCGCAACATTATTACAATAAAGTTATAAAAATATGAGAATAAAGTCGCAACATTATTACAATAAATTCATAATAATATGAGAATAAAGTCGCAACATTATTACAATAAAGTTATAATAATATGAGAATAAAGTCGCAACATTATTACAATAAATTCATAATAATATGAGAATAAAGTCGCAACATTATTACAATAAAGTTATAATAATATGAGAATAAAGTTGCAACATTATTACAATAAATTCATAATAATATGAGAATAAAGTCGCAACATTATTACAATAAATTCATAATAATATGAGAATCAAGTCGCAACATTATTACAATAAAGTTATAATAATATGAGAATAAAGTCGCAACATTATTACAATAAATTCATAATAATATGAGAATAAAGTCGCAACATTATTACAATAAAGTTATAATAATATGAGAATAAAGTTGCAACATTATTACAATAAATTCATAATAATATGAGAATAAAGTCGCAACATTATTACAATAAAGTTATAATAATATGAGAATAAAGTCGCAACATTATTACAATAAATTTATAATAATATGAGAATAAAGTCGCAACATTATTACAATAAATTCATAATAATATGAGAATAAAGTCGCAACATTATTACAATAAATTCATAATAATATGAGAATAAAGTCGCAACATTATTACAATAAATTCATAATAATATGAGAATAAAGTCGCAACATTATTACAATAAATTCATAATAATATGAGAATAAAGTTGCAACATTATTACAATAAAGTTATAATAATATGAGAATAAAGTCGCAACATTATTACAATAAAGTTATAATAATATGAGAATAAAGTTGCAACATTATTACAATAAAGTTATAATAATATGAGAATAAAGTCGCAACATTATTACAATAAATTTATAATAATATGAGAATAAAGTCGCAACATTATTACAATAAAGTTATAATAATATGAGAATAAAGTTGCAACATTATTACAATAAATTCATAATAATATGAGAATAAAGTCGCAACATTATTACAATAAAGTTATAATAATATGAGAATAAAGTTGCAACATTATTACAATAAATTCATAATAATATGAGAATAAAGTCGCAACATTATTACAATAAATTCATAATAATATGAGAATAAAGTCGCAACATTATTACAATAAATTCATAATAATATGAGAATAAAGTTGCAACATTATTACAATAAAGTTATAATAATATGAGAATAAAGTCGCAACATTATTACAATTAAGTTATAATAATATGAGAATAAAGTTGCAACATTATTACAATAAAGTTATAATAATATGAGAATAAAGTCGCAACATTATTACAATAAATTCATAATAATATGAGAATAAAGTCGCAACATTATTACAATAAATTCATAATAATATGAGAATAAAGTTGCAACATTATTACAATAAATTCATAATAATATGAGAATAAAGTTGCAACATTATTACAATAAATTCATAATAATATGAGAATAAAGTTGCAACATTATTACAATAAAGTTATAATAATATGAGAATAAAGTCGCAACATTATTACAATAAAGTTATAATAATATGAGAATAAAGTTGCAACATTATTACAATAAAGTTATAATAATATGAGAATAAAGTCGCAACATTATTACAATAAAGTTATAATAATATGAGAATAAAGTCGCAACATTATTACAATAAAGTTATAATGATATGAGAATAAAGTTGCAACATTATTACAATAAAGTTATAATAATATGAGAATAAAGTCGCAACATTATTACAATAAAGTTATAATAATATGAGAATAAAGTCGCAACATTATTACAATAAAGTTATAATAATATGAGAATAAAGTTGCAACATTATTACAATAAAGTTATAATAATATGAGAATAAAGTCGCAACATTATTACAATAAATTCATAATAATATGAGAATAAAGTCGCAACATTATTACAATAAATTCATAATAATATGAGAATAAAGTTGCAACATTATTACAATAAATTCATAATAATATGAGAATAAAGTTGCAACATTATTACAATAAAGTTATAATAATATGAGAATAAAGTCGCAACATTATTACAATAAAGTTATAATAATATGAGAATAAAGTTGCAACATTATTACAATAAATTCATAATAATATGAGAATAAAGTCGCAACATTATTACAATAAAGTTATAATAATATGAGAATAAAGTTGCAACATTATTACAATAAAGTTATAATAATATGAGAATAAAGTCGCAACATTATTACAATAAAGTTATAATAATATGAGAATAAAGTCGCAACATTATTACAATAAAGTTATAATGATATGAGAATAAAGTTGCAACATTATTACAATAAAGTTATAATAATATGAGAATAAAGTCGCAACATTATTACAATAAATTCATAATAATATGAGAATAAAGTTGCAACATTATTACAATAAATTCATAATAATATGAGAATAAAGTCGCAACATTATTACAATAAATTCATAATAATATGAGAATAAAGTTGCAACATTATTACAATAAATTCATAATAATATGAGAATAAAGTCGCAACATTATTACAATAAAGTTATAATATGAGAATAAAGTCGCAACATTATTACAATAAAGTTATAATAATATGAGAATAAAGTTGCAACATTATTACAATAAAGTTATAATAATATGAGAATAAAGTTGCAACATTATTACAATAAAGTTATAATAATATGAGAATAAAGTCGCAACATTATTACAATAAATTCATAATAATATGAGAATAAAGTCGCAACATTATTACAATAAATTCATAATAATATGAGAATAAAGTTGCAACATTATTACAATAAATTCATAATAATATGAGAATAAAGTTGCAACATTATTACAATAAATTCATAATAATATGAGAATAAAGTTGCAACATTATTACAATAAAGTTATAATAATATGAGAATAAAGTCGCAACATTATTACAATAAAGTTATAATAATATGAGAATAAAGTTGCAACATTATTACAATAAATTCATAATAATATGAGAATAAAGTCGCAACATTATTACAATAAAGTTATAATAATATGAGAATAAAGTTGCAACATTATTACAATAAAGTTATAATAATATGAGAATAAAGTCGCAACATTATTACAATAAAGTTATAATAATATGAGAATAAAGTCGCAACATTATTACAATAAAGTTATAATGATATGAGAATAAAGTTGCAACATTATTACAATAAAGTTATAATAATATGAGAATAAAGTCGCAACATTATTACAATAAATTCATAATAATATGAGAATAAAGTTGCAACATTATTACAATAAATTCATAATAATATGAGAATAAAGTCGCAACATTATTACAATAAATTCATAATAATATGAGAATAAAGTTGCAACATTATTACAATAAATTCATAATAATATGAGAATAAAGTCGCAACATTATTACAATAAAGTTATAATATGAGAATAAAGTCGCAACATTATTACAATAAAGTTATAATAATATGAGAATAAAGTTGCAACATTATTACAATAAAGTTATAATAATATGAGAATAAAGTTGCAACATTATTACAATAAAGTTATAATAATATGAGAATAAAGTCGCAACATTATTACAATAAATTCATAATAATATAAGAATAAAGTCGCAACATTATTACAATAAATTCATAATAATATGAGAATAAAGTTGCAACATTATTACAATAAATTCATAATAATATGAGAATAAAGTCGCAACATTATTACAATAAATTCATAATCATATGAGAATAAAGTCGCAACATTATTACAATAAAGTTATAATAATATGAGAATAAAGTCGCAACATTATTACAATAAAGTTATAATATAAGAATAAAGTCGCAACATTATTACAATAAAGTTATAATAATATGAGAATAAAGTCGCAACATTATTACAATAAAGTTATAATAATATGAGAATAAAGTCGCAACATTATTACAATAAATTCATAATAATATGAGAATAAAGTCGCAACATTATTACAATAAATTCATAATAATATGAGAATCAAGTCGCAACATTATTACAATAAATTCATAATAATATGAGAATAAAGTCGCAACATTATTACAATAAAGTTATAATAATATGAGAATAAAGTCGCAACATTATTACAATAAATTCATAATAATATGAGAATAAAGTCGCAACATTATTACAATAAAGTCATAATAATATGAGAATAAAGTCGCAACATTATTACCATAAATTCATAATAATATGAGAATAAAGTCGCAACATTATTACAATAAATCCATAATAATATGAGAATAAAGTCGCAACATTATCAGAAAAAGTGGCAACATAAGATCAATTTTCTCCCAGTTGCTGCGACAGTTGATTGATTCTCTCCTGCTTCCTGTCGTAGATTCATGCCGCCATGTTGGCTCTGCGGTCTCAGCCATGCTTGACCTGTGGACAGGTGTCTTTATAAACCAGTTCAAACCGGTTTCACTGATTCAGGTATCAGAGGACTGATGAGCTCCTCTAAGAAAAAGCCTCTCTGTGAGGACCAGATCTATGGCTTTATTCTTTTCACTCTAATCTGGAGATGAATTCTTGGAAAATGTTGATGTGTTCATGTCGGAGTCGGTGAGGAAAGCGAGCCGGTTCCAGCGTAGATGGACGGACACCTGAACGCTGCTAAAAGTGTCGCCTAACGCCCCCGCTCTACAGAACGCGGCGCTGGGACAGTGTTTCCACGCTCAGACAAACACGGGGCGTTATGTAACCCCCCTGAGACGCTGCAGCTTTTCAAACAGCCTCTCCTGTTGTTCTTCTGCGTTGCAGAAAGTGTCCAGATGGGTTCGACTGTCTGAAGGCGGGAAGGAACCCAAACTACGGATACACCAGCTTCGACACCTTCGGATGGGCCTTCCTGTCGCTGTTCCGCCTGATGACCCAGGACTACTGGGAGAACCTCTACCACCACGTAAGGTTCAGGGTGTCAGGAGGAGAGGTTACCATGGAAACACCTGTCAGGACTTCATTTAGAAGCATTTCTAATGTTTCAGAGGAAAAATAAAGAATCAGAAACTCCTTCTTCTTTCTACATCCTTCAACCTCCACACAATTTTAAATGTTTTTTTTAATTTTTATCGATTGCTAAAAAACAAACATTAAAATATGGCGTCACATTTATCTCAAAATACCCGCGAGCAAAATAAACAAAATAAACATTTAACACGTATGCTAAACCCCTTCTACACATGATTTATCTACCGCCACAGAACTAAATCACACGCGAGAAACTGCCGCTTCAAGAGAAGAAAATCGCTCTCCGCGCGCACTAGCTCCTCCCACGCGCGCTCGGGATCTCACTGTGCGCATGATTTTCTAGGACAGCGTCGCTCTCGAAAGCGTCTGAATTAAAACGTGTTTTGACGGTTGGGTGGAGACGAACCTCTTCAGTAGGCCTGATTTATACTCAGAAACCAGGTGGTCTGCGTGTGTTTCGCAGTGAACGCAGATAAGCCCCGCCCCCTTCCGCAGACACTCTGCTGCACCTCTCCCAAATTGTAGGTGACTGCAGACAGGAGGCCTCTGATTGGTCAAATCTCCATCTGCTCTACATTATGCGTATTTCCTGTTTGGTTCCTTACCGGCTTGTTTTGTTTGTCTGGCCGCCATTGTGGAAAACGACTGGTGAAGATGGAGCAGCTAGTTCCGCAAGAACGCTGGGACCCTTTTCCCACCTGGATCCCCGCTCTTTTTGGCCCTCATGTCCCTCCGTTGTCGCACAAACTTGCCCCCACTTCCTCACCGCCTCGGCCGTATCTAGACCCACAGCTAGTTCCTGATTGGCCCTCTGGCGTCGTGGCGTGGAATAACATAGCGCAGACCACGCTTCAATGTTGGGCAGACATCAAAAAATATCTGCGACACACTGCTGGCGCTTTAGCCTCATCCTGATTGGGCCATGCAGACTAACCTGACTCCGCCTGATGGATTTGCTCCGCATATCCATCTGGAAACCTTCTGTTGAAGTAATTTTGGGAAGGGGCGAAAATACTGGTTAGCTGATTGGCCTATGTTGGTGATAGACGGGCCAAATAAACCAATCAGATCAACGAAGCATATGGCGTACTAACAGAGCGACGACAGAAACACAACCACAAGCCAGGCTACTCTTGCTGAAACTAGTCGGGAGAAGAGCAAAAACATCTTTTCCTCTGAGAAAAGCCTCCAGAATAGTGTTTTGCTCTTCTTTCAGTGAAGAAATACTCTGTAATTCCCATAAAACTTGCTCGATAGCCACGCTAACGCTAGTTTCATCGGCTGAAGCCGCCATGTTCTTTAGACTGAACTGTCACGCTTCCCGTTGCGTCACACCTCAACCCGCCTCAAAGCCAACGCTGATTGGACGTTCGTTTGGTGAACGGCTCCAAATTTTCTTTAACGGAGAGTCTCCAGACTAATCTGCGAGTGAAACCTTGAAAGCTCGCGAGATCAGGATGGTCTCACCAGGCTACATGCAGACACGATCACACAGGAAGTAGTGTCTGGAAGCCTTTCACTGAGAACTCGTCATCGATTAGTGAAGACGGCGGCTGGAGGCGGGACAGTGGTGGAGGCTTCTCCAAAGTTTGCTGTTCGTGGGGTAAGTGGTAACCGTCCGTCAAAGGCTTCCTGATGCTACTTCCCGTGTCATCGTGTCCGCAAGGCCCAATCAGGAGGAGGCTTACAGAGGAGGTTTGTCTCCACCCAACCTTTCAAAAGACATTTTCCTTCGCAAGGGAAGAAGATCAGTCCGAGGGACTATCCCAAGCATTCCTTTGAGGAGCATGGAGAGCGATTTTCCCGCCATTTCTTGTGCATGCAAATGCAGTAGCAGCCATTCAAAATGGCCGTTCCCAGTCAAAAGCCATCCAAATGGCAGCAAAATCCTGTCCAACTTCCAGCCACTGGCCTTCTGGGCGTGCATGTTTCTTCACTCTGACTCCAGCCTTTCACTGAATTAGAGTCCGACCAGCAGATGGCGCTTCTCTTTAGATCGTAATGTCGAAAAATCATGACAGAAAGAATATTTTAGATGTTTAAAAGGAATTGTAGGGGACCAAGCAAGGACCAGCCAAGGACCCATCAAGGAAAAAAGTGTTTTTTCAAACTTGTGTCTCAGCTAACGCGATATTGTTGCATTTCCCGTAAAATGCTGTAAAACCTCGGATGATTGCAAACCCGAAGCCTAACTTTCTGACTCCAGACGCTGCGATCAGCCGGGAAGACCTACATGGTGTTCTTTGTGGTGGTCATCTTCCTTGGTTCCTTCTACCTGATCAATCTCATCCTGGCGGTGGTTGCCATGGCGTACGAGGAGCAGAACCAGGCCACCATCGCCGAGGCGTGTCAGAAGGAGCGCGAGTTCCAACAAGCCATGGAGCGACTGAAGAAGGAGCAGCAGGTAACTGGTCCCTCAGTCCGTCCATGAAGGATTCTTTGTTCTCGTTCAAATTAATCAAACCTTCTCCTCCCAGATTGTTGCTCAGAAACCACCCGACTCTGACTCACTGACGTCGCCAGACCTCTCACCTCTTGGCCTGCCATTGGACAGCTCTGCGGAGCGGAGGCGGAGCCAAGCGTTGATGGGTGTGGCTGATGGGGAGGGAAACCTGTCAGAGGAAAAGCTGCTGCAAGTGGACTTGATGGACGGAGCAAAGGTGAGCGTTATCCTGCTCGTGGCGTCAGAGGTTCAGTCCTTCAGAAAAAAATCTCCACGGTTTGCTCCGCCTCCAGGCTCTCCATCCTCTCCTCGCTCGCTCCTTCTCCACGAGGACTCGACGAAGCAGTCAGGTCTCCTCCATCTTTAACTTCCGGCTGAGGAGCCGGGGGTCGGAGGGGGAGATGGCCGACGATGAATTCAGCATTCCTGGTGACGTAGTGGAGGGCGTGGGGGGCAGGACGTACAGCGGAGGGACGTTCAGCGGAATCCTGAGCAACCCGTGGTCCAAACGGAGACTGAGCGCCTACAGCACCAACAGCAGGAACTCCCAGGTGAGCTGAAACTCCGCCTCCTCCAGCAGAGATCAAACCTTTAATGCTGAGTCTGAGGATGCGAGGCTAACAGGTAGCAGCTAACACAGCCGACCTTTATGTTTCCTCTGTCCATAGCGTTCCTTGACAGCGTCGTTTCTAAGTCACCAATTTAGTGCTACTTGGTCCCAATGGAATTTCCCATTGGGAACCTGCTAGCACTAAAATGCTAACTGGTTAGCAAGATGCTTCCGACAAACCGGCCACAACCAAACTTGCTTGCAAACCTTCCGCCACAACAATCCCGCCCCCTTGATAATCGACCAATCACATTCACTTTATTCACTGGTGTAAAGTCGGGCACCACTCGGGAGAATTCGGAAATGGACATAAGATGTTAAACTGGACATAGACGGAAGAAGAAACAAGCATGAAATAGAAAAGACATAGATCCGATCCATGTAGAAAGGCAACTTCCTCTGCTAATGGTACCAGAGCAGAACCTCAGAGGTCCATCCTGAGACGGGTCAGGTCCAGACATCATCAGCAGATGGTTTCCAGTCATAACAGGCTCTTACTTCCTGTTTATCTCTGACAGGAACTTGTTTAACCTCAGAATCAGACGAGGAGCAGAGGTAGAACCACAGGAGATCAAATATCTGATCCGGTGTCCGATTTCCATCTCCAGGTGTTTTATCCGACCCTGAACGTCAACGGGAAGCTGTTTGTCTCCATGGATCAGAACGGGGTTTCCCCGCCGCCGCTGCAGGGGCAGCTGCCCGCCTGCACCATGGAGAAGGTCAAGGAGGAAAGTGTGAGTACGCCGTCCTGAGAGTGGAAACACTGGTGGCGCCCAGCAGTCAGATATGTGAATTATGAATCAATGCTTCGCATAACGGCCCTCTGATGTCATGGACACACACACACACACACACACATACTCGCTCTGCTATATGAAGTGAGGAGCATGTGTTGACTCCTATTGACTTCCATTTATTTTCAATCATTTCAACTCTTTCTATACACTTATCCTAAAACTAATCATTACCGATGCAGACCTCACCCAGTTCACACCTTAGCCCTGAAGCTAACCAATAGCAAAATGGCTTGTGAGGACCAGAAACATGTCCTCACTGATTAAAGTCAGAATTCTGACTCTAATTTCAGAATTTAGACTTTTTTTCTCAGAATTTTGAAATTTTTCTCAGATTTTTGACTTTAATCTCAGAATTAAGACTTTCTTTCTCAGAATTCTGATTTTAATCTCAGAATTAAGATTTTCTTTCTCAGAATTTTGAAGCTAATCTCAGATTTTTGACATTAATATCAGAATTCGAATTTATTTATCAGAATTTTGAATTATATCTCAGAATTTTGAATTATATCTCAGAATTTTGACTTTTTTCTCAGAATTCTGATTTTAATCTGAATCGTGGATCTTAATGTAGATGGGCGCCATGAAGGCAGAGATGTGCAGCTCTCAGCTTCACTGAAAGATGTGAGTTATTTGGGAGAAACAGGAACACATTGGTGGAAAATGATGGAATTAGGTGATTTTTCCGTCCCAGAGGGTCCCTGCTGATGCTATTTGATTAATGGAAGAATAGAAGGTGATTAAAACAAGAGAGCTAGACTCTAAAACAGACATGGCTATGGCTGGATGCTAACATGATTGTTAGCTGACCGACTTTTTTCCCATATTAAACTGAAATAATATTTAAAAATCTTTTTTTTTTTCTCAGTGGCCCTAATCCTCTTCCATAAAACTGCAAGAACCAGAATATACAATCCAATATTTTTCATTGGCAGATTTGATAATTTCTAGTTAATTTGGGTTTTTATAAACAGTTTCTCTATAGTTTATAAAAAATGTTTTAGTGCAGCAATAATGATCAGAGCTGCTCTCTGATCCTTCTACATAACAATCTAATCTTCCTTATTTTAACCTTTGGCATTAACTCCTTGATATTTATTTATTGTTAATCTGCAGAAGATTGATTGACAGCTTGCAGGTAGAGTCTGTCTCCCTAAAAAACTCCTGATTGGTTGACGCTCCGGCGTCCAGCGGCGAAGGTTGGATTTACCGATGTTCTTCCTCCTGGTCATGTTCTCCGCCGCTGGTGACATCTCATTGAAATCCATCACTGAAGAAGTGTGAAAATTTGTAAAGAGTTGGGATGGACTAAGGGGGCGTGGTGGATGGTTGTCATGGCAGCCATGATTTATAGTTCAACAAAAAAAAAAAGCCTTTATTAAAGAGTCATAGATGAATAGGATCCAAGCAGCTTTCTAACCGTGGGTCAGAGATCCTCCTGTTAGTTTATTAATGATTCCAGATGTTACAGCCTGAGAACCAGCCTGTTCAACCCTCAGACCGCAGCTTCTGACCGCCTGCATCAGAGATCCAGGAGAGAAAGATGGAGGCTGGAGGCGGGAGAACTTTTCTAAACCATAGCTGAGATGTTTTTAGAGTCTGACTCCTGCAGAAGAAAGACGTCCTGCCTGGTTTAGAAAGGTTCCTCCTAACAGACACGCGGGGAACTGCAGGGGCTGAGTGGGAGTTCTCAGCTGGTCTCAGCTTACGGTGTCATGTTGTGACATGAAGCGTTTCTGCCTCCTCTCCTTCACCGACAACACAGACCTGTCGTCCCGCTGATCCGAGTGGGAGGAGGACGGAGCCGGCGCAGCCTTTATTAGCAGGAAAAAAAACGTCACCATGGCGACCGGCCGCCGCCGACAGGAGTTCACCGCTGTGAGCGTGTTTCCCCGGTGCTTTCCCAGACAGGACGGGGGCGCCGTTGCCGGCGGCGACCTTCAGGTCGCTGCATCACGTCTCGTCGGACGGATTCTTACAGGAAGCGTTATGTAATCACACCTGAGCAGGAGGGGGCGGAGTTACCTCCTCAGAGTCAGCAGGTTTATGCAGATTGATCCATAACTTCTGGATTAAAGTGCAGAAACAGAAAAGTTTGGGGCGTTTTTCTCATCCAGCTGCTTGGGCTGAACTTAAATACGACAGCTGAGCTGCACTAAAGATGGCCGCCTGTCAGAACCTGCTCGCTCATCGCATTCAGATTGGCCAGTAGGCTGTTATCAGCCAGTAAATCCTAACCCTGAAGCAATTCCTTTCATTTCCATGGAATTAATTAATATATTTTTGTGTAATCTAAATAATTTCAGTAGTTTTTCATGTACTGTAAAAATAAATTAATACAAATAAAATGATGTCATATCTTGTCAGCTGGGTTGTAGATTAATCTACCTGTATATATTCATTATTCTTTAATAAGATCCTCGTCAAACGGACATGGAAAGTTTGTTTTTAAGCCTAATGGGTCTAACGAACTTAGGGAACAATTTTTTTGTTGTTTTATGCACAAACTCCGACAAAAAACTGACTAAGTCGTGAAAACAGCGTGATTGGCTGTGAGGAGAGACAGAGGAAACTCTATGTGAATAGTGGTGGGTATTGGCAAAGAAGTCATGATGCGATTCTATCACGATGCATCACGATACTTGAAATATTGCGATGCATCGCGATATTTTCACTGAACACTGTAAGAGAAAGATCCAGCCCTTACCAGTGGCTGACTGGCTGGGTGTGATCTGGATCGTGTCTTCAACTGATACATAACTGAAAGCAACTGAATTCAT
Source organism: Cyprinodon tularosa (assembly GCF_016077235.1). Taxonomy (NCBI): domain Eukaryota; kingdom Metazoa; phylum Chordata; class Actinopteri; order Cyprinodontiformes; family Cyprinodontidae; genus Cyprinodon; species Cyprinodon tularosa. Next base: position 124,119 of record NW_024039299.1, on the reverse strand, counting down.
ACATAGCTGTATTTATTGAAACGACTTTTGGAGGTGTTGCCATGGAAACAAATACTGGACAGAAATATTACTATTACTGGCGTGGACACACTGACAAAAAGATCTTAGGATTCATCAAACTTAAAATAACAAAATAAGGATAATCAGAGCCGTTTACATGGCCTCAGTGGTCCTTTTGCAAATGAATGGAAATCATATCAATGTCATTTAAACCTTCTTTGTTTTTAAAGCCAAAATGCATCCAAGCATCTGACTTGAAATGTGATGGAGCCGCGGGGCGAATTTTCTCAGTCTCCTCCATGTTTTGTTTACGAATGACTCGTCTCAGTATCCCGCGGCCGGAAATGCTTGTGACACAAAGCAGCGGGCGTCAACGCATCCGCAGCGACATCTGCTGGACTGGAAGTTGTATTCCACTTGGTTTGGCTGATGTGTGCCAACCATTAATCTATTTTATTTGTTCTTTTTTTTAAATTAAGAATCGATACTTGGCGTCAAGAATCGATGCAGTAGATCACAAAAATTAGAAATGCGATGCATCTTCATGACGATTATTTTGCACACCCCTATATGTGATGCGTATTACTGAGGGTATGCTGAGCTGACAGAAAACCGAGCGGAGCAAATAGTCATCCCATGTGTACTTGCTTGTGATTGGCTGATACAAGGGAATTGAAAATGTCAGAAATGGCTTTGAGTTCCAGGTTTTATACAGTAGCCCAACAAAGCGGACGGGATGTGATAGTGTATAAAACCAACAGGTCCACACCTTTGGAATGGGGTTGATTGGATTCATTGTTAGCCTGCAATGCCTGTCCGTTTCTATCTGCATGTTTTCTAAACTAAAACCAGGCTTTGTTGGGCTGCTGGATAAAACCTGGAACTAAACGCTATTTCTGACATTTTGAACTGAAAAAGCTTCCTGGATGGAAGAGAAACGTCTTCAAACTTGGAAACAAAGTCCAGGGGATTGATTTTAACTTTTCTTGGAACGACGATGACCTGGATGACTGAGAATCTTCACCAGCTTGCAGTAAAATCCTCTAACGATGGATTCTTGGCATGCAAGCTTTCAAAGACTGAAAGGAAAATTGAAAAAAAATCACAAATTTTGGTTAAAAATATTGGCAATTTAGATTTTTTTGGCGAAATTGTTTATCCCCGATTTATCTGTAGAGATAAAAAACCTTCCAGGAGGTTAAAATCCAGTCGGATGCTTGGTTGATCATAAGGTCACTGAAGCCCTGCAGGTAAATGGATGTAACATGTTGTCCGTCTTCCTATGTCCTCCTGTCTGTGTGTCTCAGGTCCCCACGTCCACCACAGAGCTCAGCACCATGCTGCTCCCCCGCCCTTCATCCACGCAGGGCTCCGAGCGCAGGGGGAGGGCCATGAGTGCCGCCAGCTACCTGACCGACGTCATGGAGGGTGAGAACTTTAAATGTCTGACTGCAGAAAGACCGATTTATGGAACATTAATGAGAAAAGACCTAAATAAGCTGAGAAAGAACATTCAGCAGGCTAGAGATGTGAAGCAAAACTGAGAAACCATGAGAAGGTTTAGAGGAATCTAAGCACGCCAGCCATCAGGCACGGTGGTGGAGGGGTGAGGATGTGGGCTTCTTTTACTGCTTTAGATCCTGAGGATCTAAATCCTGAACCAGAGAGGATCATCAGCTGAGATGGACCTGCAGAGAAACACTGATGGACTGACAGAAGAGGCGATGAATAAAGCAGAACCAGCGGGAATAAATAAATAAAAACAGGATGATATGAAATAAAAAGGAATAGATTCAAAAAAATAACGACTGAGACGATTTTATTTAAGCCAGAAATCCTCCAAAAACACGTCAAAACAGATCAACTACAGCCTGAGAGCCGTTGGATGGTAACAGACGGAGCTCTAACCGGGTTGTGTAACAGAGTCTGGGTCTGAGTCGTCGCTGCCGCCGCCCCTGGGGGGGTGGGGGGGGGGTTGGGGGGGCTGGCTTTGTTTGTCAGAAAGGAGAGAGAAGGAGAGACTGAATGAAAGGAAGGAAGGAGAGTGTTGCATCGTGGTCACCCTCATTTAACATGCAATCAGCTTCCTGTGTGTTTGTTGGGTTGTTGAGTCACCGCCCCCCCCCCCCCCCCCCGTCCCCCCCGGCGGTCGCTGCTCTTAGAGAACAGATCATTATACAGGAAAACACAAAAACCCAACGCTGTCCTCTATGATTCATCTCTGCTTCCTCTCGCTGCCTTGGAATTCGTTCCAGATGTCTAAAGGAAACAGATCTGCAGTCAGAGGAACCTTCTGTCCAATAAATTAAAACGTTGTCTTTGATTTAGTTTAAAGAAAATCCCTGGAAATGTTTCACCTGATCTCGTTCACTAGTGAGAGACGGATGGAGCGTGAGATCCATAGACGTATCGGGTCACGACCCAAAGGACAAGACTGCAAATACAAGTGGTCAGTCACCCAGGAGGAGCTCAGAGTCACTGCTCCTCCACGTCGAAAGGAGCCAGCTGAGGAGGCTCTGGTTCCTGATGCCTCCTGGTCGCCTCCCTCAGGAGGTGTTCCAGGCACGTCCCACTGAGAGGAGGCCTGGTGGACGGACCAGGACACAATGGAGGGACGCTGTCCCTGAGCGAACCTGGTGACGATTCTGGGAAGTCTTTGCATCTCTGCTTAGCCTGCAGCCTCGGCGACCCATCCCCGGATAAAGAGGAAGAGCATGGATGGATGGATGTTTCACCTGATCAGATGGAAACATGATCATTACTAAGAAAGTTGATGCAGGTTCTGGTAAAGGAATATCTGCAGAACATTATGGTCCCATTAGCAGACAGCTGAGGGCTCCTCCGCTGACCAGCATGTAAGACCTGACAGTGTCTGAACATGTTTGATCTGAATCCTGAAGGTGGAGAAGACCAAGGAGACTGTTCTCCCTGCTGCCCTCTGGGAAGAGGCTTCCCAGCATTCAATGCAGGACCAGCAGGTTCTGCAGCAGCTTCTTCCCCACCGCCATCACACTGATGAACTGATGAATAAACTCTAATAAAGACTCTGCATCACTGATGACACCAAACCAAACAACACTGCAGATTTGCACCATATCTGAACTTTAATGTTTTTTATCCCCCACTGTTCCACTTTATGGATGGAAATGTTCATTTTTTGTCTTAAAGCTGTAATAAACTGTATACTCAGCTTCTCCTTTGACCTTCTGCACCTCTAACATTTGGATCATCTTGTTCTCTTGGTGGAACAGAACTGGAGGAGTCCCATAAGAAATGCCACCCGTGCTGGTATGTCTTCGCTCACCACTACCTGGTGTGGGAGTGCTCCCCCTTCTGGCTGAGGCTGAAACAGCTGGTGAAGATCATGGTGATGGACCCCTTCCTGGACCTGGCCATCACCGTCTGCATCGTCCTCAACACGCTGTTCATGGCCATGGAGCATTACCCCATGACTGAGGAGTTCAACGGGATGCTGAGCATCGGAAACCTGGTAGGAGAGGGAGGGAGGGAGGGATGATGGATGATGGATGGATGGATGATGGATGATGGATGATGGATGATGGATGGATGGATGATGGATGATGGATGGATGATGGAGGGATGATGGATGGATGGATGGATGATGGATGATGGATGGATGGATGATGGATGGATGGATGGATGATGGAGGGATGATGGATGATGGATGGATGATGGAGGGATGATGGATGGATGGATGATGGATGATGGATGGATGGATGGATGGATGGATGATGGATGATGGAGGGATGGATGGATGGATGATGGATGGATGGATGGATGGATGGATGGATGGATGATGGATGGATGATGGATGGATGGATGATGGATGATGGAGGGATGGATGATGGATGGATGGATGATGGATGATGGATGATGGATGGATGGATGGATGATGGATGATGGATGGATGGAGGGATGGATGATGGATGATGGAGGGATGGATGATGGATGATGGAGGGATGGATGATGGATTATGGATGATGGATGGATGGATGGATGGATGATGGATGATGGATGATGGATGGATGGATGATGGATGATGGATGATGGATGATGGAGGGATGGATGGATGGATGGATGATGGATGGATGGATGATGGATGGATGATGGATGGATGGATGGATGATGGATGATGGATGATGGATGGATGATGGATGGATGGATGGATGATGGATGGATGATGGATGATGGAGGGATGGATGGATGGATGGATGGATGATGGATGGATGGATGATGGATGGATGATGGATGGATGGATGGATGATGGATGGATGGATGATGGATGGATGATGGATGGATGGATGATGGATGATGGATGGATGGATGGATGGATGATGGATGGATGATGGATGATGGAGGGATGGATGGATGGATGGATGGATGATGGATGGATGGATGGATGGATGATGGATGGATGATGGATGATGGATGATGGATGATGGAGGGATGGATGGATGGATGGATGGATGATGGATGGATGATGGATGATGGAGGGATGGATGGATGGATGGATGGATGATGGATGGATGGATGATGGATGGATGATGGATGGATGGATGGATGATGGATGGATGGATGATGGATGGATGATGGATGGATGGATGATGGATGATGGATGGATGGATGGATGGATGATGGATGGATGATGGATGATGGAGGGATGGATGGATGGATGGATGATGGATGGATGGATGATGGATGGATGATGGATGGATGGATGGATGATGGATGGATGGATGATGGATGGATGATGGATGGATGGATGATGGATGGATGATGGATGGATGGATGATGGAGGGATGGATGGATGGATGGATGATGGATGGATGATGGATGATGGATGGATGGATGATGGATGGATGGATGGATGGATGGATGATGGATGGATGATGGATGGATGGATGATGGATGGATGGATGGATGGATGGATGATGGATGGATGGATGATGGATGGATGGATGGATGATGGAGGGATGATGGATGATGGATGGATGGATGATGGATGATGGATGGATGGATGGATGATGGAGGGATGGATGGATGATGGATGATGGATGGATGATGGAGGGATGATGGATGATGGATGATGGATGGATGATGGATTGATGGATGATGGAGGGATGGATGGATGGATGGATGGATGATGGATGATGGATGGATGGATGATGGATGATGGATGATGGATGATGGAGGGATGATGGATGATGGATGGATGGATGGATGGATGGATGGATGATGGATGGATGATGGATGATGGAGGGATGGATGGATGGATGGATGGATGGATGATGGATGGATGGATGATGGATGGATGATGGATGGATGGATGGATGATGGATGGATGGATGATGGATGGATGATGGATGGATGGATGATGGATGGATGGATGATGGATGGATGATGGATGGATGGATGATGGATGGATGATGGATGGATGGATGATGGATGGATTGATGGATGGATGATGGATGGATGATGGATGGATGGATGGATGGATGATGGATGGATGATGGATGGATGGATGATGGATGGATGGATGGATGGATGGATGGATGGATGGATGATGGATGATGGATGGATGGATGATGGATGGATGATGGATGGATGATGGATGGATGGATGATGGATGGATGGATGGATGGATGGATGATGGATGGATGGATGGATGATGGATGGATGGATGGATGGATGGATGGATGGATGATGGATGGATGGATGGATGATGGATGATGGATGGATGGATGGATGATGGATGGATGATGGATGATGGATGATGGATGGATGGATGGATGATGGATGGATGGATGGATGATGGATGGATGGATGGATGATGGATGATGGATGGATGGATGATGGATGGATGATGGATGGATGATGGATGGATGGATGATGGATGGATGGATGGATGGATGGATGGATGGATGGATGATGGATGATGGAGGGATGGATGATGGATGGATGGATGATGGATGGATGGATGGATGATGGATGGATGATGGATGATGGATGGATGGATGATGGATGGATGGATGGATGATGGATGGATGATGGATGGATGGATGATGGATGGATGGATGGATGGATGGATGGATGATGGATGGATGGATGGATGGATGATGGATGGATGGATGGATGATGGATGGATGATGCATGGATGATGGATGGATGATGGATGGATGGATGGATGGATGGATGGATGATGGATGGATGGATGATGGATGGATGGATGGATGGATGATGGATGGATGATGGATGGATGGATGATGGATGGATGGATGGATGGATGGATGGATGGATGATGGATGATGGATGGATGGATGATGGATGGATGGATGATGGATTGATGGATGGATGGATGGATGATGGATGGATGGATGGATGATGGATGGATGGATGGATGGATGATGGATGATGGATGGATGGATGATGGATGGATGGATGGATGATGGATGGATGATGGATGGATGGATGATGGATGGATGATGGATGGATGGATGATGGATGGATGGATGGATGGATGGATGGATGGATGATGGATGATGGATGGATGGATGATGGATGGATGGATGGATGATGGATTGATGGATGGATGGATGGATGATGGATGGATGGATGGATGATGGATGGATGGATGGATGGATTGATGGATGGATGGATGGATGATGGATGGATGGATGGATGATGGATGGATGGATGGATGGATGGATGATGGATGATGGATGGATGGATGATGGATGGATGGATGGATGGATGGATGGATGATGGATGGATGGATGGATGGATGGATGGATGATGGATGGATGGATGGATGATGGATGGATGGATGGATGATGGATGGATGATGGATGATGGATGGATGGATGATGGATGGATGGATGGATGATGGATGGATGATGGATGGATGGATGATGGATGGATGGATGGATGGATGATGGATGGATGGATGGATGGATGATGGATGGATGGATGGATGATGGATGGATGATGGATGATGGATGGATGGATGATGGATGGATGGATGGATGGATGGATGATGGATGGATGGATGATGGATGGATGGATGGATGATGGATGGATGATGGATGGATGGATGATGGATGGATGGATGGATGGATGGATGATGGATGATGGATGGATGGATGATGGATGGATGGATGGATGGATGATGGATGGATGATGGATGGATGATGGATGGATGGATGATGGATGGATGGATGGATGGATGGATCTAGTCAAAGAGGCTGTTGTCATGACAACAGGTGACAGTAGAAGAAGAAACCAGCTGCGTCCTTCTAAAATAAGCCTAAACCTTCCCTAAACCTCTGAAGAAAATAAATCCTGATTTGTTGTTTTTTCCAGAGCAAAGCGAGGAATGTTTGTCCTGAAGTGAGTCTGAGTATCAGAGCTGACAGAAGCAGGTCACTCAGCTCCAAACCAGCGTGGCTAACTGCACCGTTTGGCCTGCAGATGTGGCGAGGAGCTGATAGCTCGATGCTGTATGCTAATTGGTTCACCTGAGGTGTGAACAGCCCTCAGCCAAAGCGCTCAGCACACCTGTGCAGACTCACGCAGTCCTGTCCTCAGCTGAGGGCAAAGCACATCCTGATGAGGTTAAAAGTAGAAACTGTAGAAGAGCAGCGGCCTGCAGCCGTTTCAGGCCCTGAAAGGGGCTATTAGCATGTGACGCTGTTAGCTAAAGGCGCATCTGTGCCAGGTTAGATCTGCAGCACGTTGGCTCTCCATGGATTAAAACTTCCTGATCTGGGAACGACATGAACCCATCATACTTCCTGCTCCCAGTCCAATTTAATGGATTGTTCATTAGCAGGGCTAAAAGCTACTAGCGTCTCACGCTAATATCACTTCTTCCTCTGCTTTAGCAATAGGGTGGCCATTTCTATAGCACCAAAAAGGAGGACATTGTGCGGCATATCAATAAATTACTACGGTGTACATAAGAATCGGGTAAAGTCACATTTATAGCACAATTCTTAGTAGTTTAAAGATGATGCTTGTGTAGCATGAATAGAACAAAATATTAAAGAGATGTAAAAAAAGAATTGGTTCCCAGCATTTGTATTTATTTAATACATTGTGGTGTTTAAAAAGTGACTATTTTTTGACACGATTAATTTGAGCAGAACTGCTGCAATTGATCATAAAGCAGTTGTTTGGAAAATAAGCTTGAGGCGGAGAGAGAGCTAGAGAATAGGACAATAAAAATGTCAAAAAGTGGCTGGAAAAGAGGAATTCGTGACATGGCTGCAGCCTGTCGAGAGTAAAGATGATTTCACCATGTTATCTATCTATCTATCTATATATATATATATATATATAGATATACACAAACTTGAGTCATGGAACTGTGCTTACAGCTCCTTATTTCATGTAAACTAATAACTTGTGTACATAATACTTGTTGATGAAATTAAAATTATTTCTAATAGCATTAAAAGAGCATTAAATTAGAGTTCCTCATTCCGGTATAAACCCTGTGAACGTTTAATTTAATATGACATATTAAAAAAAATCCCCATCATCATCCAGCAGATGTTCAGTTTCTGCCCAAATATTTTCTTTCTGTTGTGGATTTTTGTAACAGGAATAAACAGAATCATCCATAGTTTGTATGAACTATGTTTGTTCTCCGCTTCCAAACTCATCATCTCTTCATCCATTCCTGCAATAAGAATTTTTTGGTCCAGTTATTTAATTAATTGCTCTTAATTTTGGGAATACAGGTGCTGGTCATAAAATTAGAATATCATGAAAAAGTAGATTGATTTCAGTAATTCCATTTAAAAAGTGAAACTTGTATATTATATTCATACATTACATACAAACTCATATATTTCAGATGTTTATTTTGTTTAATTTTGATGATTACAAATGACAACAAATGAAAATCTCAAATTCATCATATCAGAAAATTAGAATATTACTGAAGACCAATAAAAACAAAGGATTTATAGAAATGTTGGCCAACTGAAAAGTATGAACATGAAAAGTATGAGCATGTACAGCACTCAGTATTTAGTTGGGCCTCCTTTGGCCTGTATTACTGCAGCAATGCGGCGTGGCATGGAGTCGATCAGTCTGTGGCACTGCTCAGGTGTTATGATAGCCCAGGTTGCTCTAATAGTGGCTTTTAGCTCTTCTGAATTGTTGGGTCTGGTGTATTGCATCTTCTTCTTCACAATACCCCATAGATTTTCTATGGGGTTAAGGTCAGGAGAGTTTGCTGGCCAATTAAGAACAGGGATACCATGGTCCTTCAACCAGGTACTGGTAGCTTTGGCACTGTGTGCAGGTGCCAAGTCCTGTTGGAAAATGAAATCTGCATCTCCAAAAAGTTGGTCAGCTGCAGGAAGCATGAAGTGCTCTAAAACTTCCTGGTATGTGGCTGCGTTGACCCTGGACCTCAGAAAACACAATGGACCAACACCAGCAGATGACATGGCACCCCAAACCATCACTGACTGTGGAAACTTTACACTGGACTTCAAGCAACGTGGATGAAGTGCCTCTCTTCTTTTCCTCCAGACTCTGGGACCTTGATTTCCAAAGGAAATGCAAAATTTACTTTCATCAGAGAACATGACTTTGGACCACTCACCAGCAGTCCAGTCCTGTTTCTCTTTAGCCCAGGCAAGACGCTTCTGACGCTGTCTGTGGTTCAAGAGTGGCTTGACACAAGGAATGCGACAGCAGAAACCCATGTCTTTCATACGTCTGTGTGTGGTGGTTCTTGAAGCACTCACTCCAGCTGCAGTCCACTCTTTGTGAATCTCCCCCACATTTTTGAATGGGTTTTGTTTCACAATCCTCTCCAGGGTGCGGTTATCTCTCTTGCTTGTACACTTTTTTCGACCACATCTTTTCCTTCCCTTCGCCTCTCTATTAATGTGCTTGGACACTGAGCTCTGTGAACAGCCAGCCTCTTTAGCGATGACCTTTTGTGTCTTGCCCTCCTTGTGCAAGGTGTCGATGGTCGTCTTTTGGACAACTGTCAAGTCAGCAGTCTTCCCCATGATTGTGTAGCCTATAGAACTAGACTGAAAGACCATTTAAAGGCTTTTGCAGGTGGTTTGAGTTAATTAGCTGATTAGAGTGTGGCACCAGGGGCCATCAATTTTGAACCTTTTCACAATATTCTAATTTTCTGATATGATGAATATGAGATTTTCATTTGTTGTCATTTGTAATCATCAAAATTAAACAAAATAAACATCTGAAATATATGAGTTTGTATGTAATGTATGAATATAATATACAAGTTTCACTTTTTAAATGGAATTACTGAAATCAATCTACTTTTTCATGATATTCTAATTTTATGACCAGCACCTGTATATACGAACTATGCTCTAATTTCTAGTAACCGACCTGTTTTTACTATAATTTAATTTGACAAACCGGATCTTCTCTACATTCTTTATCCTGTTTGGTGCGATTGCAATTGCGGGTCTTGATCTGGACTGACGGGAGCGGAGCCAAAAAGAGCTCAGTTCCGTATTTTGACGGTGAAGGACGGAGAAGACGTACGTGGACAGAGACGTGCGGAGGAGTAGTGGAGGATGTGGAACAGCTCTAATTGATTTACATGACAGACAAGTACTCCGCACGACGTACTTGAGCGGGGCGGAGCGCTGACGGAGTATGTGGAATCTGAGGGTAAAGGAGGGCAAATACACGTCCGGCTGGATGCGGCGCCGGACGCCGGACAGTGCAATGAAAATCCGGACTGTCCGCCCTAAAGCCGGACATCTGGCCACCCTATTTAGCAAGCATCCTGCTATCTAAGAACCTACTACATCTGATCTGAAGATCTTACATTTCTTTTTTGGGGGATTGTTAAAAACAAGGTGGAGATTCATGCTAAAATGATAAATGTGATTTAGTGAAACATCAGATTATTCTGAAGCATTATTCATTGCACCTAGTTATGGGTTCATGATACGTTTCAACACATTAGCTAACTTTATTAATACTGGCTCACTACAGGCAGCCTCTGACACACTAAACTGATTTGATGACCTTTTAAAACCATTCTTTGCTTTAATGTATAATTTCATATTTTCTTTTAAATTGAAAATATTTTCAATATTGTCAGATTTTTAGATAATCCATAATTTTGAACAGATAATGGGGAAATTTAAGTCAGAAGCTGGGACTAGGGTAATAGCCATTCAAAATTTCTGATTGGCTGGTCCTTGGCTGGTCCTTGGCTGATTGTTGGCTGTTCCTTGGCTAGTCCTTGGCTAGTCCTTGGCTGGTCCTTGGCTGGTCCTTGGCTAATCCTTAGCTGGTCCTTGGCTAGTGCTTGGCTGGTCCTTGGCTAATCCTTGGCTGGTCCTTGGCTGTTCCTTGGCTAATCCTTAGCTAGTCCTTGGCTGTTCCTTGGCTGGTTCTTGGCTGGTCCTTGGCTGGTCCTTGGCTAATCCTTAGCTGGTCCTTGGCTAGTGCTTGGCTGGTCCTTGGCTAATCCTTGGCTGGTCCTTGGCTGTTCCTTGGCTGGTTCTTGGCTGGTCCTTGGCTAGTCCTTGGCTGGTCCTTGGCTAGTCCTTGGCTGGTCCTTGGCTGGTCCTTGGCTAATCCTTAGCTGGTCCTTGGCTAGTGCTTGGCTGGTCCTTGGCTAATCCTTGGCTGGTCCTTGGCTGTTCCTTGGCTGGTTCTTGGCTGGTCCTTGGCTAGTCCTTGGCTGATCTATAGTTATGCTGCTATAGGCTTAGACTTTTGGAGGACATAGGGACCCCCATTTCATCATTCTGCTTCATTCTCTCTCTGTTCTCCTAACTGCAGAATCTGTTAGTTCAATCTCTAACCTTCTGCTCTCTCTGCTTTTCCTCAGAGTAGCTTTGCCTCGTCTGTTCCTGTTTGGCTGTGACGTCATCCTGGAAAGAAACATCAGCTGTGCTGCTTCTATCAACACCCTTGTTTATAGATGTTGGAGATCGGCCTGTTTTCCAGTGTGGTCCTGTTTCTCTGACCGTGACTGAGTGGAAGTGCTCTCTTCGTCCTCTGGCATGGGAGCTGCCTTGGAGCTCGTCTGCCTGGCTGTGTGTTTCCTGGACAGGGGCCGCCTTTTACAGCTGCTTTTTGTATCTCTGCTTCTGTCTCCTTGAACCCCAGTCGGCCTCAGCAGATGGCCGCTCACACTGAGCCTGGTTCTGCTGGAGGTTTCTTCCTGTTAAAAGGGAGTTTTTCCTCTCCACTGTCGCTACAAGCATGCTTAGTGTGGGGGATTGTATTTGAGTCAATGAGTCAATGCAATCAACTGGTTTTCCTTAGATAGAAAACTTTGTATCAATTTGACTGTATGATCTGGTTGAACTGTAAAGTGCCTTGAGATGACATGTGTTGTGAATTTGGCGCTATATAAATAAACTGAATTGAATTGAATTGAATCTCTGTATGGTCCTTGGCTAGTCCTTGGCTGTTCCTTGGCTAGTCCTTCGCTGTTCCTTGGCTGGTTCTTGGTTGGTCCTTGGCTGTTCCTTGGCTAGTCCTTGGCTGTTCCTTGGCTGTTCCTTGGCTAGTCCTTGGCTGTTCCTTGGCTGTTCCTTGGCTGGTTCTTGGCTGGTCCTTGGCTAGTCCTTGGCTGTTCCTTGGCTAATCCTTTGCTATTCCTTGGCTGGTCCTTGGCTGATCTCTGTATGGTCCTTGGCCATTCCTTGGCCGGTCCTTGGCTGGCCCCTGGCTGGTCCTTGGCGGGTCCTTGGCTGGTCCTTGGCTTGTCCTTGTCTGGTCCTTGGCCAGTCCTTGGCTGGTCCTTGGTTAGTCCTTGGCTAGTCCTTGATTGATCCTTTAGATCCTCTTCTTAGTTTGAGTCAGTACCAATATCCTCTCTAATGAAATATTGAGAAAACCTTTTTTCTCTACACCCTAAATTCTATTCTATTCAGTTTATTTCTATAATTCACATCATGTCATCTCAGGTCACTTTATAGATCCAGATCAACCAGATCATCCAGTCAGATTGATTCAAAGTTTTCTATCTAAGGAAAACCAGCTGATTGCATCGACTCATTGACTCTTCAGCAATCCCTCACACTAAGCATGCTTGTAGCGACAGTGGAGAGGAAAAACTCCCTTTGAACAGGAAGAAACCTCCAGCAGAACCAGGCTCAGTGTGAGCGGCCATCAGCTGAGGCCCACTGGGGTTCAAGGAGACAGAAGCAGACTGGGGAAACAGGATGAAACCAGTTAGAGCTTCTCCTGCTAGAAGCTGTGACCTCTGGTTTATTCAGGTTGATGCAAAGATAAAATTAGATGATTAGATTCAACATCCGGCTTCTTCTGAATGTGAGCTCCGTCTCTCAGGTGCTTTAAAAACAGATTCTTGTTTTAATAAATCAGGGTTATCATTCCTCATCTGTCTCTAAAGATGCGTCTCTAAAGTGTTGCTCTCCTCCCTCAGGGACCTTCCTGTTATCAGCAAATTATATAATGTTCCTCTAACGCCGCTGTTGGACGACACGGCCGTACTTTCCTGCAGCGTAAACACTTTCTAGCCGAGATATTGTGGAAAGGTTGAGTCGTGTCTCTGGGATGCCGATGCAGTCTGAAGTTCCTTACAGGATCAAACCTCTAATCCCGGCAGATGTTTACACAGCATTTAGTTGGCCTTTCTGTCGGAGGAGAGCCTCGGCTGTGCGTCTCTCAGGGTTATGTAAGCCGGATCATGTCAGGACACCTCCCCACTGACACAATCAATGTCTGCTAATGCTCTCGCTGTTTGCTTCTCAGCCGCGCTCTCCGTGTTTCAATATTTCCACCTCCAGCATCCAGAGAGAGGCGGCGCTGAGGGAAGCTAACCTTTGATGTCTCTGTTGGAGAGGAGGCTGCAGCCTGACATCCTGATTTATGTTTGGGTGGCCGAGCTGATTCTGTTTTCACCGGAGTTGTTCCACTTATTTCATTTCTGCTGGCAGTGGGTCCGAGGAACACTGGGTAAATGATAGAGAAGCTGTTTCCGCACATTTCCAGGGTGCTTTGTCTTGTTTTGGTGAGGGTGGAGTGAGTTTGGCGGAAAGTGTTGATCCTGCTAAGCTCCAATTTGCTCTGAGGTCCAGGTTCTTAATGGGAATCAGGGATGAAGGTCCGTCTCTGCTCAGGTGGAGGAGGGCAGAGGGAGGCGCCTCTGTCTCAGATCAGGAGAAATAGATCTATAGATCCTCATCTGCTTGGATGAAATGGATCCTAGTTCTGAGTCTGGAGGTGCAGCTGCTAAGTCGCTGTTACTGAGCGCTGATTGGATGCAGCATTTGTAACATGCAATTAAATGTTGCCTGTAGTTCATGCATTTGGCCACTAGGGCTGATCCTCCCTGATGTAAGCGAGGCGTCTGAACCGTAGGTTTATCACAAATATTATAATTCTGGTTATATTTGGCCTTAGGAGAGCTAAAGGTTGCAGATGGCATATGCCAGTCAGGATCCGGCTTATGTTAGTTCACTTCTATTCAGTTTCTTTCTATAGCTCCAATTCACATCATGTCATCTCAGGTCACTTTCCAGTTCACCAGATCATCCAGTCAGATTGATTCAAAGTTTTCTATCTAAGGAAAACCAGCTGATTGCATCGACTCATTGACTCTTCAGCAATCCCTCACACTAAGCATGCTTGTAGCGACAGTGGAGAGGAAAAACTCCCTTTGAACAGGAAGAAACCTCCAGCAGAACCAGGCTCAGTGTGAGCGGCCATCTGCTGAGGCCCACTGGGGTTCAAGGAGACAGAAGCAGACATAGAAAAAGAAGCATAGATACAAAAGGCAACTGTCAGCTATGGAAGCTCATTGGTAGAATTCCCTCATGACAGAAAGAAGGCCACGATTCACACCATTCTATCATCCGGAGGGGGGGACACATTTAATTACAAATCGAATTCATACAGCTGTCTTAAAACACTTCATACATTCACTGCATCGTCAAAAATTCTATTATCCCCAACCTTCAATCTATTCTGGGCGGCATTTATAGTTTCCACATCGCACTGTGTGGATGCACGTGCACGACTGGACGCTCTTCCTGGAAATATCTTAGCTTATGACCTGATTGCGTGCGAGTCAGCCAGTAAGAACCCTGTTTTTGCCAAGATTCGTACGTGACTCCCAGCATGTTTACATGCTGCATTCTCTGTGTTGCTAAGTGAGCATAAGGTCAGAAACAGGACTACATAACGCAGTACAACTGCTTCCATATTTAGCAAGCTAGCCAGATATTTATATTCTACACAACCAGCTCCACAGGCGGCCCCGTCCAGGAAACACACAGCCAGGCAGACGGGCTCCGAGCCAGCTCCCATGTCAGAGGATGAAGAGAGCACTTCCAGTTAGTCACAGTCAGAGAAACAGGACTACACTGGAAAACAGGCCAAGCTCCAACATCTAGAAACAAAGGTGTTGATGGCAGCAGCACAGCTGATATTTCTCTCCAGGATGGAGTCACAGCCAAACAGGAACAGACCAGATGAAGCTACTATGAGAAAAAGCAGAGAGAGCAGAACGTTAGAGATTGAACTAACAGATTCTGCAGAGTGGGAGAATAGAGATAGAATGAAGCAGAATGATGAAAAAGGGGTCCCTATGTCCTCCAGCAGTCTAAGCCTATAGCAGCAGAACTATAGAGATAGCTCAGGATAACCTGAGCCACTCTAACTAGAAGCTTTATTAAACCACCAAATTGCCAGTTGGGAACTGGCATAAGCCGGTTCTAACTGGCATATTCCTTTTTTCAAAATTGGCTCTGACTGTCACTCCTCTAGAGGCCAGTTAAATGCAACCTGTGGAGCGTTTGCTTAAATATTTTGTGGAACTAAAACTTTAACCGACTGGGGATTAAGATGTGTAACAAACTGCCCATCAGTCCTCTGGTTGTAGCCCTGCCTTGCTCAGGAGCACTGGGGTAGATCTCAGGTGAGGCAGTTTAGTGATTAAAAACAATAAATGCTTGTTTAATGTCCAAAAGAATAGAAGCAGAAATGATTTACGTGAGTTAAAATAAGAATTAGGCCTTAAGACTTTCCTCCCTAATGATCGCCACCAGCCTGCAGCCGCCGCTCACCGGACATGTGTGTGTGTGTGTGTTGGTGTGTGTGTGTGTCAGTGTGTGTGTGTGTGTGTGTTGTGCTGCTTACTCATTACATCTGCATGGTTGTGACAAAAATAATCACTTGTCTTCCTCACATAGTCATCCTCTCTCTGCTGATGTTACTGTTATTACTTAGTGCTGATGTCAACATCTCCATTCAAGAGCCTCCAGCAACCCCCCCCACACACACACACACAAACACAGATCCGTCTTTTAAATACTTTCTGAGGATTTCCATTCATTTTAAAACAGTTCAAATGCAACATCTAGACATAGATCTAGAGAGACAGACAGGGATCTATTATAAAGAAAACATGTTAGATTATTTCTGCAGCTTCCAGATTAGCAGACGGGCCTGGAAACCAAAGTGAGTTTTGGGGGACCCCAAGGTCCAGAGCTATAAAAAGGAGAACCAGTCCAACATGTTTATCCCTGACATCCTGCAGCATCAGTACCAGCCTCCCTGACAGAAGCCAAGCTGAGAGGCTCTGATGGCAGTTATCCTGTGGAGCCGTTAATCATCGCTCTGCAGAATTAACGAGCCCAGACAGGAGGATCATCCTCAACACACACAAAGAATGATCTGCACTGCATAAACAACCTAGAAATAAGTCAACACTTCTTAAATTAAGTATATTTACCCTTAATTTGAGCAGATAAATAAGTTGATTTGCAAATTTAATTAGTATTTTTACTCCTAAGATTATATGATAATTAGATAATTTTTTTTTTCCTTATTTTAAATGTAAATTATCTTGTTCATTGGCTAATTGCATCGACTCATTGACTCTTCAGCAATCCCTCACACTAAGCATGCTTGTAGCGACAGTGGAGAGGAAAAACTCCCTTTGAACAGGAAGAAACCTCCAGCAGAACCAGGCTCAGTGTGAGCGGCCATCTGCTGAGGCCCACTGGGGTTCAAGGAGACAGAAGCAGACATAGAAAAAGAAGCATAGATACAAAAGGCAACTGTCAACCAGCTCCTCAGGCGGCCCCGTCCAGGAAACACACAGCCAGGCAGACGAGCTCCGAGCCAGCTCCCATGTCAGAGGATGAAGAGAGCACATCCAGTTAGTCACAGTCAGAGAAACAGGACCACACTGGAAAACAGGCCAAGCTCCAACATCTAGAAACAAAGGTGTTGATGGCAGCAGCACAGCTGATATTTCTCTCCAGGATGGAGTCACAGCCAAACAGGAACAGACCAGATGAAGCTACTATGAGAAAAAGCAGAGAGAGCAGAACGTTAGAGATTGAACTAACAGATTCTGCAGTGGGAGAATAGAGATAGAATGAAGCAGAATGATGAAAAAGGGGTCCCTATGTCCTCCAGCAGTCTAAGCCTATAGCAGCAGAACTATAGAGATGGCTCAGGATAAGCTGAGCTATTCCGGATGAGATATCAGAAACTAAACTTTCTCCTAAGGAGGTTGTTGGTTCTAATATTTGCCTCCTAATCAGCATGGAAACTATTGGAATGGATTTAGCTTTATTTAGGTGATGGATTCATTGTGGCAGCATAGACCAATGTAAACTAGAGACTCAAACTGAGTGACTGAACTGTCTTCCCCGTGCTGTCATCATTGGTTCTGTGCTCTTAAAGGTGGAGCTCTGTTCATGCTAACAGCAGCATGTGTGGTGTCGGGCGCCATGCTAACTGAAGCGTGCTGTAATGTTTTCTGCAGCGGTCACTGTGCTGCTGAACTCCTGTTGGCTTTTAAAGAAGCCGCGTCGCCGAGCTGCCGTTATAGGAGGTGACACGTCTGTTTGCACGTGTGGATGAAGCTAAGCCGGGCTGAATGGTCCCGCCCTGCGGCACACTCTGGCCTTCATTCGCTCCTCTGGTTCAGCTCTACCTGGATGCTTCCTCAACGTTACCGAGCTTCAGCTTTTACTCCTGACTGCAGCTGGATGTCAGGGTTGATGATCTCTGAGGTCATCAGGGCGGAGAGGTCAGGGCCTTTTCTCTGAACCAGTGAAACTGATCTGGCCCAGATATCCTGGTCCTGAATCTGAAAATTTAACGTTTTAATCCAGCGAAGAAGAATTAATGAACCGCTGGGACTGGATTAACTTTATGTCTGCTTTAAAATGGGATCTTTTCACTTCACTTTATACAAGTTTGAAATCAACTAATGTGAACAAAAATGCCCTCTGACGGTTGCCATGGTGATGTTACCATGAACCTATCAACAGAATTAACTTCGTTTTATTAATTTGTTCATTTTTTAATATCAGTTGTTAAAAAAAAAGCAAAATGACGGATTTTTGTTAATTGTTCTTGAATGTAACTGATTGGTTGATTGGTTAATTAATTGAGTCTGATTGATTGATTAGGTCTGATTAAGAGATAGACAGATTAATTGGTATGATTGATTGAGTCTTATTGATTGATTGATTTTGCATTGTCTTTTAATAAATTACTTGATCTGTTTCATAAAAATGATTCAATATTTAATCTAATGTAACTTAATTTGTCTCTGTGATTAAATCCAGTTTATATACAGACAGGATTTCAGTTTTCACCCTATATTACCTGTTTCCAGATATCGTAGCTTCTTAATTCCCAATTTGATTGATTAATTACTGGAAAGTTAGAAAAATTGGCTCTTTTTTGTTTTGATGATGTTGATGTCAAATAACTTCAGTTGCATCATCTTATAAGAAATACGTCAGAAGATCGTCATGGAAACGATATTTAGTTCTCACCTTTTTTTAAATATGATCCCATTTAAGCCGATGGGATTAAAAGTGAATTAAAATTTAACTTCAGTTTCTTGAGAACAACAAACTATGAAATCTGTTTCCGAGTTGCATTTGAATGTTGGCCACAGGAAGAACCAGACGAAGAAGTTACACAGATGTGGTCCAGATGTTTCGATGACTGCATCGACACAGGATTTATTTAAACATTACAGGATCTCCGTTTGATTCTCTAACCATACATGTTCCATTCATGAGAGGTCAGAAGATCTGAACAGATGTTGATGATGGAACCAAACATCTGTATCCTCGGTGCTGCCTGTGGATCGTGCTGCAGCTCAGACCTTTTCTGCGACTCTTAACGCGCCTCTAAGCTGCTGCTGTTGCTTCCTCAGGTCTTCTCAGGGATCTTCACTGCAGAGATGCTGCTGAAGATCATCGCTCTGGATCCGTACTACTACTTCCAGACCGGCTGGAACATCTTCGACAGCATCATCGTCTGCCTCAGCCTCATGGAGCTGGGTCTGTCGGACGTGGAGGGTCTCAGCGTTCTGCGCTCCTTCAGGCTGGTAGGTCTTCCTGTTTGGTCCTGATGTCAGATCAGATGACTCGGTCATCATCATGGAGGGAACGGAAACCCCAGCTGCTCGAAACCTGAACTTCTCTAGCTGTGAGATGTTTGGGTTCTACTGGACCGGGACAGTCCGGGTTGATTGTTGATTGGTTGATGCTGAATGATGTCACTGAACCTACAGGTCCAGCTCAGGACAGTTTTCTGTCCCACAAAGAAGGTATTCAAGGCAAGACAGACAGTGGAATAAACTTAAAGAAAGTTTATTAAAAGCAGGTGAATCTGCAGATCTGAGTAGCAGCTGCTAGGGTGTCTGAGGCTGGAAACTGCAGGCGAGAAACACAGGTTAGTGACCACCTAAATCTAACGGTGGAAGATTATGAACGTGAGTCACTAACCTGGTTTACCAGTTCGGTCCAAGCCCAGAGAACGAGGTAGGATCCAGCCGGTGGGCTGCTAACTAGATGCGGCGGGAGACGCCCAGAGTGTCTCAGATGCTGCAGCCCCGGAGAACATGCAGGAGTCTGAAGCCAGTTCAGGCAAACAGATCAGAACAGGAACAGGCAGGCTCAGTAGTTGAGAGGCACAACAGGTCAGGATCAGTAAATCAGAAACACCAGGGAACTCTAAGAAAAACACTCACCACTGGCAGATGATAGGTAATGAGCAACTTGGCAGAGTTAGACGGGTGAATGAAATGAGTAATTAAGCCAGCCATCAGTGCCAAGATCCCGGTATTCCATGGTCTTTTTCAGAAGATGATTATTGGGGTAGATATTGGCTGATATTTGTGTTTTGTTTCTTGTATCGTTATTATCAGCAGCCATGCCTTGAGGTCCCATGAAGGGCATGGATTGCCTCTCTCTATTTGCTATCTGATGTTAATGATTTGTTTTTATTTGTTCAAACTTTTTTATCAGTTATTATTGTGTCTCAGACTTCCCTCTCTGCAGAAACCTCCTTCGGCTCCTCTTGGAGAAGCCAGAGGCGCTCCCAGATCAGCCCAGAGACAGAGGCGTCCACCCTGATCCCTGACCCCTCCATCAATGTATAGTGGACTTTATAGGGAACATGTGACCCCACCCTCAGAGTCTGCACCATCTTTGTTCTTTCTCTCCCCAAAAAATCCCAAGATACTTTGCAAGGAGAGCTCTTGCAAAACATTCCAGGATATATCTGCTTGCCTAGTGACCATCGATGCTCTCTACTTTTAATAGTGCCCTATGTAAGGGTTAGGGCGGCTGTTCAGACACAGCCATAGTCCCTCATGAGTTGTCCTCTAGGCCTCCTCCCGGTGGGACAAGCCTGGAACACCTCGCCATGGAGGCGTCCAGGGGACATCAGAAAAAGATGCCTTACCTCGGCTGACTCTTCTTGATGTGGAGGAGAAGCGGCTCTACTCTGAGCCTCTCCCTGATGACCGAGCTAGGCCGACCGGTAAATCCAGAGCTTTGCTTTTTTGCTCGGCTCTCTCTTCACCACAGCAACCGCAACGATCTGGTTTTTACTTCCTCAACTGCACATGATACCTGCTTGCTGCCTGAGAAGTCCCGCTAGCAAACCAGGCTTAATGGGAATCCTTCAGCTTGACAGCAGCCATTACTGCCAGTGTCTAACACTGAGTTCGGGGATTGGCTGTGATGCCTGATGATAGTCTGACTGTCTGCAGACCATCACTGCAGGGAGTCTGTCTGGCTTCCTCCTCTTCCAATGTATCCAGCTCACCAGTAGGTGGCGATCGGTGGACAGCTCCGCCCCTCTCTTCTAGTGTAGAAAGTTCGTCATCGACCTAGGGTACCACATGCACCTGGTGACATCTTTATGCTTGAACATGGTGTCCAGTAATGGAACACAGCCTGGGTTTAGAGCTGGGGGGCATCCCTCCTGATCACCCCCTTCCTGGTGTCAGCTTAGTTTCCCACATGGGTGTTGAAGTCCCCCAGCAGAATAATGGAATCTGTACTGTTGCTTTGGACAGTAGGCCACATCAACGGTCAGAGACCCATCCTCCTACACGAAGGAAAAGAGCTGCAACACTCGTCCACAGGGCTAAACTCCATGACGAGACAGCTGAGCCGGGGGGAGAGAGGCCCTCCGCCTCTCCCGGTGGGCCACTCCAGAGTATATGAGAGTCCAGCCTCTCTCCTGAAGTTGCGTTCCAGAGCCCACACCATGTGTGGAGGCCAGACTAACTATTTCTAGTTGATATCGCTCCACCTCCTGCACCAGCTGAGACTCCTTCCCCCTAGCGAGGTGACATTCCACACCCCCTTAGCCAGTTTAAGTATCCATGGATCAGGTGATCGAGGCCTCCGCCTCATAGTTCCTCCTGCAGGTGGTGAGCCCAATGGGGGATGGCCTTGTGCCGCTCCTTCGGCCGGGTAACACGAGAAAGTTCCCGACCACCGGGCACTCACCGATAAACCCCAATCCCTAGTTGCTCAAGAGTGGGGTCCCGTCTCTGCCGTATCGGGTAATGTCACGTGCCTCGAACTTTTTGGCAATATGGAGGCTTTTGGTACTGCTCTTTGTCTGACCTGCCACCCAGAGTCTGTTTGCCCTGGGAGAACTCACCAGGGGCCGACAATGGAATCCTCCTGACACTGAAAACCCTCCACGATATTAGGATGTTTTTGGTGCTGGCCTAATGATCAGTGAGGACTGATACACTGATGTTAAAATAATGTATTAATCGATCTCTGCTCCTTATCTCACTATGAGCTCCATTTGAAGAATCTGTGACAGAACAACACGAAGAGAGGGCAGGAGGAAAACAGTTTTCAACAGTCGCCATGCAGACTGAAGCAAGGAAAGGTTAAACTACAGCTGATCTGTTTCTAGCCTCAAAGGTACTTTTGAAAATATCATAGAACAACCAAGGAACCCAACAGACGGGTCAAGAAGGATGTTCTGGCTCAGTTTAAAGTAAGGTTCCATCCATCAGCTGAGCATGGAGAGAAGATAGAGACACTGTAGACCTGAACTGATCAGTCAAGAAGAGCATGGATGGAGACAGAAGAAGACCCACCTTAAGTATAACGCCAGAGATAAAGGTGAAAGCGTTTGACCATTTTGAAATGGCCTAGTCAAAGCCCAGACGTCAATCCAACCAATAATCTGACCTAAAGGATGATGTTCAGCGATGTCGTCTTGCTCTGTCTCATAAAATCCAATTTAAATGTGAAAAAATCAGGGAGTGAAAACTTTGTGAGGTTCTGAACCACATATCCCGTCTTCTTCTGACCTCAGCTACGCGTCTTCAAGCTCGCTCGCTCCTGGCCGACGCTCAACACCCTCATCAAGATCATCGGGAACTCCATGGGCGCCCTGGGCAACCTGACGCTGGTCCTCGCCATCATCGTCTTCATCTTCGCTGTGGTGGGCATGCAGCTGTTTGGGAAGAACTACCAGGTGAGGCTCCAGATGTTTAGCCTTCGTGAGACCATCCTGATCTCGCGAGCTTTCAAGGTTTCACTCGCTAATCAGTCTGGAGACTCTCCGTTAAAGAAAATTTGGAGCTGTTCACCAAACGAACGTCCAATCAGCGTTGGCTTTGAGGCGGGTTGAGGTGTGACGCAACGAGAAGCGCGACAGTTCAGTCTAAAGAACATGGCGGCTTCAGCCAATGAAACTAGCGTTAGCGTGGCTATCGAGCAAGTTTTATGGGAATTACAGAGTATTACTTCTCTGAAAGAAGAACAAAACACTGCTCTGGAGGCTTTTCTCAGAGGAAAAGATGTTTTTGCTCTTCTCCCGACTGGTTTCAGCAAGAGTTTGATCTATCAATTGGCTCCTCTTCGTCGTCGCTCTGTTAGTGCGTCATATGCTTCGTTAATCTGATTGGTTTATTTGGCCCGTCTATCACCAACATAGGCCAATCAGCTAACCAGTATTTTCGCCCCTTCCCAAAATTACTTCAACGGAAGGTTTCCAGATGGATTTGCGGAGCAGATCCATCTGGGGAAGTCAGGTTAGCGGATGTTGCTCAGTGGCTCTGATCCATGAATGTCTGACCTCTAGCTCTCCACCTTCAGGAGTGCGTCTGTAAGATCTCCAAGGACTGCGTCCTTCCTCGCTGGCACATGAAGGACTTCTTTCACTCCTTCCTCATCGTCTTCAGAGTGCTGTGCGGCGAGTGGATCGAGACCATGTGGGACTGCATGGAGGTGGCCGGCCAGCCGCTCTGTATCCTCGTCTTCATGCTGGTCATGGTTATCGGGAACCTGGTGGTGAGTTCTCCCTGCTCTGTCATGGTGGCCAATAGAGGGCGCCAAAGCAGAAGGTTTCTAACTGAAATGGTTCAAAGCTGCTGGTTCTGCTGAGTCAAAGTGCATCAGAAGGACCCTGGTTTGGTTGGACTTCAGAGTTCTGTTAGGTTCAGTTTCAGTCCTCACCTCTCATGGAGCTTCTAAGGGAGCTATTCTGACCCATATGGACGGGCTAATGCTGCGTTCACACCAAAGCTTCAAAAAACGCTCAAACGCAGAAATCTGGACTCTGGATCAATCTGTGGTCCAGCTGCTTTGCTGTTCTGGTTGTTTATCTGCTCGGTTCTATAGCTTTAAACCAGAGAGCAGCTCGGCTTTATTTACTTTGAGTTAGGAAAATAGTTTTAACACGTTTTTAAACGAGAAAATTCACCTCTGAACATCCTCTGTTCATCAGTTCATCAGGGTTATAATCCCACTAAAATCTGCAGCTGTTGTTGGGAGCTCATGAGTGGAAATCCCCACTGGAAGCTCTCTGCTGTGGCCTGTGGGGGGTTTCCTGCTGCCGCTCTGCAGCTGGAAGTGAATAGAAAGAGATTCTAAGGTTTGAGGTAAAAACTGCAAGAACCAGAAAATACAATCATCCATCCATCCATCCATTATCCATCCATTTTTCATCCATCCAGTCTTAACCTAAATCCAGTCGTCTTTTCATCAGAAATGATGTAACTTATTTCCTCCTCATCGTCCTTCCTGGTTCTTATTACAGCCTGGAGTGACTTCCTCATCTGCAGCCGTCTGTGGATCATAACGAGTCTCTGAGTTGGCAGCAATAACTGGGCTCCTGTTAGGCTTAATGCTCTCGTGGAGATTTAATAATGAGGCTGATACAGCAGGCAGGAGCACACTCACACGCTCATTGTCACTAACAGCACTTATATCTGCTTCTGCAGAGGTTTACACTGACCCCAGTGAACCAATGTACCTGAACACAGCGCGGTGCATTTGAGTCACGATGACCGCAGCTTTTCTTTTCACCTGATTTATCCCGTTAGGGACGCTCTGATTCTGATCCATGTGGAGGCATGTGTGCTCGCCTCTTCTCCTTTAGGAGACGCCAAGTGTTTCATCCTGTGATGGATAAATCTAATGAACGTTACAGAGTGTCTGAAGAAAGGAAGACGGAGGCAAAGAATATAAAAAAAACAACAAAACTGACAAAAATGTGGGGGAAAAAATCAGAATAAGAGCAGCGAATGGATCGGAGATAAGAAGGAAAAATAGGGGAGAGAAATAATAGATGTTTGAAATAAAGGAGCCAGAAATAAATTCTATGAAGGAAAATGGATAATTTAGAAAGATGCTGTTGAAGATTATCAGTCATCCAGGTCAGATTCATAAAAAAAAAAAATCAATCCTCTGGACTTTGTTTCCAAGTTTGAAGACGTTTCTCTTCCATCCAGGAAGCTTTTTCAATCCAAATGTCAGAAATAGCGTTTAGTTCCAGGTTTTATCCAGCAGCCCAACAAAGCCTGGTTTTAGTTTAGAAAACATGCAAATAGAAACGGATGAACGGGTCCCCCCCTTTGGAATGGGGGTCGTTTGGCTTCTTTGTTAGCCTGCAATGCCCCATACCTGTCTATGTCTCTGAAAGGGGGGTCGTTAGAGGAAAAGTCCGAAAATATTCAGAATTCAAATTTCCGAAAGTAATTTAAATATGACATTCATTGAAAAAGTTTCCTGGATGGAAGAGAAACGTCTTTTAACTGGGAAACAAAGTCCAGAGGATTGATTTTTTTTCTTACTTACCGCTTCTTACGTCTGGACCAACAGTTCAGCACCAATTAGGATCTCACACCAGGATTAATAAAATATTTTTGAAAGAATTGAATTAAACCAACATGGCCGTTAGAGAGGAGATCAGAGGGAGTCTCTGAGGGAGCAGCAGGAGGGATCAATGGAAGCCGCTCTGCAAAAACGATCCAAGAATTAGTAAAGTTTAGGGATGCAGGATATTGGGATTTTGGCCGATATCCGATATGCCGATATTTTAAAACTCATGTAGCCGATAACCGATATCGATACCGATGTTAAAGCTGGACAAAAATAAGTAGTCATTGAAAATAGCAGTTTTGTTATCCATTTCTGACACTTTGAAAAATAATAAACTCAAATATATTTTCATATGCTGATATCAAATAGATTTTTAAAAACGCGGTATCGATCTATTTTACTTTCAGAATCTGGTGAAATTTCATGGTTCTGTTACAAACTCTCGTGATATTTTGCAAATTCTTGTGAGATTTTGTTAGTAAAATAGATCGATACCGCGTCAATATATCAACATATAAAAATATGGCAACATTTGGTGAATTTTCGGGGGATTTCGTAGCATAACGATGACATATAGCAATATTTCATTAGTAAAAGAGATTGATATGGTGTTTTTAAATGGCAATATATCAGCATATGAAGATATTGGGATATTTTAATGGATCAATATTTTTTCCCTCGTCTTTAGAAGTTTTTAAGTCTGTAAAAAAGAAGTTTTTGAGGAAGAAGAAGAAGTAGTATTTATTATTTTTTTTTTAGACTTTAGAAACTCAGAAGCTGATCAAATATCGGGTTAAATATCGGTGGGGTGGCCGATGTCCGATATTCAGTTTTAAGGCCGATACCGATAGGGGGCCCATTATATCGTGCATCCCTATTTAAATGTAGGTAAATGATTTACCAATGGAATGAGTATTTTTACTCTTAAAATAAGATAATTAGATAATATGCACCTGAAATAAGACAATATTATTGTTTTTTCTTATTTTAAATATAAATTGTCTTGTTGAATTGGCAAAGTGTCTCACTTATCTCCTTAATTCAAGAAAAAATGCACTTATTCTAAGAAAAAATTACCTATTGAGATTTAAATTTTTTGCAGTGCAGACCCAGCACTGAAAAAACGATCTATAAATAAGTTAAAATTTCCTAAATTAATTGTATTTACCCTTAATTTGAGTTGGAAAATCAGATACTTTGACAATAGAATGAGTATTTTTACTCTTAAAATAAGATAATTAGATAATATGCACTTGAAATAAGACAATGCAACTATGTTTTCTTATTTTAAGTGGAAGTTGTCTTGTTCCATTGGCAAAATGTCTCTTTTACCTCCTTAATCCAAGAACAAATGCACTTATTTCAAGAAAACAGGACTTATCTATATTTTTATTTTTTCCAGGAACCCAAACGTTCCAGATCTGATCTCTTTAAAACGTTCTGCATGTTTCAGCTTCATCTCAGTGAAAGAAACACCGACAGAAAACCTTAAATCACCGATCGGAAGAAAATAAAGAATAAAAAGGGAAAAAGGAGAACAGGAAAAAAAAGGGAAAATGTGAGGAAATAAAAGAATAATTTGTAAATAACAGCTAATAGAAACAGAAGAAAAATAATGGAGGACAAAAAATAAAAGCATCATGAATTGCTGCAAGTAAACGAACTACAACGATTAAATAATGAGTGAAAAATGGAGGAACTAATGGAATAAAAACAGGTGAGAGAGCAGAAGGAAGAGAAGACAGAAGAGAATAAAAAATAAAAGGAATAAAAAAAGAAGGATGGAGGATAAAAGAGGGAGAGCAGAAAGATAAACAGAAGAGAAGAAGGAAGCGGTTCTGTTAGAGCGGAGCCAGCAGAGCTTTATTAATCTGACGGGATGCTCTCCATCAGCTGCAGATGTTCCTCCATGTTCCTCCATGTTCCATCAGACCTGGACGTCTTTGTTCTTCCTGTCTGAAGTGGAGCAGAGCTGCGTCTCTTCATGACAAACGAGCAGCTGAACGGATTTCGCTGAGTTAGCTCTGCAGGTGCAGCACACCTGCCACCCCCCCTCCTCCTATGACCGTACGCATGCAGGTTCATCACTGCTGCTGTGGATCCATTGTTTCTGATCAGCTGTGGTCCTTCCATCCAGCTCTGACTTTAGCTTTAATCTCTTCAGGAATTTAACCAAACTGGAGATGATCCGGTTCCTGCAGCCAGAGCCGGTTTGGGTCCAAGCTTTCCTCTAACCAGTCCGTCCAGCATGCAGGTTCCTCTGCAGGATCTCCATGGATCCCTGGGTCATTCCATGGAAACATTGGACCTTTGAATTTAGAGGTTTTTGATCATAACTTTTCTTTTTTTTTGTTTCATAGCCTATAGAACACCTAACATTTGGAATAAAACCGATTTTTTCAAGCTCAGACACCATTTTCTGAGAGTATTTTAGCAGGTTATATCCCGTCACAGGGCAAATGTTAACAAATTCAGTAGTAATTTTAGATAAAAGTAAAAAAAAGCAAAATGTTATTCACTTTAGAAAGCTTCCTTTGTGTTCAAAAATACCAAAAGTTAGTTTAAAGAGTTTTTTTAATGTTTTTATTTTATGTAAAGCGTTTGTTTTTAAAACCTAATGCGTCTAACGGAGCTTAAAAAAGAAAGTCGGACTAAATCAGGAAATAAGCGCCGTGATTGGCTGTCAGGAGAGCGGAGACAGAGGACTCAGAGTTTACTGGAGATAACCTGCTGCTGACCAGGTTAGCTCTGGGATGAGGTTACCATGGCAACAGAAACGGAGGATGTTGTGAAACGGAAAGTTTCTCAGATTTAGAAAACTTGGAGTTTTCAGTAAACCGGACCCAAAGAGGACGGCCTGTTGAGTTAGAAGCATTTATCTTTGTAACCCAAACTGATAAAAATGATTGTCCTCTAATCTGACTGAGCTAAAACCAGCTGTTAGCTAATACCCCTCCATCCTACTGCAGGTTACGCCTTCTGCCCCCAAGAGGCAAAGCGTGAAATAAAAACCATTTATCTTCTAAATGAATTGCTGATGTGGAAACCGTCTGTTCTGTTGTGAATCCAGTTATCGACGACTGGAAAGCGGAAAAGGTCATTGGTCAATACTGCAGGTTGCCATGTTTACCAATTACAGCCATCGATCTATTGGTGTTTGATTTCCACTCGCAGCCAATCGGATGTCAGCAATTTGGGTCAGGGAGGCGGAGCCTGTGACAGCTGAGCAGGGATCAGTAACAGAAACCACAACAAACATGGCTGCCATCAATGAACACACACACACACACACACACATGTTCACACAGCCGGTCCCTGTTAGACAGTAAAACATCCTCAGTCAGATTCAGCTGCGGCTGGTGGAGTTTTCTCCAGGGGGGGGTTACCATAAGCTAATCTAACATATACTAAGTTATCACACCAGTATATTTACATCAATGCCAACAACTAAAAACATTATTTCCATATTATATTTACTATTTGTCCATAAATCTGTGTTTTGATCCAATATTGAGACACAAACCTAAAAAAAATATCTGCTGGTTTAATAATGGAGAAGCTATTAGTCAGCTTTATGTTTTTTTAATATATAAAAACTTTCTAAGAATGTGTTTATTTAAGAGGAACTATGCACATTAACAAACATGTAGAAAAATTAGACTATATTCTATAATTTTCCATGTGAATCCCAGATTGTTGTTCTTCTTTGCCTTTTCTATAAAGTTCTTTAAATCAGTCCTAGCTGCCTTTATCCATGCTGGATCTGATCCTGACCTTTGAAAAAGGAGACAGGATAAAGCCTACTGCAGGCAGTTATCCTTGCTGCATGCAGTTAGCCTGACTGCATGCAGTTAACCTCGCTTCAGGCAGTTAGCCTGGCTGCAGGCAGTTAGCCTAACTGCATGCAGTTAGCCTCGCTTCAGGCAGTTAGCCTGGCTGCATGCAGTTAGCCTCGCTTCAGGCAGTTAGCCTGGCTGCATGTAGTTAGCCTCGCTTCAGGCAGTTAGCCTGACTGCATGCAGTTAGCCTTGTTGCATGCAGTTAGCCTCGCTGCATGCAGTTAGCCTCGCTGCAGGCAGTTTGCCTCGCTGCATGCAGTTAGCCTGGCTGCAGGCAGTTTGCCTTGTTGCATGCAGTTAGCCTCGCTGCATGCAGTTAGCCTCGCTGCAGGCAGTTTGCCTCGCTGCATGCAGTTAGCCTGGCTGCAGGCAGTTTGCCTTGTTGCATGCAGTTAGCCTCGCTGCATGCAGTTAGCCTCGCTGCAGGCAGTTAGCCTCGCTGCATGCAGTTAGCCTGACTGCATGCAGTTAGCCTCGCTGCAGGCAGTTAGCCTGGCTGCATGCAGTTAGCCTGGCTGCAGGCAGTTTGCCTTGTTGCATGCAGTTAGCCTCGCTTCAGGCAGTTAGCCTCGCTGCAGGCAGTTTGCCTCGCTGCATGCAGTTTGCCTCGCTGCATGCAGTTAGCCTCGCTGCAGGCAGTTTGCCTCGCTGCATGCAGTTAGCCTGGCTGCAGGCAGTTTGCCTTGTTGCATGCAGTTAGCCTCGCTGCATGCAGTTAGCCTCGCTGCAGGCAGTTAGCCTCGCTGCATGCAGTTAGCCTGACTGCATGCAGTTAGCCTCGCTGCAGGCAGTTAGCCTGGCTGCATGCAGTTAGCCTGGCTGCAGGCAGTTTGCCTTGTTGCATGCAGTTAGCCTCGCTTCAGGCAGTTAGCCTGGCTGCATGCAGTTAGCCTCGCTTCAGGCAGTTAGCCTGGCTGCATGCAGTTTGCCTCGCTGCATGCAGTTAGCCTGGCTGCAGGCAGTTTGCCTTGTTGCATGCAGTTAGCCTCGCTGCATGCAGTTAGCCTCGCTGCAGGCAGTTTGCCTCGCTGCATGCAGTTTGCCTCGCTGCATGCAGTTAGCCTCGCTGCATGCAGTTAGCCTGGCTGCAGGCAGTTTGCCTTGTTGCATGCAGTTAGCCTCGCTGCATGCAGTTAGACTCGCTGCAGGCAGTTAGCCTCGCTGCATGCAGTTAGCCTCGCTGCATGCAGTTAGCCTGGCTGCAGGCAGTTTGCCTTGTTGCATGCAGTTAGCCTGACTGCATGCAGTTAGCCTCGCTGCATGCAGTTAGCCTAGCCTTGGAGCTAAACCAGGTCCTGGAAAAGGATGTTTCTTGCACCATTTCTCTCTCTCCCTCGACCTGTCAATCACCCCCCAAAATGTCTGCAAACACACTTCCTGTTAGCTGGTGGCGCAGCTCCCCTGCACCCTGAGCTCTCCTGTCCTTCTGTATTGCAGAGGAGCTGCTGCACATTGACAACTTTTAATGAGAGTCAATGGGAAAAGATCTTTGCACCCTAAGAAGGAAATACGTCACCAATCCATCCAAAAATGGAAATTCAATGTCAAATTTATTTATATAGCTCTTTAAAAACAGGTATAAAACTGCACCAAAGTGCTTTACAGGAAAGACAACATCACCAATTATCAAAACAGAATGTGAAACACTGCTTCAATTAAAAGCCGAAGAATAAAAATACGTTTTAAGAAGCGATTTAAAATGATCCAGGCTGTGGGCGGATTTAATTTGAAGCGGTAATTTGTTCCACAGAATCGGAGCAAAAACAAATAAAACCCGATCTCCTTTCCTCTTAGATCGAGTCCGAGGAACTGTCAGTAATAGTTAATTATTAGAACGTAGACTTCTGGACACAGAAGGTCACGTTACGCTTTACTAGTCATTAAAGATTAAATATTGATCTTGCAAGCTTCCTGGATGGGAAGAGAAACGTCTTCAAACTTGGAAACAAAAATCCGGTGGATAGTTTTTAACGTAACTTTTAATAATGACCTGGATGACTGAGAATCTCCACCAGCATCCAGTCATTGGTCTAATTTCCATTCTGCTTCATTTAAGTTCTTTTCTAGTTGTAGTTTTGTCATATCTGCTCCCCTTCTAGCTGCTTCTGTCCACACCTGCTCCCAATTAGCTGATCACTTCATTCCTTGTTCTCTCCCATGAATACCGTACTGTCCTGAATATAGGCGACCCTCTTTTTTAACGTATCTTATATTCAGGCCAATACGATCTTTCTCCTCTGCTGTTCCTCATTCTGGATCCTCTTCACCCCTCATGTAGGTTTCTTCCTGGTGTCTCCTAGCTTTGGTTCCCTGTTTGATATTTCTGGAGTTGCTCTTCTGTTACCTTTAAATCTGCAAACAATCATCTCTGCCTCTTCATCGTTGCATTTGGGTCCTTCGCTAACTTCCACTGAACTTGGCAGGTTTAGTTTATGGTCCATCAGCGGTTAAATGTTTGCAGCAGAGCAGCGCAGTAGAGGAAGCGATGGGTTTGGGTTCTGTTCTTTGGGTTTGGGTTTCCAGGTGTTTCCATGATTGAGGTGAGAACCTGCAGCTGACTGCGTCTCTCTGCTCCGTCTGCAGCTGCTGAACCTCTTCCTGGCTCTGCTCCTCAGCAGCTTCAGCTCCGACAACCTCTCCTCTCCAGATGAAGACGGGGAGATGAACAACCTGCAGATCGCCATCCGCAGGATCACCCTGGGTCTGGGCTGGTGCCGCCGACAGGTACGCGCCTCTCCGGGTCCGCATGCTCCGACCCGTTTAGCAGAACCTGCCGCAGCGCTGAGGTTGCTTCTGTGGTGCAGGTGGTGGACTTCTTCAACGGGAACCTGAAACGGCGCCGTCAGAAACGGAAGGAGGCCAAGGCCATGATGAAGCTGAAACGGCTGAGCACCGTGCACACCGAGTTCAACGGAGCCGTCATCGGTAACCGGCTCCTGATTGGTTCTCTGACCAGATCCACAACCAATCGGACCGGAACCGTCTTTAAGTAACCACCCCCCCTCTCTTCCAGGGCGGCATGTGGAGAAATACGTGGTGCCGGAAGATGACAGCTACATGACCAACCCCAACCTGACCATCAGCGTTCCCATCGCCCCGGGAGAGTCTGACGTGGAGTTCCCCGAGGAGGAGGAGGAAGAGGAGGAGGAGGAGGAAGAGGAGGAGGGTCAGGAGGAGCAGAGCGAGGGCTCAGAGGGAGACGAGGAGCGGGAGGAGGAGGTGAGCATGTGTTAGTCAGCTGGTAACGACCGAGCTAATGACATCAGAACCTCACCTGGTAAAAATGATGTCATCAGCCTCAGAGAGGCGGCTTGGGGTTAAATTAGAGCAGAACCATAACGGGTCCTGGAGAACCAGAACATTTCCAGGTAGAACATTTCCACCATGAACCTGTCTATCTGGCGAGTAGGGAGAAACCAGAACCTTCCTGACTCTAACCCACCCATCAGAGAGAGAGTGGAACCAGAGCTGCCCCACGTCGACCTCATGAAGCGGGCGTTAGGGCGCCGCCACCACAGGAAGCGGGCGTTAGGACGCCGCGACCACAGGAACTGGAGGAATCTGAAAGCTTCACCTTAACCCTGAGAGGAAGGATCTGATCTAAAGGTTCAGATCTAACCAAGACGGAGCAGCGATGCAGCAGGAACGGCTAATCGAGTCGCAGCACCAGTCGTTTTAATTCAATTCTATTCAGTTTATTTCTATAGCTCCAATTCACATCATGTCATCTCAGGTCACTTTCCAGTTCAACCAGTCCCTAGGGAGAGTATGTGTTGGGATGTGTACAGTATAAATGTGTGTGCTGAGCTTGCCCCAGTCGGAACTTTTCTTTCCGTCTAGGACAGGGGTGTCAAACTGGTTCCAGAAAGGGCCGCGTGGCTGCAGGTTTTCTTTCCAACCAAGCAATATCACACCAGACTCCAGTCATCTCATCAAGTCATCATGTTCAGACTGGACTCACTTGATGAGATGACTGGAGTCTGGTGTGATATTGCTTGGTTGGAAAGAAAACCTGCAGCCACACGGCCCTTTCTGGAACCAGTTTGACACCTGTGGTCTAGGACATAAAATAAATTTGGACGTTTTTCTTGCAAGAAATTCCTTCACTTTCTCCACAACTTCAGAATAAACAGCTGCTGGGAATCAATGTTCTTGGCTGGTTCTTCTCCTCCAGTCTCTGTCCCTCTCAGGCCGTTCTCTAGGTGTTTCCTGTCATTGCTGTTGGATATTTCTCATGCTTTGGTCAGATTGTAAACCTTAAGCCGGGAATGCAATGTACAATATTTTCAATTGTTGTACGACGAAAAGTTCCCAGCTGACGATGTTTGTTCTCACACTGTACGACCCTTTACCTTGGCTGGTCCTTGGCTGGTCCTTGGTTTGTCCTTGGCTGATCCTTGGCTGGTCCTTGGCTGGTCCTTGGCTGATCCTTGGCTGGTCCTTGGCTGGTCCTTGGCTGGTCCTTGGTTTGTCCTTGGCTGATCCTTGGCTGGTCCTTGGCTGGTCCTTGGCTGATCCTTGGCTGGTCCTTGGCTGGTCCTTGGTTTGTCCTTGGCTGATCCTTGGTTGGTCCTTGGTTGGTCCTTGGCTGGTCCTTGGTTAGTCCTTGGCTTATCTTTGGTTGATTCATGGCTGATCCTTGGTTGGTCCTTGGCTGATCCATGGCTTATCTTTGGCTGGTCCTTGGAAGGTCCTTGGCTGGTCCTTGGTTGGTCCTTGGTTGGTCCTCGGCTTATCTTTGGTTGATCCATGGCTGGTCCTTGGCTGGTCCTTGGTTGGTCCTTGGTTGGTCCTCGGCTTATCTTTGGTTGATCCATGGCTGGTCCTTGGCTTATCTTTGGTTGGTCCTTGGTTGGTCCTTGGCTTATCTTTGGTTGGTCCTTGGTTGGTCCTTGGTTGATCCATGGCTGGTCCGTGGCTTATCTTTGGTTGGTCCTTGGTTGGTCCGTGGCTTATCTTTGGTTGATCCATGGCTGATCCTTGGCTTATCTTTGGTTGGTCCTTGGCTTATCTTTGGCTGATCCTTGGTTGGTCCTTGGCTTATCTTTGGTTGGTCCTTGGTTGGTCCTTGGTTGGTCCCTGGTTGGTCCTTGGCTGGTCCTTGGCTTATCTTTGGCTGGTCCTTGGCTTATCTTTGGTTGATCCCTGGTTGGTCCTTGGCTGATCCATGGCTTATCTTTGGTTGGTCCCTGGTTGGTCCTTGGCTGATCCATGGCTTATCTTTGGCTGGTCCTTGGAAGGTCCTTGGCTGGTCCTTGGCTTATCTTTGGTTGGTCCCTGGTTGGTCCTTGGCTGATCCATGGCTTATCTTTGGCTGGTCCTTGGAAGGTCCTTGGCTGGTCCTTGGTTGGTCCTTGGTTGGTCCTCGGCTTATCTTTGGTTGATCCATGGCTGGTCCTTGGCTGGTCCTTGGTTGGTCCTTGGTTGGTCCTCGGCTTATCTTTGGTTGATCCATGGCTGGTCCTTGGCTTATCTTTGGTTGGTCCTTGGTTGGTCCTTGGCTTATCTTTGGTTGGTCCTTGGTTGGTCCTTGGTTGATCCATGGCTGGTCCGTGGCTTATCTTTGGTTGGTCCTTGGTTGGTCCGTGGCTTATCTTTGGTTGATCCATGGCTGATCCTTGGCTTATCTTTGGTTGGTCCTTGGCTTATCTTTGGCTGATCCTTGGTTGGTCCTTGGCTTATCTTTGGTTGGTCCTTGGTTGGTCCTTGGTTGGTCCCTGGTTGGTCCTTGGCTGGTCCTTGGCTTATCTTTGGCTGGTCCTTGGCTTATCTTTGGTTGATCCATGGCTGATCCTTGGCTTATCTTTGGCTGGTCCTTGGAAGGTCCTTGGCTGGTCCTTGGTTGGTCCTTGGTTGGTCCTTGGTTGGTCCTTGGCTTATCTTTGGTTGATCCATGGCTGGTCCTTGGTTGGTCCTTGGCTTATCTTTGGTTGGTCCTTGGCTGGTCCTTGGAAGGTCCTTGGCTGGTCCTTGGTTGGTCCTTGGTTGGTCCTTGGCTTATCTTTGGTTGATCCTTGGCTTATCTTTGGTTGGTCCTTGGCTGATCCTTGGCTGATCCTTGGTTGGTCCTTGGCTTATCTTTGGTTGATCCTTGGCTTATCTTTGGCTGGTCCTTGGAAGGTCCTTGGATGGTCCTTGGATGGTCCTTGGCTGTTCCCCTACAATTCCTTATTAAACATCTAAAATATTCTTTCTGTCATGATTTGTGGACAAATATAAAGAGAAGCGCCGTCTCCTGGTCAGACACAGTAATTCAGTGAAAGGGTGGAGTCAGAGTAAAAAATATGCAAGGGGGGGGGGGGTTTAGGGAAGTGATCTGCCATTCGGCTTGCGTTTAACTGGGAACGGCCATTTTAAATGGCGGTTACTGTAAATGAGCTCTTAGCTCTGCTGTCAGCAGGATTTACCCACGCCCACCTCCCCACTGCTGACTGAACTTGGAACATGTTTTATTTTCTCCTGACCTTACGATTCCATATCGGGAGACGGTTGCCCCTAGTTACCCCCTGTACACTACTCCATGCAGGGCCGATCCAAAAAGTTCTCACATGACTGGAGAATCGGCTAGAAAATGGCAAAGATCCTACAGTTTATGCGGATTTACCGAAGTCATTCAGAAGCATGATGCGATCAAACTGCAGTTCTATCCGAACATTTCCTGGTTGGGTCCTGCAGTCCTGATGCTTCCTCCTCAGTGAGGAAAACCGATGTTCTTCTCCGTCGTCACCGACTAGCATCCTTCCTGCAGAGAACAAATGAAGCTCGGCCACGCAGGCACTTTTTTCCATGAGTAATAGATCCACCTGCTCAGTTTTACCTTAAACACGTAATATTTTGACACGGAGATATTTCACAGCGGCGGTAGCCGAGCGTCCTCGCTGGATCAGCAACATCACGGTGAAAAATGATTTGAGACGTTCGCCCGGCTCTGACCCAGATAGGCCGATGTTCCTGCAGGGCGGCGACGCAGGTGAGATGAGTCAGCAGGCCGGTCCAGGTGTGGTTCTGTCTGTGATGCAGGTCCGCTGAGCGAGCAGAGGAATGACCATCTGGAGGTCTGTTCTGGCGCCGGTCCGGCGGATCCTCCGGAAGCTGGATTTTACCGTCCTCTAGTCAGATTTATGGTCCTTTTTTTCTGATCCAAAGTTAGTGTTTGATAGAGAACCCAGAGCAGCTGCTGCGGATCCAAACACGTCGTTTGGTTTTTATTTGCTGAACAGTCAGATGGCAGCAGGTTAGTTAGTTAGTTCAGGCATCCAGATGTGCTGAAGCATCAAACTGAAACCCAGAAAAAGGATTTCAGGAGCTGATGGGAGCGCCGGATCTGGAGGGATTTGCACCAACAACCTTCTCTCACTCTGTAAAAATGACCTAGAAATAGGTAAAAATCTTGGTAATTTAATTGAAGCGGTGAAAGAATGAGTATTTTTATTCTTAAAATAAGATAATTAGATAAAATCCACTTAAAATAAGACAATGCAATTATTTAAACTGTTAATTATCTTCTTTAATTGAAAAAGTGTCAAACTTTCCTCCTCAATTCAAGAAAAATGCATTTATTTTAAGAAGAAACGACTTATTTAGAGTCTATTTTTTGCAGCAGGTTAATAGAAAAAGAGAAAGTATCCTTTGATTTATCTAGATTTTGATTTATTTCCAGTGTTTCCATCCATCATTTCCCAGTTCAAACTGGGCGGTGTGGGTTCTGCAGCTGAGGGTCAGTGTTCGGTGACCTCTGACCTCTGCAGATGTCAGGTGGCGTCTGCAGAAACAGCTGCTTTGATTTCCCTCTGAGCGACATCAGAAGAAGCAGATGAACAAACGCTTCCTGCCAGGAAAGCAGGACCTTTAACATTTCTACATCCATCCCATCTAGATCTAGATCTATAACTAGATCTATCTTTATGTTAAAGGCATGTTGTCCCTTTAAAAAATTTTATATAATTTTTCCAGGAACTGTTGGTTCTAAAAGGGAACAAATAAAAAAGTTTGAATATTAGAAGTTGGTAAAATGTTTTAGGTCTTTATTTAGTTTTATTTGGTGATTTTATTGTGTCGTTGCTGTGTGTGATGGCAGTGAGCTGCCTTAGGGTCGCTTTGTTAGCTTCTTCTTCTTCTTCCTTTCTGCATTTAGATGAACATTAAGATGAACTACGTCCCGGTTCTGTCCCGCTGAGCGATGCTGCTGTGTCCTTGGCAGTCTGTCCCTCTGTGCCTTTAAGCAAAGATGTTGACTGCCGGGGAAAATAAACATCCGTTACCGTGGCAACCCATGCTGAAACAAGACTCCTGCTGGAGTTTTGATCGGGGTCCAGAGGATCACAGAGATATGAAGCTGAAGGTTTTGGATGTTCCCACATCTCCAGTGACAGTGAACGCACCACATCCACATTATCTTTAACTATACCTCAGGTTGACCTGCTGTGACCCAGAGGAGGGCTCTACGGCTCACCGCCCAGGGTGGCATCTGGTTAAGGGGCCGGTTTAGACAGCAGGAAGGTCTTTGACGAATTTCCTCAGCTCTGTTGGAGAACTGTGTCTCCATAGTTAGCCCTGGCCGCTCCAGACGGGCTAACGTTAACCCTGGCCGCTGCAGACGGGCTAACGTTAGCCCGACTGCAGCCGCCAGGGCTAACGTTAGCCCGACTGCAGCCGCCAGGGCTAACGTTAGCCCGTCTGCAGCGGCCAGGGTTAACGTTAGCCCGTCTGCAGCGGCCAGGGCTAACGTTAGCCCGTCTGGAGCGGCCAGGGCTAACGTTAGCCCGTCTGCAGCAGCCAGGGCTAACGTTAGCCCGTCTGAAGCAGCCAGGGCTAACGTTAGCCCGTCTGCAGCAGCCAGGGCTAACGTTAGCCCGTCTGAAGCAGCCAGGGCTAACGTTAGCCCGTCTGTAGTGGCCAGGGTTAACGTTAGCCCGTCTGCAGCGGCCAGGGCTAACGTTAGCCCGTCTGCAGCAGCCAGGGCTAACGTTAGCCCGTCTGTAGCAGCCAGGGCTAACGTTAGCCCGTCTGCAGCAGCCAGGGCTAACGTTAGCCCGTCTGCAGCGGCCAGGGTTAACGTTAGCCCGTCTGCAGCGGCCAGGGCTAACTTTAGCCCATCTGCAGCGGCCAGGGCTAACATTAGCCCGTCTGCAGCAGCCAGGGCTAACGTTAGCCCGTCTGCAGCAGCCAGGGCTAACGTTAGCCCGTCTGCAGCGGCCAGGGCTAACGTTAGCCCGTCTGCAGCGGCCAGGGCTAACTTTAGCCCATCTGCAGCGGCCAGGGCTAACGTTAGCCCGTCTGCAGCGGCCAGGGCTAACGTTAGCTGCAGACCTGATGGAGGTTTGATTGATTTATTTGGTAAAATGTTTGATTTGTGTTTATCTGACTGTGTTCATTATTATTCCTCCACTAAATGAAAAAAGTCATAATTTATTATTATCTAGAGACTATTAATAACAGGAGGTGAAATGCAGCTCCAGACTAGCTTTGGATGTGGTGATGTCATCAGTACGCTTCTTCCCGTTCTCCCAGAGTCCAGACTTTACTGGTTTCTAGTCAAGAACGGACTTGGTCCGTATTCACGTTCTAGTGAATTGAGAAAAGTGTAGCTGGGGATCAGTGATGCTGTGGGCCTGTTAGCGACTGCAGCGGCTTCAGAGGAAGATCCTGATGCTTCATGTGTGATTTTAATGTTTCTGCTTCATCGGATTCAGGCTCGGTTTGAGGCGTCCATCTTTGGGACGACCTTCAGAAAGCGATCCAGGTTTCCTTCTTTTCCAGCCGCTTTCCGTCGTCCGTTAGCCACAGTAATCCGATTCCTCTGCCGTCCCTGAGAGTCTCTGCATGAAGCTCAGCTCCACACAAGCTGAAATACATTTAAACTCC
Source organism: Cyprinodon tularosa (assembly GCF_016077235.1). Lineage (NCBI taxonomy): Eukaryota > Metazoa > Chordata > Actinopteri > Cyprinodontiformes > Cyprinodontidae > Cyprinodon > Cyprinodon tularosa. The sequence goes on along the minus strand of NW_024039299.1, from coordinate 84,989 downwards.
TCATTACAGACGTCAGCTGTCAGGAGGCTCTGGCTCCGGGCTGCTGGCGGCGCGCGTTTCGCCATCCAGTCCTTTATGAGGCGTGTGTGTGTCAGAGATTAGAGCGCGGCGTGCGTGTTTGGCTTCACCTCTGCCTGCGTTCGTGTCCAAGGCTGCTGGCATTTGTCACAGTCGCTGCTCTCTGTTCTCCGCCTCTGAATGTATTCATGAGTGGCTGTTGACTCAGGTAGTTAGCTCACCTGTCCACACACACACACCCATACATTTTCTGCCATCGTAGTGAGGACTCCCATTGATTTTCGTCATTTTCGACCCTGAAACTAACCCTAACCATTATCAAAAAGCAGGAGAGGCCTGTCAAAACATCCTGACTTTGCAACAACCGGTCCTCAGTTTGATGGTGAAATTGTAAAAACGGTCCTCACTCTGAGGGATAGACAGGCACACACATACACACACACTGCTTCTTTGTCCAGACTAGAGGCAAACCAGCCAGATTTCTCTCCCTCCATCGTCTCTTTGTAGAATTAAACTCCCATGACGCTCAGCAAACTGGGAGCTTTAAAGTCCGCCGGGATTGATGTAGCGGCGGCGGGCTTTCCTGACGGTGGAGTTTTGTCCTGATTTCAGGTGAACAGACGGTGGAAGATGACGCTCCTCTTTTCTCTCAGCCAGGATTCCTGCCGCTTCCAAACCAATCTGACGCATTCGGGTTGGAGCGCGGTGAAACGAAGCCGCTCTGGGCGCAGAAACGCCATGAAAACTTAGATTAATACCAACATGGAGAATTATCCAGGCCACAAACACAGATGGGCAGAAAGCTTTCCTCCATATTTACTTGTTACTTCCGTCCCTCAGCTCGTCCTCACTTCCTCTTCCTGTCTTTATTTCCAGCAGAAGGAGGAAATCAGCCTATCAGAGGGCAGCACGGTGGACCTGAGGAAGCCTGGGGAGGAAGAGGATGAGTACTCAGAGACGGCTGAGGAGGCCATGGATCCAGAGAACTGCTTCCCAGACGGTAAGCCCACCCATCAGGGGCGGATTTAGGAAATTTGAGGCCCTAGGCAAAGACAGGCAGGGGCCCCTCTGAATGGAGAAGACATCAAACAGCCCCATTCTCCAGATAGAGAAATGTTAATAGAATATACATCCATTATCTGTTCTAGGTTGTGTCCCTCTCTTCTTGTCCCTTTTCTTCTTGTTTTCCTCTCTATGTTTTGTACTCAGCTGACTTTTCATGCTGTCTCTAAAGGAATGAAAGATTTTTTCCAAGCACTAAGCTCACTTAGCTGATTGCTCCTTCCTGTGTTTCCAAAAAGGCCAAAGTAAATAACCCAGTCCTTCTTTTCACTGTAGACAAGCCATGATCTGCTTATCTGTTCTCCATTTTTCATTTGGATGAAATAATAGCTGCATGAATCATGACAGCAGACAAGATAGAGGAGAGCAGGAGGCGGGGTTACCAATCTACTGGCTCTGGAGAGCAGAGTTCGCTGCTTTTAGATGTTGTCTCCAAAGTCTCCAGTAGCAGAAAAAAGTCTCTAGATTTGGCGCTAGGAGCTTTTTAGAAATCAAAGTGCTAGAGGGGTCTGAAAAGTGGCTAAATATAGCGACTAAAGCGCTAAGTTGGCAACACTGCTCTTTGCATGGTTTGTTTTCAAATGGTTTGCTGCTGTCTGTTTGGACCTTTCTGAACATGTGCAGCAAATGGACTGATCCAATATGGTGGACACTGAAGGGGGGGGCTGAGACACACGTAATATTATCAGCGTTCTGATGGCATTTTAGTTAAAAACATAATTAATGTGCAGAAATAAGGAATAGTTGTATTAACCATACATGGAAACAGAGTTTTATGGGGCCCCCAGGAACTTGGGGCCCTAGGTAACTGCCTAGTATTGCCTAATGGTAAATCCCGCCCCCTGCGACCCATAATGCATCAGGAGAAAAACCTGGCAGCTGTTCAAATCGCGGCTGAAGTGACACCTGGTGTTTTCAAACATCCAGTATTTCACCCAGATTATTTATTTATCACATAAAAAAAAAAAAAGTTTCCTTTTTTTGATGATTTTAACAGCAAACTATTAAAATAAAACCTTAAACATTCATTAGTTTACTAGATGATTTATTTCAATAAACAATACGAAGGTTTATTTATTCAGTATTAATAAAGTTTTTTGATATGTTTATTTATTTTAAATACATAGATTATTTATAGAAAGTAAATTTTATGTAATTTATACAATAAACTTTATTATCTAACTTTATTTAGTAATTATTTTTTCTAATAAATGATAAATTGTTCTGTAGTAAATTTAAATAAATCTCAAAAAATATATATTTAATTTTTTATTTTTTTTATGTTAAATTTTCAGTGGATCATTTTTGAGTGCAGCTTAAGGTGGAGGTCCAGTTTGGACGGAGAGATACGTCTTAGTAGAGTTATTAATAAAAACACTTAAATAGAAACAACCTGCTGGAGGTTTCTTCCTGTTCAAAGGGAGTTTTTCCTCTCCACTGTCGCTACAAGCATGCTTAGTGTGAGGGATTGCTGAAGAGTCAATGAGTCGATGCAATCAGCTGGTTTTCCTTAGATAGAAAACTTTGAATCAATCTGACCTGATGATCTGGTTGATCTGGAAAGTGACCTGAGATGACATGATGTGAATTGGAACTATAGAAATAAACTGAATAGAATTGAAATGAGGGAAAAATCAAGGAAAACTGAGAGGATCTGATACTAATGTCCCGAAGGATCGTCTGAGGATGCTGTTCTGATCCGTTTGTGGTTCGTTACTCGAGTCCATTATAATCTTAATTGTTTGTTATGTTTTTTTTTTAAACATCTAACTTTTATTATCTGAATTTTTGCACATTTTTTAAACCCTATCTAGAAGAATCTGGAATCCGTTTGGTTGGAGGGTAAAACTTTACTGGCTTATTGTCGTTTTCCTCCAGTCTCAGATTTTATTCTAGAACCAGAAAGCAGAGCAGTTTAGATGCTGTAGAATTAAATATAGAATTAATAATAATAACAATCAATAAGAAGTTTTCTATGTTGGAGAAACCAGGACAACCAGAGGAAACTAAAACAAACTGCGAGCAGAAAACTTGCTGCAAAGCCTCAGAGAAAAATGAGTGTTTTTATTAGTGCGTCTGTGAAGGTGTATCCTCCCACAATCCTACGGTTTCTCTAACCCCCCCCGCCCCCCACTACCACCACCCACTTGGCCCAAAACTTTCAGAGCAGATTTATGAGCGTGTTCGTACTAACCCAGGTGAGAAGCAAACACCTTGGTACCTCCTGACTCAGCCGCTTTCCTCCTGCACAGATTTGTCTCCAGCGAAGGAAGCAGGACACTCACTGGGAGGAAACTGGTTTAACATTAACCAGTAAAGATGATGGATGACAGGCTAACGTTAGCCCTGTCTGAACCCAGGAAAAGCCTGGTGCTGTTTCTACGCAGATGATCAGCTGCTGCTCGCTTAACGCTGACAGGAAGTGGCAATCGGATCGGCCTTTAGATAAGGAGCCGTCGTTCTCTGCTGGTTTTCTTTTAAGCATTTAGTCACAGAGGGAAGAGAATATGGTGATAGTTTTTATTTATCAATCGTTGGAAACGGTTGCTGGAAACAGACAGAAAACAGACAGAAAACAGACAGGAAACAAACAGGAAACAGACAGGAAAACAGACAGGAAACAGACAGAAAACAGACAGGAAACAGACAAGAAAAAAGACAGGAAACAAACAGGAAACAGACAGGAAACAAACAGGAAACAGACAAGAAAACAGACAGGAAACAGTCAAGAAAACAGACAGGAAACAGACAAGAAAACAGTCAGGAAACAAACAGGAAACAGACAGGAAAACAGACAGGAAACAAACAGGAAACAGACAAGAAAACAGACAGGAAACAGACAAGAAAACAGACAGGAAACAAACAGGAAACAGACAGGAAACAGACAAGAAAACAGACAGGAAACAAACAGGAAACAGACAGGAAACAAACAGGAAACAGACAGGAAAACAGACAGGAAACAGACAGGAAACAGACAAGAAAAAAGACAGGAAACAAACAGGAAACAGACAGGAAACACAGGAAACCAGACAGGAAACAGACAGGAAACAAACAGGAAACAGACAGGAAACAGACAAGAAACAGACAGAAAACCAGACAGGAAACAAACAGGAAACAGACAGGAAAACAGACAGGAAACAGACAGGAAACCAGACAGGAAACAGACAGGAAACAAACAGGAAAACAGACAGGAAACCAGACAGGAAACAGACAGGAAACAGACAGGAAAACAGACAGGAAACAGACAGGAAACAGACAGGAAACAGACAGAAACAGACAGGAAACAGACAGAATCAGACAGGAAACAAACAGAAACAGACTAGAAACAGACAGAAACAGACAGGAAACAGACAGAAACAGACAGGAAACAGACAGGAAACAGACAGGAAAACAGACAGGAAACAGACAGAAACAGACAGGAAACAGACAGGAAACAGACAGAAACAGACAGGAAACAGAAAGAATCAGACAGGAAACAGACAGAAACAGACAAGAAACAGACAGAAACAGACAGGAAACAGACAGAAACAGACAGGAAACAGACAGGAAAACAGACAGGAAACAGACAGAAACAGACAGGAAACAGACAGAAACAGACAGGAAACAGACAGGAAAACAGACAGGAAAAAGAAAGGAAACAGACAGGAAAACAGACAGGAAACAGACAAGAAAACAGACAGGAAACAGACAGAAACAGACAGGAAACAGACAGGAAACAGACAGAAACAGACAAGAAACAGACAGGAAACAGACAGAAACAGACAGGAAACAGACAGGAAAACAGACAGGAAACAGACAGAAACAGACAGGAAACAGACAGAAACAGACAGGAAACAGACAGGAAACCAGACAGGAAAAAGAAAGGAAACAGACAGGAAAAAGACAGGAAAACAGACAGGAAACAGACAAGAAAACAGACAGGAAACAGACAGAAACAGACAAGAAACAGACAGAAGCAGACAGGAAACAGACAGGAAAACAGACAGGAAAAAGACAGGAAACAGACAGGAAAACAGACAGGAAACAGACAGGAAATAGACAGGAAACAGACAGAATCAGACAGGAAACAGACAGAAACAGACAAGAAACAGACAGGAAACAGACAGAAACAGACAGGAAACAGACAGGAAACAGACAGGAAAACAGACAGGAAACAGACAGAAACAGACAGGAAACAGACAGGAAAAAGACAGGAAACAGACAGGAAAACAGACAGGAAACAGACAAGAAAACAGACAGGAAACAGACAGAAAACAGACAGGAAACAGACAAGAAAACAGACAGGAAACAGACAGAAAACAGACAGGAAACAGACAGGAAAACATGCATAACTACAGGAATGATGTCAAACAAAAAGGTTGTCAATCAGCTTCTAAGGATGATCGCGTTCTCAGGGTAATCTTCTATGTATTGGATGTTTTTGCCTCTTTTATTGAAAATACAAACTTTTATATGAATTTTCCACTTCATAAAGACAGAGAGCGAATCTTCCTGGGTGCAGACAGAGCATCATCATCATCATCATCATCATCGTATCGGTGCATCAGGGACAGCAGCTGCTGTGTTTAAGTGTTTTCCTTCTCTGCTGAAATTTAAGGCCTTTTAATGGATGAATTAACAAAAAGATTCGATCCTCTGAAACCGTCCGGTGCTTCCAATGTCCGCCTCTGGAAATCCTAAACAGCAAACATCTTATTTGTATTTTTAGTTTTTAAAATTAAGAAAAAAAGAAAACAGTTCATAGAAAAGAATCATAGATTTTCTTTTATAGGCTATTATTTACTGTACAAAAAAAACACATAGTTTCCAAGCTAATTAAAAGATAAAAGCTCAAAATATTTCTGGTTACTTTATTTAAATATTCTTTATAAAGTTTTTTTGTTATTTTAGGACACTAGTTTCTCTTTAGATCATTTTAGCCACCGTTTATAGGCAGAGGAGCTTTAGGACCCAGAGGTCCACCCAGGCTGAGCGCGGTGACTCTGGAGGAGCTGCAGGAGCAGCTGGGCGGTTAAATCTGGAAGCATGTTGACCTACATGTGAGGCTGAGGAACCCGTTAGAAGTTCCTTCTCGTTGTTTCCTGGCGTCTGGCTTCCTGCTGCTGCTCTGGTGTTGAATGAAACGTTCTGATGTAAAGATGGTGACAGACCGCCGTCGCCTTCCACTGCCCAATTACCCTGATTACAACATCCCTTCCCGCTCAGCCTCCGGAAGCCGGCGCTGCGTTCACACGGAGGTTCCCCCGTCCACGCGCCCTCCCCCCCGATTGGCCCGATACTTTCAGAACAGATTTATGTGTTTCCTGTGACGGCCCAGGTGAAAAGCAAACACCTTGCTTCCTTTGCTGACTCAGCCGCTTTCCTGCACAGATCCACAGCAGCCGTTTGATGGGGATGCAGAGCAGCGTCTGTGTGACCACACCGGGATGCAGCCTGGAAAGATGTGGAATGATGCTTTTCAGGCTTATTACTCATAAACCCCCCAGAGTTAGAAACAATGAGGGCAGCCAGCTGGAAAAACCCTCTGTGAAGAAGGAACGAAGCAGAACGCTGCAAACACCTGCAGAAACCAGACGCTCTAACCTCGCGCCGTTCCCGCTCTGATCAGGGCTGTGGAATAAAAACGGCCTCATTAAAATCTGCTTGTTTGTTTACTGAATCTTAAATGCTGAATTTTTTCACAACTTGAATTCCTTACACTACATTTTTTTCTGGTGACAATTAAGTTGTACAATATTCACCTGTAAAAAAAATCAGCTGCAAAAAATGTGGCTGCAAAAAATAAAACTTCCTGTTAAAGTTAAAGTCTTATTGTTTGTTTTAAAGCTTGAAAGCGCTGGAACCAGACTACAGGCCCATTTCCTTTCTGTTCTCTGAGGGCCCGATCAGGCTGGTGGTGCCCATAGTGTCCCTTTGCTTTAAGAACGCATTCGTTGTGTTTATTTTTAGATGTTTTTTTATTAGCAGAATATAAATGATGATGTTTGAAGGTGTTTATTGTCTTTATTTATAATAAACCAGTGGATGTAATCGCACCGATTGCTGCAGGTAAACCTGATTTTCAGACCTTAAACCCACAATGAGCAGCGCTGCAAAGCTCTGTAGTGTTTTTATTTATTCCTGCACCGACCGCTGACGATAAAAATTACTCATATTCAGATCTAGATCGGAAAAAAACAAAGTGAAATCTCTCCTGCTGCTTTGTTGCTTCAGATTAAGATGCTTTGACTGTTGAAGCTGCGGATGGTTCTGACCCTCAGCCTCCATGAATGTATTTTTCCTGCTCCTCCTGTTTTTGTGAAGAAAAGGGAAAAGGAACGGAGCTCCCGCTGCTCCGACCAGAATGGAGACGGGAGCGTGGCGAGCCGACGCTGCCAGCAGTCAGGAAGCTGAAAAGGTCAGAAGCATAAAGAAGAAGAGCGGCGGCAGGAATAAAAGCCTCGCTCCCACATCAGCCTCTGTGGGCGAATCTTCTGCCAAGCAGCAGATGTTCTATCAGCTTTGATTCATTTAAAAGATGGATGCGTCCATCAGCCTCGTTCCCACACGGCGCTCGCATCTCCCTGATTCAGCAGAGTCCTTCGCAGCAGACGGACGTTTGTCACCGGCTGGACTTGGATCGGCCGCCGGAGCGGCGACAGGAAAAGGGATGGGGGGGGGGCTCCGCCTCATCTGTTTTAGCAGCTGGAACAAAGGATGAGGTGAAGAAAAGCAAACATGAGAGAAAAGGAGAAACTATAATTCAAGATGAAGGGAATAAAGTGAGATCAATTCAATTCAGTTTATTTATATAGCGCCAAATTCACAACACATGTCATCTCAAGGCACTTTACAGTTCAACCAGATCATACAGTCAAATTGATAGAAAGTTTTCTATCTAAGGAAAACCAGTTGATTGCATTGACTCAAATACAATCCCCCACACTAAGCATGCTTGTAGCGACAGTGGAGAGGAAAAACTCCCTTTTAACAGGAAGCCAATGAAGAGAAGCCAGGATAGGCGAGATATGATCTCTCTTTTTCATTTTCATCAGAACTCTGGCTGCAGCATTTTGGATCAGCTGAAGGCTTTTAACTACAGTTTGTGGACTTCCTGATAGTAAAGAATTACAATAGTCCAGCCTTGAAGTAACAAATGCATGGACTAGTTTCTCAGCATCACCCCTGGACAGGATATTTCTAATTTTTGCAATGTTCCTCAGATGAAAGTAGGAAATTCTAGAAACCTCTTTGATCTGGGATTTAAATGACAGGTCCTGATCAAAAATAACACCAAGATTTTTTACTTTATTATCTGAAACCAGTTTAATCCCATCCAAATGAAGTGACTGGCTAATCAGCTTCTTTTTCAGAGACTCTGGTCCAAAGACTATAACTTCTGTTTTGTCTGCATTCAGAAGCAGAAAGTTAAGAGTCATCCAGGTTTTTATGTCTTCAAGACATGCCTGTAATCTATGTAATGGGTTAGCTTCATCTGGATTTATAGACAGATATAGCTGGGTATCATCAGCATAACAGTGGAAATTAATCCCATGCTGTCTAATAATTCTACCAATTGGGAGCAAGTATAAAGTAAAGAGAATTGGTCCTAGCACTGATCCCTGTGGTACTCCACAGGTAACCTTTGAGCGTGTTGAAGATCTATCATTAACATGAACAAACTGAATTCGATCAGATAGATAAGATTTAAACCAGTCTAGTGCTGTTCCTTTAATTCCAACAAAATATTCAAGTCTTTCTAAAAGAATATTATGATCAACTGTATCAAATGCAGCACTGAGATCCAACAGGACGAGCACAGATACAAGTCCATTATCTGAGGCCATGAGAATATCATTAGTGACTTTCACCAGAGCTGTTTCAGTGCTATGATGAGCTCTAAAGCCAGACTGAAACTCTTCAAAAAGTTCATTATGGTGGAAGTGATCGCAAACTTGTTTGGCAACTACTTTCTCAAGAATTTTGGATAAGAAAGGAAGATTGGATATAGGTCTATAATTGACCAAGTCATCTGGGTCAAGAGACAGTTTCTTAAGCAGAGGTTTAATTACAGCAACCTTAAAAGCCTTAGGTACATATCCCTGTAACAGAGAGAGATTAATCACATCTAAAATGGAGGAGGAGATCAAAGGGAATACCTCCTTAAATAACCTGGTTGGAACTGGATCTAACATACAAGTTGAAGGCTTAGATGAAGACAATAATTTTGCTAACTCAGAAAGTTCAACTGGATCAAAGCAGTCAAAACCTGGTTCAGATTCCATGACTATCTCAGATACAATCGCGGATAGAGGAGTGCTTATGATCTTATTTTTAATAAGATCAATCTTATTTATAAAGAATCCCATAAAATCATTGCTGCTAAGAGCAGGTGGAATGGACGGTTCAACAGAGCTATGGCTCTGGGTGAGTTTGGCAACTGTATTAAAAAGAAATCTAGGATTATTCTTATTCTCCTCTATTAATGAGGAGAAGTATGCTGCTCTTGCTTTACAAAGGGTCCTCTTATACAGCAGTAAACCATTTTTCCAGACTAGGAAGGACTCTCGCAGGCCTGTGGAGCGATATTTTCTCTCCAGTTTCCTAGCATTTTGCTTCAAAGTACGCAGCTCTGCATTAAACCAAGGAGCAAGCTTTCTATTTTTAACGGTTTTCATTTTCAAAGGAGCTGCGTTGTCTAAGGCAATACGCAGAGAACTAGCAACCCCCTCAACAAAATCATCAACCTGTGAAGGGGAATAAGCTAAGTTTTTGCACTCTGCAGCACTGCTCAGTGACACAGAGCAGAGAGAAAGTGAAGCAGATTCTTTAAAATTTATAACTGCACTATCTGATAAAGATCTACTAAAATTGAACCTTCTTTTGGGGGAGGAGAACTCTGTTAAAGTAATCCTGAAGGTTATTAGAAAGTGGTCAGAGAGGACAGGGTTGTGAGGAAATACTGTTATTTCTTCACATTCTATGCCGTATGTCAGCACAAGATCCAAAGTATGAAGATGAGAATGTGTGGGACTATTCACATTTTGAACAAAGCCAATAGTGTCTAAGATAGCATTAAAGGCTGCTCTTAAGCTATCGCCTTCAATGTCAGCATGGATGTTAAAATCTCCCACTATGATGACCCTGTCAGTATTTAATACCAAATCAGAAAGGAACTCTGAAAACTCATCTAAACATTCAGAGTAAGGACCTGGTGGACGATACAAAGTTACAAAAAGAAGAGGTTTTCTTGCCTTGAAATTTGGATCAGGGAAATTAAGGGTTAAATGTTCAAAAGAGTTGTAGGAATTAATTGTTTTGGGAGTAATCAGTAAGTCAGACTGGAAGATTGTTGCTACTCCTCCTCCTCGCCCAGAACTTCTGGGGATGTGAAAATTTAAATAGCTTGAAGGAGTTGCCTCATTTATGCTCACATAATCCTCTTGCTGCAGCCAGGTTTCTGTAAGGCAAAACAAGTCAATGTGATTATCACAAATCAAGTCATTAACTAGTAGACTTTTAGAGGAAAGCGATCTTATGTTAAACAGACCGCATTTAATTGTTTTAACTTTTTCCCCAATTGGAGTTATTTTGATTTTAATTAGATTATCATGATTTACTCCTTTGGGAATCTTTGCTAATTTATTAGATTTTGGTCGTGGGCAAGACACTGTCTGGATGGAGTAAAGAGTGGGTAGCAGTAGAGAAGCTGCAGAGATGTGTGTTAAACTACAACTCTGCTTCCTGGTCTGCACCCTGGGTGGTCAGGGTTTTGGAGGACTAATAAATGTGGCCAGATTCCTAGAAAGAAGAGCTGCACCATCCAAAGTGGGATGGATGCCGTCTCTCCGAATCAGACCAGGCTTTCCCCAAAAGGATTGCCAATTATTAGTGTAGCCCACGTTGTTTTCAGGGCACCACCTAGACAACCAGCGGTTGAATGACGACATGCGGCTAAACATGTCATCACTGGTCAGATCAGGGAGGGGACCAGAGAAAATTACGGAGTCCGACATTTTTTTGGCAAACTTACACACCGAAGCAACACTAATTTTAGTGACCTCCGATCGGCGTAACCGGGTGTCATTACCACCAGCGTGAATAACAATCTTACTGTATTTAACCTTATCCTTAGCCAGTAGTTTCAGGTAGGATTTGATGTCGCCCGTTCTGGCCCCCGGCAAACATTTGACTATGGTCCCTGGTGTCTCTAATGCCACGTTTCTGACTATGGAGCTGCCAATCACCAGAGTGGGCTTCTCAGTGGGTGTGTCACTGAGTGGGGAAAACCGGTTAGAAACGTGAACGGGTTGGTGGTGACCAGTGGGCAGAGATCCACGACTACGCTTTCTGCGTACAGTTACCCAATCGCCTGGCTGCTCAGGCACTTTTGGAGGACAGCTACGTGGGGGGCCTACTTCAACAGCCTGAAGCCTGGATTCTAACTCTGACACCCTCGCCTCCAAAGCTACAAAAATACTACACTTATTACACATCCCATTATCACTAAAGGAGGCAGAGGAATAACTGAACATCTGACACAGAGAGCAGGAGAGAGGAGAGGAAGAGTTGGAAAAGAGTCAAGGGAGGGAGAGAGAGAAGCCATAGCAATGCTAAGCTAGCGCTAGCCTAGGCTAGCTACTTCTTGCTATCAGAAATAAAACCGTGTGAAACTGACAAGTGCTCAGTAGAAAAGTGCAGCAGAAGGTGCTATGTTTTAAAGTAGTCAGTTAGAGTTACTTAGATACAGAGATATCACAGAGAAAATAACTTAACTTCAGATGGAGATCCTCTGAACAGTTGCACACTCAGTTAATCCAAACAGGACGGGAGATCATCTGGGATGGAGCAGAAAGGGTCACATTCTCTCCGCCATCAACGGATCTGGACCTCCACCAGTAGCACCAGTACGCTGACACAGCTCTGTTACCGTGGGAGCAGCAGCTGCTGCTGCGGGGGGGCTGCATGCCCCAGGATGCAGTTTGTTTCTTCCCATCTGGATGTTCGGGAATACCAGACGGTCCGGGACAGATTCCAGAGATGCCGCTCCTTCACCAGGTGGAACCTGTGGTCAGAGCCGAAGATGGAAGGAGAGAAGATGATGAGCTTTAGAGGGAGGAGCCTAAAACCCTGCAGGCCTTAAGGTCAAAGGTCATGACCCTGAGCCAGCCTGGTGTGGGAGGCAGCATCAGCATCATCAGCTGCAAACAAAGTGCTGAACACGGTTAAAAATAATAAAACACAATAGAAATATAAAATATAGAATAATAATATAGAATAATAACTTGTTTAAGCTAAGGCGAGTGGGGGGGAGGGGGGGGGGGGGTGCTCAGAGAGGTGAGATGGGGAAAGGTTATTTAGACACTTATTAGAGGTCACAGATTAGCGATTCGCGGTCCGGACCCAACCTGATTTAAAACATTTATAAATTACCGCATGTTGTCTGACGATAGTCTCTAATTTCACTTGCGCCTCTTCTCCTGTTAATACGGTAAAGCCCTGGGGAGCGTCCGGCTCCAGGCTGCACGTGATCCAAATGAGCCAATGAGCTGTCAGTCTGGGTTGCTGCTGCTGCTACTTTTAGACACAGCAGGCAAACCTGTGGCAAGCCGGGCGATGGGAAAGAAGGAGAAGACCATGAGAAAAAGAGAGCAGAGAAAGTGTGGACTGCTGGAAGAACTGCGGTGAACTGGTGAAAGAAAAGTGAAATGGCGTGCTCAAAGATGACCCTGCACATTTAGAGGATGTTTGGCTCAACCTGCTGCTGTGAAGCAGGATAGTAGCTTCATCTGGTCTGTTCCTGTTTGGCTGTGACTCCATCCTGGAGAGAAATATCAGCTGTGCTGCTGCCATCAACACCTTTGTTTCTAGATGTTGGAGCTTGGCCTGTTTTCCAGTGTAGTCCTGTTTCTCTGACTGTGACTAACTGGATGTGCTCTCTTCATCCTCTGGCATGGGAGCTGGCTCGGAGCTCGTCTGCCTGGCTGTGTGTTTCCTGGACGGGGCCGCCTGTGGAGCTGGTTGACAGTTGCCTTTTGTATCTATGCTTCTTTTTCTATGTCTGCTTCTGTCTCCTTGAACCCCAGTGGGCCTCAGCAGATGGCCGCTCACACTGAGCCTGGTTCTGCTGGAGGTTTCTTCCTGTTCAAAGGGAGTTTTTCCTCTCCACTGTCGCTACAAGCATGCTTAGTGTGAGGGATTGCTGAAGAGTCAATGAGTCGATGCAATCAGCTGGTTTTCAGTTGACATGTTGTGGATTGGAGATATAGAAATAAACTGAATAGAATTAAGACATAAAAAAGAAAACTAAAGGTCAGTTCAGGTGTTTTATAAAATACGTGAATCAGGAAATTGTCTATATACTAAACTGAATGAATATTTTTCTCTCCTTCAAAAAAACACTTTTAATTTTAAAATAGAAACATTTTCCATTTTTTTATTTAAGAATTCAATGAATAACATGGATGCATAAAAAACTCATTTTATTTCAGTTAAATTCTGTTTAAACTAACACATTATAATAAAATAATGTGTCCGGACCTTTACTGGTTGATAATTTTTAATCGGTTAAATAGGTTGGACTAAAAACAAAGCCTGGTTTTAGTTTAGAAAACATGCAAATAGAAACGGATGAACGGGTCCACCATTTGGAATGGGGGTCGTTTGGCTTCTTTGTTAGCCTGCAATGCCCCATACCTGTCTATGTCTCTGAAAGGGGGTCGTTAGAGGGAATGGTTGGCCTGACTTAGAAACAAAGACTATAATTTAAAACCAACTGTGAAATGTGAGGCGAGGACAGGAAGGATGGGAGCCGCTGCTTTTTCCGGCTGGTTGGACCATGATGGACGACCGGCTCCTGCTGCCTGTTTCTGCTTCCTCCCCTCAGGCCCATATGGGTCAGGATGACCTGGACCCAGAGAAGTCCCGGTCTGGTTTTACGTCCCTCCACCCCTATCGGGGCTCTGCAACCCGCTGCATCTTGTTTGTTTGGGTGAATCTGTTCATACTGAGGTCTGTTTGCTGCCAGATGGCACATTAGCTTTGACCTTTTCCAAAGGGATGTTTGGCTTTCACAGCCTGCAGGACAGCATTATATAAGCCTGAAGATCAGCTGCATCATGACTTCCTCTCAACTCCCAACATATGCTCAGCCTCCGCGGCTCAGAGCCGCTCTGGCCTTTCTAGCTCCATCCTGCACGCCGGGATCGGCCATCTTTGTCTCCTGTGCTTTCCTTTCCTCCATGTTGGCCGGCGTTTCCAGGCGACTTTCTGTGTCTTAATAAGGAGTGTTCGGAGCGGTCCATGCTGCGATCGCCAAGCAGAGCCAGCAGCGTCCCTCCCTGCTGCTCCCCCTAGCTGTCAGGAAGACGGAGCGAGCCGCGCTCCTCGCTATTCATCACCCCCCCGGAAAAAAGCTGGGCCCAACAGGAAAAAAAGCCGCGCTAACGAGCCGCAGATAAATGAAGGTCAGGGGATCGGCCGATAAAACCTCCTCTCTGCTGCTCCAGAAGGTGACATCATTCAGCGTGCAGAGAGAAAAAGGAACGCTGAGGCGTCCATTAGGCCCCAACTTTAAAAGTGGTTATTCCGTCCCCCCCAGCTTCAGGGCCGCCCTGAAGATGCTCTGACCTACAGAGATGTTTCTGTTCATCGGTTTGAATCATGCTGCTGCTAACCATTATTTAGCAGATCGGTTAATTGCTTAATTATTTTTTTAATTAATCGATTTATATAGGAATGAGTAACTATTATTTAATGTTTTTTAATGCTCTTATTTACAAATTATTCTATTGCCATCAACAATTACCCTTTACCATCATATATATATAAAAAACACAGCAAAATCCTTCATCTTCCCCGTCTATCTCCAGCTTTTTCTCCGCCTTCAAACAGGCGGAACCAGTTAATTCTAATCTATCTGACCAAATTGCTTTTATAATATTTTTATTGATTAAGCATTTTAAATGCCACTATAACCAAATTTTATGATTTTTTAATGCTAATTAAGGCCTTAATTTAAATTAAACAATTAATGAGTTTTAATGATTTTTAAATGACACGCAGAAACCCTGTAATAATCCTCTTCTTTCCTCCTGACAGGCGCCGTTAGCTGTAGACGGCGTTAGCTGTAGACGCCGTTAGCTGTAGACAGCTTTAGCTGTAGACAGCTTTAGCTGTAGATGGCGTTAGCTGTAGACGCCGTTAGCTGTAGACGCCGTTAGCTGTAGATGGCGTTAGCTGTAGATGACGTTAGCTGTAGACGCCGTTAGCTGTAGACGGCTTTAGCTGTAGATGACGTTAGCTGTAGACGGCGTTAGCTGTAGACGGCGTTAGCTGTAGACGGCTTTAGCTGTAGACGCCGTTAGCTGTAGACGGCGTTAGCTGTAGACGGCGTTAGCTATAGACAGCTTTAGCTGTAGACGGCGTTAGCTGTAGACGGCTTTAGCTGTAGACGCCGTTAGCTGTAGACGGCGTTAGCTGTAGACGGCGTTAGCTGTAGACGACGTTAGCTGTAGACGGCGTTAGCTGTAGATGCCGTTAGCTGTAGGTGGCATTAGCTGTAGACGCCGTTAGCTGTAGACGACATTAGCTGTAGACTGCGTTAGCTGTAGATGGCGTTAGCTGTAGACGGCGTTAGCTGTAGACGGCATTAGCTGTAGATGCCATTAGCTGTAGATGCCGTTAGCTGTAGACGGTGTTAGCTGTAGACACCGTTAGCTGTAGATGCCGTTAGCTGTAGACGGCGTTAGCTGTAGACACCGTTAGCTGTAGACGGCGTTAGCCGTAGAAGGCGTTAGCCGTAGATGCCGTTAGCCGTAGATGCCGTTAGCTGTAGACGGCGTTAGCTGTAGACGGCGTTAGCTGTAGACGGCGTTAGCTGTAGATGCCGTTAGCTGTAGACGCCGTTAGCTGTAGACGCCGTTAGCTGTAGATGCCGTTAGCTGTAGACGGCGTTAGCTGTAGACACCGTTAGCTGTAGACGGTGTTAGCTGTAGATGCCCTTAGCTGTAGACGGCGTTAGCTGTAGATACCGTTAGCTGTAGACGGCGTTAGCTGTAGACGGCGTTAGCTGTAGATGCCGTTAGCTGTAGACGGCGTTAGCTGTAGATGCCGTTAGCTGTAGACACCGTTAGCTGTAGATGGCGTTAGCTGTACACACCATTAGCTGTAGACGGCGTTAGCTGTAGACGGCGTTAGCTGTAGACGGCGTTAGTTGTAGATGGCGTTGTTTGGGTTCGTTCTTCCAGCCGTATTCTGTGATTTCACTGACTTAGAAAACTTTTATTGTCATTTTGTAAACAGTGTATACAAAATGTAATTTCCTTTAGTACAGCTTTCAGACAGTTAATGAACATTTTCATTCCATAAAGTGCAGCAATGATCAAATGGAAACAGTGTGGGAGAAAAAAATGGTGCAAAAAAAGCAATGAAATTAAAGTTGGTTAGCTTAAACTTTTAAAGCTTTTTTTTCTGAAGCAGGTTGTTATATGATGAGTTTATTCTCGTAATATTATGACTTTATTCTTGTAATATCGCGAATTTACCCTTATATTACAACTTTATTCTCTTAATGTTACGACTTTATTCTCGTAATGTTATGACTTTATTTTCATAATGTTACGACTTTATTCTCATAATATCGCAACTTTATTCTCATCGCGACTTTATTCTCGTAATGTTACAACTTTATTCTTGTAATATCTGGACTTTATTCTCGTAATGTTACGACTTTAATCTCATATTATAAAAACTTTATTCTCGTAATGTTACGACTTTATTCTCGTAATATCGCAACTTTATTCTCATAATATTGCGACTTTATTCTCATAATATCGCGACTATATTCTCGTAATGTTATGACTTTAATCTCATATTATAAGAACTTTATTCTCGTAATGTTACGACTTTATTCTTGTAATATTGTGACTTCATTCTCATAATGTTAAGACTTTATTCTCGTAATGTTACGGCTTTATTTTCATAATGTTATGACTTTATTCTCATTATGTTATGACTTTATTCTCGTAATGTTACGACTTTAATCTTACATTATAACAACTTTATTCTTGTAATGTTACGACTTTATTTTCGTAATGTTACGACTTCATTCTCATAATGTTAAGACTTTATTCTCGTAATGTTACGGCTTTATTTTCATAATGTTATGACTTTATTCTCATTATGTTATGACTTTATTCTCGTAATGTTACGACTTTAATCTTACATTATAACAACTTTATTCTTGTAATGTTACGACTTTATTTTCGTAATGTTACGACTTTATTTTCGTAATGTTATGACTTTATTCTCGTAATATCGCATCTTTATTCACGTAATGTTACGACTTTGTTCTCGCAATATTACAACTTTATTATAAAAAAAAGAAAAAAAATTACTAACCTGAGACATTTTATACGACGGGATCCTAATACACTGTCGTATAAAATATCAAATAAAGTTAAAAAAAAAGACAGCCGTTAACACTAGAGGGCAGTCTACTTTACAAACAGATCCTTTAATTAAGATTATAAACCTCTTTATCTTTATTTTTAACCTCTGATTTCTGTTCCTAGATCTGATTAAAAAGCTCCGATAAGGAGATTAATGCAGCTAATTGGTCCGATTTAGGGAGAGGCCCCTGAACGCAGCATCCCAGTAAGCAGCAGAGCCTTTTCTCTGAGTCTTTCTTCTGGTCGAAAGCTTCCAGCTAAAGAGAAGCTGCTTCAATGGACGCTAATCCTTCCTGTCAATAATAGAGCTTTCCTCCTGCACACGTCTGACTGCTGAGTTAGATAAAGCTGAAAAATGGGAATTTTAATTTCCACCTCCGCTGCAGTTCCAACAAACGTCTCTCCTGCCCTTTTTTCCCTTTCACTGCACTCGCCACTGAGGTAGAAGTAAAATGTGCAAAGGGAGGAGAAAGAAAAACCACAGAGGAGGTGGTTTTCTCTTCACTCCTCCAGCAGCAGGCCGCCGCTTCAGCCGCCGTTTCTTCCTGTACGGATGTATTTTTATCAGCCACGCAGCTGGGCAGCACAGCCCTGAATACAGCCTGTAACACAGGCAGTCATTATTTCACTCAGCTTTATTCCAGCCAGAAATGAGCAGGTTTAACCCCTGATCAGCGCCGACACTCGGCGCCACGTTAGCCGCCTCATTAGGCGTCTAAATGCCAGCTCATTGGTTAATGTTGTGATGCTGAGACGGAGAGTGGGAGTGTTTCCGCCTCAGTGGGCAGAGTGGGCCTCCCGTTCTCACCCACCCATGAGCTGGAAATGAAAGGTCTCAGGTGAAAACGCCTCAGTCTGACTGATCAGCTGGCTGCTGTTGTGCCCTCGAGCAAAGAGGCGACACGTTTCGCTTCACTTTCACACTTTGTCCTCATCTCTCATAAACGTCTCCGGTTTCTGAGTGGGAGGACCTGAACGCGTAAAATCAGAGAATACGATTTAATTAGACGGAAAAGTTTAAGACAGAAAGAAAAACATGGAATAAATGAATCGGATTCTAAGCTGAAGACTCGTCTGAGCGTAAGGTCACGGCCTGCAGCCTGCCTCTCATATAACCTCTTCATTCTATTCAGTTTATTTCTATAGCTCCAATTCACATCATGTCATCTCAGGTCACTTTATAGATCCAGATCAACCAGTCAGATTGATTCAAAGTTTTCTATCTAAGCAAAACCAGTTGATTGCATCGACTCATTAACTCGAATGCAATCACTAAGCATGCTTGTAGCGACAGTGGAGAGGAAAAACTCCCTTTGAACAGGAAGAAACCTCCAGCAGAACCAGGCTCAGTGTGAGCGGCCATCTGCTGAGGCCCACTGGGGTTCAAGGAGACGTTCACTGAGTTCACGCTCTGAGCCTGGGTTGAGTTCATTCCGGAAAACCTGGAATAAATTCCTGCTAATAGATCCTATGTTGGAGGACTGGGATGGTTCCATTGAAACATCAACTCACTACATCCACCTTTATGAGAGAAAACACAGTGACACAGATTAAATAAACCCAGCATGGAATTCCATATTTAATACAGAAGTGATCATTTACTAACAGCCTTTAAATGAAATGATAACGTCCACCAGCTGGTTTTCTTTTTCTTTCATTCCTTCTGATCTTCTGACCAAAAAAAATAAAACCTTTCCTTTAACTTGACCTTCCAGGTTCCTTCTGGAAGAACCAGGAGGAACTTTTTCTTTTGGCCGGAAATAAAGAAAAACATGGAAAAAAAACCGTCTCCTAGCCCTGAAACATGTTACAGACGGGTAACATGTTTCTATTGATCAGCTTTATTAACGCAGCGTATTTAAATGTTCTGGTTCTGGGAACCAAACTATTCACCGCCAGATAAAAAATACAGTTTATTTAGTAGGACAGGGTATTAGATCGGATTTATCTTTAAATACTAGAATAAAGTCTTAACATTCGGGGAATAAAGTCATATTATGAGAATATAGTTGTAAATTTACGACTATTCTCATAAATTTGCAACTTTATTCTCATATTATGACTTTATTCTCTTATAAAAAAAAAAAACCTTAAAAATATCCTTCTCCATGTCCAGAAGAATCAACCCTTAAAGAAGAAGTTTGATGTTTAGTGACTGTTTCTGTGCAGCAGCCAGATCATTCAGCAGCGTTTTCTGGGTAGCGTTCAATAGCGATCGATCCTTGGCTCAGCAGAGAGTCCATCTGAAGGAGGCGTCCGTGCGTCCAACAGGTGATCTAATGAGGCTGCGTTCAATAAGAGCAAAATAAGGGTCTGTTAAAACAGCTTTCAGTCCAAACTCAGGGGCTTTCCTAACAAACACACTGATAACAGCGCTGCCGGGTGTCGGATTACAGCTGGCTTGTTTTCATTGGAATAGCCAGCTGACAGATCACAGGAAGAGCCCGTTAGTCTCCATGGCAGCAGAAAGCCGCGGTAATCAGAGCTGTAATTACAGACGCTGCAATCAGAGCAGAGAGGAGCAGCTAGAATCATCATCTTCAGCCTGTCCGTCACAGGAAAGCCTTCACCTAGACACGCTTCACCTAGACACGCTTCACCTAGACACGCTTCACCTAGACACGCTTCACCTAGACGCTTCACCTAGACACGCTTCACCTAGACACGCTTCACCTAGACACGCTTCACCTAGACACGCTTCACCTAGACACGCTTCACCTAGACGCTTCACCTAGACGCTTCACCTAGACACGCTTCACCTAGACACGCTTCACCTAGACGCTTCACCTAGACACGCTTCACCTAGACACGCTTCACCTAGACACGCTTCACCTAGACACGCTTCACCTAGACACGCTTCACCTAGACGCTTCACCTAGACACGCTTCACCTAGACACGCTTCACCTAGACACGCTTCACCTAGACACGCTTCACCTAGACACGCTTCACCTAGACGCTTCACCTAGACACGCTTCACCTAGACACGCTTCACCTAGACACGCTTCACCTAGACACGCTTCACCTAGACACGCTTCACCTAGACGCTTCACCTAGACACGCTTCACCTAGACGCTTCACCTAGACACGCTTCACCTAGACACGCTTCACCTAGACACGCTTCACCTAGACACGCTTCACCTAGACGCTTCACCTAGACACGCTTCACCTAGACGCTTCACCTAGACACGCTTCACCTAGACACGCTTCACCTAGACACGCTTCACCTAGACACGCTTCACCTAGACACGCTTCACCTAGACGCTTCACCTAGACACGCTTCACCTAGACACGCTTCACCTAGACACGCTTCACCTAGACACGCTTCACCTAGACACGCTTCACCTAGACGCTTCACCTAGACACGCTTCACCTAGACACGCTTCACCTAGACACGCTTCACCTAGACACGCTTCACCTAGACGCTTCACCTAGACACGCTTCACCTAGACACGCTTCACCTAGACACGCTTCACCTAGACACGCTTCACCTAGACACGCTTCACCTAGACGCTTCACCTAGACACGCTTCACCTAGACACGCTTCACCTAGACACGCTTCACCTAGACGCTTCACCTAGACACGCTTCACCTAGACACGCTTCACCTAGACACGCTTCACCTAGACACGCTTCACCTAGACGCTTCACCTAGACACGCTTCACCTAGACACGCTTCACCTAGACACGCTTCACCTAGACGCTTCACCTAGACACGCTTCACCTAGACGCTTCACCTAGACACGCTTCACCTAGACACGCTTCGGTTACTCAGGAGACATTCAGGGACCGCTGGGTCCAGCCCGGCTCCTTCTCATAGCAGACGTCCAAACATCTGTCCATCCGGTCCAAACATCTGTCCATCCGGTCCAAACATCTGTCCATCTGGTCCAAACATCTGCCCGTCCGGTCCAAACATCTGTCCATCCCGTCCAAACATCTGTCCATCCGGTCCAAACATCTGTCCATCTGGTCCAAACATCGATCCATCCGGTCCAAACATCTGTCCGTCCGATCAAAACATCTGTCCATCCGGTCCAAACATCGATCCATCCGGTCCAAACATCTGCCCGTCCGGTCCAAACATCGATCCATCCGCTCCAAACATCTGCCCGTCCGGTCCAAACATCTGTCCATCCCGTCCAAACATCTGTCCATCCGGTCCAAACATCTGTCCATCTGGTCCAAACATCGATCCATCCGGTCCAAACATCTGTCCGTCCGATCAAAACATCTGTCCATCCGGTCCAAACATCGATCCATCCGGTCCAAACATCTGCCCGTCCCGTCCAAACATCGATCCATCCGCTCCAAACATCTGTCCATCCGATCAAAACATCTGTCCATCCGGTCCAAACATCTGTCCATCCGATCAAAACATCTGTCCATCCGGTCCAAACATCTGCCCGTCCGGTCCAAACATCTGTCCATCTGGTCCAAACATCGCTCCATCCCGTCCAAACATCTGTCCATCCGGTCCAAACATCTGTCCATCTGGTCCAAACATCTGTCCATCTGGTCCAAACATCGCTCCATCCCGTCCAAACATCTGCCCGTCCGGTCCAAACATCGATCCATCTGGCCCAAACATCTGTCCATCCGGTCCAAACATCTGTCCATCTGGTCCAAACATCGCTCCATCCCGTCCAAACATCTGTCCATCCGGTCCAAACATCTGTCCATCCGGTCCAAACATCTGTCCATCTGGTCCAAACATCTGCCCGTCCGGTCCAAACATCTGTCCATCCCGTCCAAACATCTGTCCATCCGGTCCAAACATCTGTCCATCTGGTCCAAACATCGATCCATCCGGTCCAAACATCTGTCCATCCGATCAAAACATCTGTCCATCCGGTCCAAACATCGATCCATCCGGTCCAAACATCTGCCCGTCCGGTCCAAACATCTGCCCGTCCGGTCCAAACATCGATCCATCCGGTCCAAACATCTGTCCATCCGATCAAAACATCTGTCCATCCGGTCCAAACATCTGTCCATCTGGTCCAAACATCGATCCATCCGGTCCAAACATCTGCCCGTCCGGTCCAAACATCTGTCCATCTGGTCCAAACATCGCTCCATCCCGTCCAAACATCTGCCCGTCCGGTCCAAACATCGATCCATCCGGTCCAAACATCTGTCCATCCGATCAAAACATCTGTCCATCCGGTCCAAACATCGATCCATCCGGTCCAAACATCTGTCCATCTGGTCCAAACATCGATCCATCCGGTCCAAACATCTGCCCGTCCGGTCCAAACATCTGTCCATCTGGTCCAAACATCGCTCCATCCCGTCCAAACATCTGTCCATCCGGTCCAAACATCTGCCCGTCCGGTCCAAACATTGATCCATCCGGTCCAAACATCTGTCCATCCGATCAAAACATCTGTCCATCCGGTCCAAACATCGATCCATCCGGTCCAAACATCTGTCCATCCGATCAAAACATCTGTCCATCTGGTCCAAACATCGATCCATCCGGTCCAAACATCTGCCCGTCCGGTCCAAACATCTGTCCATCTGGTCCAAACATCGCTCCATCCCGTCCAAACATCTGTCCATCCGGTCCAAACATCAGCCCGTCCGGTCCAAACATCTGTCCATCCGATCAAAACATCTGTCCATCTGGTCCAAACATCGATCCATCCGGTCCAAACATCTGCCCGTCCGGTCCAAACATCTGTCCATCTGGTCCAAACATCGCTCCATCCCGTCCAAACATCTGTCCATCCGGTCCAAACATCTGCCCGTCCGGTCCAAACATCTGTCCATCCGATCAAAACATCTGTCCATCCGGTCCAAACATCGATCCATCCGGTCCAAACATCTGTCCATCCGATCAAAACATCTGTCCATCCGGTCCAAACATCGATCCATCCGGTCCAAACATCTGTCCATCTGGTCCAAACATCGATCCATCCGGTCCAAACATCTGCCCGTCCGGTCCAAACATCTGTCCATCTGGTCCAAACATCGCTCCATCCCGTCCAAACATCTGTCCATCCGGTCCAAACATCTGCCCGTCCGGTCCAAACATCGATCCATCCGGTCCAAACATCTGTCCATCCGATCAAAACATCTGTCCATCCGGTCCAAACATCGATCCATCCGGTCCAAACATCTGTCCATCTGGTCCAAACATCGCTCCATCCCGTCCAAACATCTGTCCATCCGGTCCAAACATCTGTCCATCCGATCAAAACATCTGTCCATCCGGTCCAAACATCGATCCGTCCGGTCCAAACATCGATCCATCCGGTCCAAACATCGATCCGTCCGGTCCAAACATCGATCCATCCGGTCCAAACATCTGTCCATCCGACAGGTTGATGTCCACCAGGTTGACAACCAACAGGTTGACGTCCCCCAGGTTGATGATCTTACAGGTTGACGTCCCCCATGTTAACGTCTCCGAGGTTGTCGTCCACCAGGTTGACGTCCCCCAGGTTGATGATCTTCCAGGTTGACGTCCACCAGGTTGATGTCTTCCAGGTTGACATCCAACAGGTTGATTTCTCCCAGGTTGACGTCCACCAGGTTAATGTCTCCCAGGTTAACGTCTCCCAGGTTGACGTCCACCAGGTTAACGTCTCCCAGGTTGACGTCCACCAGGTTAATGTCTCCCAGGTTAACGTCCACCAGGTTAACGTCCACCAGGTTTACGTCCACCAGGTTGACGTCCCCCAGGTTGATGTCTCCCAATGTTAATGTCCACCAGGTTAACATCCACCAGGTTAACGTCCACCAGGTTTACGTCCACCAGGTTGATGTCTTCCAGGTTGACATCCAACAGGTTGATGTCTTCCATGTTACCGTCTCCCAGGTTAACGTCCACCAGGTTAACGTCCACCAGGTTGACGTCCCCCAGGTTGATGTCTCCCAATGTTAATGTCCACCAGGTTAACATCCTCCAGGTTGACGTCCACCAGGTTGACGTCCACCAGGTTAACGTCCACCAGGTTAACATCCTCCAGGTTGACGTCCACCAGGTTGACGTCCACCAGGTTGACGTCCACCAGGTTGACGTCCCCCAGGTTGATGTCTCCCAATGTTAATGTCCACCAGGTTAACATCCTCCAGGTTGACGTCCACCAGGTTGACGTCCCCCAGGTTGATGTCTCCCAATGTTAATGTCCACCAGGTTAACGTCCTCCAGGTTGACGTCCACCAGGTTAACGTCTCCCAGGTTGACGTCCACCAGGTTAATGTCTCCCAGGTGGACGTCCACCAGGTTAACGTCCACCAGGTTAACGTCTCCCAGGTTAACGTCCACCAGGTTAATGTCTCCCAGGTTGACGTCCACCAGGTTAACATCCACCAGGTTAACGTCCACCAGGTTGACGTCCACCAGGTTGATGTCTTCCAGGTTGACATCCACCAGGTTAACATCCACCAGGTTAACATCCACCAGGTTGACGTCCACCAGGTTAACGTCCACCAGGTTAACGTCTCCCAGGTTAACGTCCACCAGGTTAATGTCTCCCAGGTTGACGTCCACCAGGTTAACATCCACCAGGTTAACGTCCACCAGGTTGACGTCCACCAGGTTGATGTCTTCCAGGTTGACATCCACCAGGTTAACATCCACCAGGTTAACATCCACCAGGTTAACATCCACCAGGTTGACGTCCACCAGGTTGATGTCTTCCAGGTTGACATCCAACAGGTTGATGTCTTCCATGTTACCGTCTCCCAGGTTAACGTCCACCAGGTTAACGTCCACCAGGTTAACATCCTCCAGGTTGACGTCCACCAGGTTGACGTCCACCAGGTTGACGTCCACCAGGTTGACGTCCACCAGGTTGACGTCCACCAGGTTAACATCCTCCAGGTTGACGTCCACCAGGTTAACGTCTCCCAGGTTGACGTCCACCAGGTTAATGTCTCCCAGGTTAACGTCCACCAGGTTAACGTCCACCAGGTTGACGTCCACCAGGTTGATGTCTTCCAGGTTGACATCCAACAGGTTGATGTCTTCCATGTTACCGTCTCCCAGGTTAATGTCCACCAGGTTAACGTCCACCAGGTTAACATCCTCCAGGTTGACGTCCACCAGGTTGACGTCCACCAGGTTGACGTCCACCAGGTTAACATCCTCCAGGTTGACGTCCACCAGGTTGACGTCCACCAGGTTAACATCCTCCAGGTTGACGTCCACCAGGTTGACGTCCACCAGGTTGACGTCCACCAGGTTAACATCCTCCAGGTTGACGTCCACCAGGTTGACGTCCACCAGGTTAACATCCTCCAGGTTGACGTCCACCAGGTTGACGTCCACCAGGTTGACGTCCACCAGGTTGACGTCCACCAGGTTAACATCCTCCAGGTTGACGTCCACCAGGTTGACGTCCACCAGGTTGACGTCCACCAGGTTGACGTCCCCCAGGTTGATGTCTCCCAATGTTAATTTCCACCAGGTTAACATCCTCCAGGTTGACGTCCACCAGGTTGACGTCCCCCAGGTTGACGTCCCCCAGGTGGATGTCTCCCAATGTTAATGTCCACCAGGTTGACGTCCACCAGGTTGATGTCTTCCAGGTTGACGATCTTCCAGGTTGACGTCCTTTCTGTTGTCTTTCACCCACAGTGTGCGTTTCCAGGTTCCGTTGCTGCGACATCGACACCACGGCGGGTCACGGTCGGATTTGGTGGAAAACCAGGAAGACCTGCTACCAGATTGTTGAGCACAGCTGGTTCGAGTCCTTCATCATCTTCATGATCCTTCTCAGCTCGGGAGCTCTGGTCGGTACCACACGGCTCCATCGTATCTCCTAATATAAAGCAGCTTCTGTCGGACTCTGTGCCGATTTGTTCCAAACGCAACCTAGAGAAAACAAAGTTCCGATGAACTCTGGGTGGTTTTAACGCCACTCAGGGACGATATTTTCCTGATCAGTAAACCCTGAAGTCTGAATAGGGCTTTTTTTTCTCCACATCACACTAGTCAATGCAAGACATCATCAAACAAATCACCGTTATGTTTCCCTCTGATAATATTCAGCTATTTTTAACAAAATCCCTGTTTCTGCTTTTCCTTATAAAAGCAAAATGTTGAATAAATAAAAAATAATGAATAAATGTCAGGACATGATAATTAGAAAGCTTAATTCAAGTAAAAATCATAAAACATCTGTAAAAAACACAGAGGCCAAAAATACATGTTATAAAAAACAAGCAACTAAATGAAATAACTCAACAAAAGATTAAAAAAAAAACAGATTTCCTGCTTTTTTCCTCCATTTTCAGATTATAAAGCTGGAAGCTGCTGAACAGAGAAAATTTGCTCTGGGTTGTCAGATGATCTCAGATGAGCTGCATCCCTCCAAGCTTTTAAAAGTTAGCAGCAAAAACATGAAGCTGTCATTTTCTAATAAACAGGAAGTTTTCCGTACCGCTCAGATATGATGGCGCCTTCTGCTTCCATCCAGGAGGCGGGCGGCTGCGGTTTGAACAAACTGCAGACGCATTAGCAACACCTGATTAACTTGAAAGGAGTCTCAGTAATCCAGGCCAGATTTAATAAATGGATGGATTTCTGTCTGAAGACGGAGGAGGAAGGCGGGCCTTGGTTTTACTGAGCTAAAGTAGCTCATCTTTACAGCATTTATCATATTTAGTAGCATGAAATATAACAGATGGGTGAAAATATGAATCCTATAGAGCGAAGACCATGTGACCTGATAGCGTGACCATCCCTTACCTGGCCTGTGCCATGGCGCCACAAGGGGGTGGCCAAGGCCACCCTGTGCAATGCCCTGGCCACCCCTCTGGCCAGTGAAAATTGTATGTGTCCCTATAGCTACCCTTCTACAGTGGTGCCACCAGTGGCCACTGGCCACCCCACTGGTCACCCAACTGGCCACCCCACTGGTCACCCCACTGGTCACCCCAATGGCCTCCCCACTGACCACCCCACTGGTCACCCCAATGGCTACCCAACTGGCCACCCCTCTGGCCAGTGAAAATTGTCACTATATTTAACTATCCTTCTACAGTGGTGCCACCACTGGCCACCCCACTGGCCACCCCACTGGCCTCCCCACTGGCCTCCCCACTGGCCACCCCAATGGCCACCCCACTGGTCACCCCAATGGCCACCCCAATGGCCTCCCCACTGACCACCCCAGTGGTCACCCCACTGGCCAGTGAAAATTGTATGTGTCACTATATCTAACTACCCTTCTACAGTGGTGCCACCAGTGGCCACTGGTCACCCCACTGGTCACCCCACTGGCCACCCCACTGGCCTCCCCACTGGTCACCCCTCTGGCCAGTGAAAATTGTCACTATATTTAATTACCCTTCTACAGTGGTGCCACCAGTGGCCACTGGTCACCCCACTGGTCACCCCACTGGTCACCCCACTGGCCACCCCACTGGCCTCCCCACTGGTCACCCCAATGGCCACCCCACTGGTCACCCCACTGGCCACCCCAATGGCCACCCCACTGGCCACCCCACTGGCCTCCCCACTGGCCTCCCCACTGGCCACCCCAATGGCCACCCCACTGGCCACCCCACTGGCCTCCCCACTGGCCACCCAAATGGCCACCCCACTGGCCACCCCACTGGTCACCCCACTGGCCACCCCACTGGCCACCCCACTGGTCACCCCAATGGCCACCCCACTGGTCACCCCACTGGCCACCCCACTGGCCACCCCAATGGCCTCCCCACTGGCCACCCCAATGGCCACCCCACTGGTCACCCCAATGGCCACCCCAATGGCCACCCCACTGGCCACCCCAATGGCCACCCCAATGGCCACCCCACTGGCCACCCCACTGGCCACCCCAATGGCCACCCCACTGGCCACCCCACTGGTCACCCCAATGGCCACCCCAAT
The DNA here is from genome assembly GCF_016077235.1 of Cyprinodon tularosa. Lineage (NCBI taxonomy): Eukaryota > Metazoa > Chordata > Actinopteri > Cyprinodontiformes > Cyprinodontidae > Cyprinodon > Cyprinodon tularosa. The sequence continues at coordinate 56,633 of NW_024039299.1, read as the reverse complement.
GGCCACCCCACTGGCCACCCCACTGGCCACCCCAATGGCCACCCCACTGGTCACCCCAATGGCCAACCCACTGGCCACCCCAATGGCCACCCCACTGGCCACCCCAATGGCCACCCCACTGGTCACCCCAATGGCCACCCCAATGGCCACCCCAATGGCCAACCCACTGGCCACCCCACTGGTCACCCCAATGGCCACCCCAATGGCCACCCCAATGGCCACCCCAATGGCCACCCCACTGGCCACCCCACTGGTCACCCCACTGACCACCCCACTGGTCACCCCTCTGGCCAGTGAAAATTGTCACTATATTTAACTATCCTTCTACAGTGGTGCCACCAGTGGCCACTGGCCACCCCACTGGCCACCCCACTGGCCACCCCACTGGCCTCCCCACTGGCCTCCCCACTGGTCACCCCAATGGCCACCCCAATGGCCTCCCCACTGACCACCCCAGTGGTCACCCCACTGGCCAGTGAAAATTGTATGTGTCACTATATCTAACTACCCTTCTACAGTGGTGCCACCAGTGGCCACTGGTCACCCCACTGGTCACCCCACTGGCCACCCCACTGGCCTCCCCACTGGTCACCCCTCTGGCCAGTGAAAATTGTCACTATATTTAATTACCCTTCTACAGTGGTGCCACCAGTGGCCACTGGTCACCCCACTGGTCACCCCACTGGTCACCCCACTGGCCACCCCACTGGCCTCCCCACTGGTCACCCCAATGGCCACCCCACTGGTCACCCCACTGGCCACCCCAATGGCCACCCCACTGGCCACCCCACTGGCCTCCCCACTGGCCTCCCCACTGGCCACCCCAATGGCCACCCCACTGGCCACCCCACTGGCCTCCCCACTGGCCACCCCAATGGCCACCCCACTGGTCACCCCACTGGCCACCCCACTGGTCACCCCAATGGCCACCCCACTGGTCACCCCACTGGCCACCCCACTGGCCACCCCAATGGCCTCCCCACTGGCCACCCCAATGGCCACCCCACTGGTCACCCCAATGGCCACCCCAATGGCCACCCCACTGGCCACCCCAATGGCCACCCCAATGGCCACCCCACTGGCCACCCCAATGGCCACCCCAATGGCCACCCCACTGGCCACCCCAATGGCCACCCCACTGGCCACCCCACTGGTCACCCCAATGGCCACCCCAATGGCCACCCCACTGGCCTCCCCACTGGCCACCCCAATGGCCACCCCACTGGTCACCCCAATGGCCAACCCACTGGCCACCCCAATGGCCACCCCACTGGCCACCCCAATGGCCACCCCACTGGCCACCCCACTGGTCACCCCACTGGTCACCCCAATGGCCACCCCAATGGCCAACCCACTGGCCACCCCACTGGTCACCCCAATGGCCACCCCAATGGCCACCCCAATGGCCACCCCACTGGCCACCCCAATGGCCACCCCACTGGCCACCCCACTGGTCACCCCAATGGCCACCCCAATGGCCACCCCAATGGCCAACCCACTGGCCACCCCACTGGGCACCCCAATGGCCACCCCACTGGTCACCCCAATGGCCACCCCAATGGCCACCCCACTGGCCACCCCACTGGTCACCCCAATGGCCACCCCAATGGCCAACCCACTGGCCACCCCACTGGTCACCCCAATGGCCACCCCAATGGCCACCCCACTGGCCACCCCACTGGCCTCCCCACTGGTCACCCCAATGGTCACCCCACTGGCCACCCCACTGGCCTCCCCACTGGTCACCCCAATGGTCACCCCACTGGCCACCCCAATGGCCACCCCACTGGCCACCCCACTGGCCACCCCAATGGCCACCCCACTGGCCACCCCACTGGTCACCCCAATGGCCACCCCAATGGCCACCCCACTGGCCACCCCACTGGCCTCCCCACTGGCCACCCCAATGGCCACCCCACTGGTCACCCCAATGGCCACCCCACTGGCCACCCCAATGGCCACCCCACTGGTCACCCCAATGGTCACCCCACTGGCCACCCCAATGGCCACCCCACTGGCCACCCCACTGGCCACCCCAATGGCCACCCCACTGGCCACCCCAATGGCCACCCCACTGGTCACCCCAATGGCCACCCCAATGGCCACCCCACTGGCCACCCCAATGGCCACCCCAATGGCCACCCCAATGGCAATGGCCACACAGTTAATTGTAGTAGCATTAGTTTAGCATTTCATTCCATTCTGCACAGCCAGCGATGTAACATTAAAAATTCCACAACAAACCTGACCTGAGGAGTTGTTTACTGAAGTCTTTAAATCATGGCTTTTAGTTCCAGTTTGCCACCCCAAAATTTTTAGTGGCCCCATATGAAACATTTCTGAAGGCGACACTGGGCCTGTGTCCAATGAGAAGACTCCTGGTCTGTAGAATCAAACGGTTTTAGAAAGTTTGACTTTGAGTCTCTCGTCCCTTCAGGCCTTCGAGGACATCTACATCGAGCAGAGAAGGGTCGTCAAGGTGGTGCTGGAATACTCTGACAAAATCTTTACCTACATCTTCATCCTGGAGATGGTGCTCAAATGGCTCGCCTACGGTTTCAAGAAGTACTTCACCAACTACTGGTGCTGGTTGGACTTCCTCATTGTCGATGTAAGATATTCATCCCTCATTCCCAGCTCTGCTTAGTCTTTTACTGCAGCTGGAAAATGCATATAGTGAAAGAACCTGATGCTTTCTGATGAATCCAGCATGTTTAGATTTATGTGATGTGTCTGCATTATGAGTACTTGTGTGTTCCTTGTTCTCGTGAAACGTCATCAGCCTCAGCTCTAGCACTGTTGCAATAAAAATGCAAGACTGAGAACAGACAAAGTCCCCGGATGTTGTTCTAGCCCCTCCCTCTTTACCCAGCATGCATCAGAGCAGACTTGTCCGTTCTCCAGACAGACAGCTGTCCCAGCATGCACTGCAGCAGCAGCTTCCAGGTTAGCGCTCACAGAGCTCAGAGGATTAAGATAAAAGTTCTCTTTTCTGCTGCTGTTGTTCAATAAAAGTACATTTTAGGGTCATTTCAGGCGAGAATATCATACTTTAAGCTTCACTATATGGAACATTTACTGATTTAGGGTGTAATTAAAAAAAAAATTTTAATGTTTAGAGAACCGTAGCAACCATAGGAGCTCCGAGGCTAACCGCAGACAAGCAGCCAGGGCTAACGTTAGCCCGTCTGTAGTGGCCAGGGTTAACGTTAGCCCGTCTGCAGCGGCCAGGGCTAACGTTAGCCCGTCTGCAGCAGCCAGGGCTAACGTTAGCCCGTCTGTAGCAGCCAGGGCTAACGTTAGCCCGTCTGCAGCAGCCAGGGCTAACGTTAGCCCGTCTGCAGCGGCCAGGGTTAACGTTAGCCCGTCTGCAGCGGCCAGGGCTAACTTTAGCCCATCTGCAGCGGCCAGGGCTAACATTAGCCCGTCTGCAGCAGCCAGGGCTAACGTTAGCCCGTCTGCAGCAGCCAGGGCTAACATTAGCCCATCTTCAGCGGCCAGGGCTAACAATAGCCTGTCTGCAGCAGCCAGGGCTAACATTAGCCCATCTTCAGCGGCCAGGGCTAACATTAGCCTGTCTGCAGCAGCCCTCTGTCTGCATAGCCGTGTGTGAAGGACCGCTGGCTCTGATGACGAGTTTTTTGTTTTATTTGAAAAATGTTAATTTGATTTGTGTTTATCTGACTGTGTTCATTATTATTCCCCCAATAAATGTCATAATTTATTATTATCTAGAAACTATTAATAACAGGAGGTGAAATGCAGCTCCAGACTAGCTTTGAATGTGATGATGTCATCAGTACGCTTCTTCCAGTTCTCCCAGAGTCCAGACTTTCCTGGGTTCTAGTCAAGAACGGACTTCTTGAGAACACGAGTCCGTATTCACGTTCTAGTGAGTTGAGAATCGGCCGACCTTTCTTCAGGGAACAGGAGGAAATCCATGTCACGTGTCTTAAGAAAAGTTTTTTAGGTATAATAATGATGAAGTCAACCAAAGAAGTAAAACCCAACCGATGCAAACAATGAACACGCTGCTGAAGTGACCCAGCGTCCTGCTGACTGTGCTTGAAACACATTTGTCCGCTCTCTGCCGCTCCCTTGGCGTTTACCATCCAGGCGTCTCCAGAAATGACGGCTCATGTTGTGACGTTTTAATCTGCAGCGGCAGGATCGCTGTGAATCACTCACATCCCAGCATGAGGAACCAGAGAGGAGAGCAGGATCGCTCTGCTTTATTGTTAGATAGATTTAATCTGTGGCTGCTCACTATAACGAGTCAATCAGCTAAACATGAAGACAGAACAAAGTTATAATCTGACATGTCGACATTTCACACAGATTTTTATTTAAGGAAACTCTTTAAAAGTAGTTTAATGTCTGCAATTAGTCCAAATATTTTGATGTCTTAAGTTAGATAGTATTAGTTAAATAATAGATGACTTAAGGAAATCCAGGGTTGTCGATATTTGAACATTTCACTGTCATTGATAGCCTTCAAAATGAGGCTGACTTGAAGAATAGTGGCTCCATGCTTTTCTTGTTGAGTCTCAGGTCACCGGATTTACAGGCTGTTTTTATGGAAAGAAGTAGAAATCTTAGGAAGTTCCTTTGTGGGTCTTCCAAAAACGTTAAAATCAATCCACTGGACTTTGTTTTCAAGTTTGAAGACGTTTCTCTTCCATCCAGGAAGATCTTTCAGTCCAAAATGTCAGAAATAGCGTTTAGTTCCAGGTTTTATCCAGCAGCCCAACAAAGCCTGGTTTTAGTTTAGAAAACATGCAAATAGAAACGGATGAACGGGTCCCCCCCTTTGGAATGGGGGTCGTTTGGCTTCTTTGTTAGCCTGCAATGCCCCATACCTAACAAAGCTGAGCATAGCTAACAAAGCTGAGCATACCTAACAAAAGAAGCCAAATGACCCTCATTCCAAAGGGGGGGACCCGTTCTTCCGTTTCTATAATTTATTATTATATTATATTATATTATTGAAAACACTGATCATTTATTGAACAGGATGTAATAAATTCATACAGTAGTAGCCATTCAAAATTTCCCCACTTTCCATGGCTGTTCCTTGGCTAGTCCTTGGCTAGTCCTTGGCTAGTCCTTGGTTTGTCCTTGGCTAGTCCTTGGCTAGTCCTTGGCTGGTCCTTGGTTGGTCCTTGGCTAGTCCTTGGCTAGTCCTTGGCTGGTCCTTGGCTGGTCCTTGGCTATTCCTTGGTTGGTCCTTGGCTAGTACTTGGCTAGTCCTTGGCTAGTCCTTGGCTGGTCCTTGGCTAGTCCTTGGTTGGTCCTTGGCTAGTCCTTGGTTGGTCCTTGGCTAGTCCTTGGCTAGTCCTTGGTTGTTCCTTGGCTGTCCTTGGCTACTCCCCTAAAATTCCTTTTTGAAAATAACTCTTAATTGAAACCACTGATCATTTATTGAACAGGATGTAATAAATTCATACAGTAGTAGCCATTCAAAATTTCCCCACTTTCCATGGCTGTTCCTTGGCTAGTCCTTGGCTGTTCCTTGGCTAGTCCTTGGCTGGTCCTTGGCTGGTCCTTGGCTAGTCCTTGGCTAGTACTTGGCTGAGCCTTGGCTAGTCCTTGGTTGGTCCTTGGCTAGTCCTTGGCTGTTCCTTGGCTGGTCCTTGGCTAGTCCTTGGCTGGTCCTTGGCTGGTCCTTGGCTAGTCCTTGGCTGGTCCTTGGCTAGTCCTTGGCTGTTCCTTGGCTACTACCCTAAAATTCCTTTTTTAATATAACTCTTAATTGAAAACTCGGATCATTTATTGAACAGTATGCAATAATTTCATATTTAAAGTACTTTCAGAAGTCATAATTCTGAATAAAACCAGACTTTTCCTTTAATACATGCATCGGATGGAGAGTTTTATGTAGAACCCACCTTCACCTGCCGCTGACCTTTGAACTGTGTGACCTGTAGATCTCAGTGCTGGGCTACCTGGCCCACTTCATCCCGGTGAACCAGGTTACCACCCTGCGGGTACTGAGGACGTTCAGAGCCCTCCGTCCTCTCCGAGCCGTGTCCCGCTTCGCTGGTATCAGGGTAAGAACCAGCTGAACTCAGCCGCGGCTGACCAGGGCCGAGACCTGCTGAGGTTCTGTAGGGTTTTTAGAGAAGGTTGTTCCTGGCTGTGATTGGAGGAAATATTTCAGGAAGTTTGGATTCAGCTGTGGTGCCTGAATATCTACTGATGAAACAATCTGGTAAACCTCTAAAATTCACCGAAGCTCAGAGTTTTTTTCTTCTGATTTGGACCCAAAGAATCTATAAATGTAAAACATCATGTAGGTCAATAGTAGTTGGTGAAATATTTCCTCCTCTCTGAGGCCGAAGGTCTCAGACTCGTCCGTTCAAAGCTCTCAGTGAGCACAGACTCTAGATCTATCTGATCTATTTCCCACCTTCAGCTCTTCTTGGATGCCTGCAGTAACACCACATCCTTGTTTCACAGGTGGGAGCACTAACATGACATCATTCTCTCACCTCTTTTCTCTTCAGCAGGACGCTGCTGTCGCTGGTAATGAAACCCCTCCCTCTCAAAGTTCCTTAGAATAGACGTTAACCTTCCTCCTTCTCTTCTTTCCCCTTCCTCTTCCTCCTGCCTCTCTCTTTCCTGCTCCTCCTCCCTTCCCCTCTCGCTCCTCCAGGTTTCATTGGTCAGTTTGGTGGCCAACACGTTGGGTTATTCTGACCTGGCAGCCATCAAATCCCTGCGGACGCTGCGGGCCCTGCGGCCCCTCAGAGCCCTCTCCAGATTTGAAGGCATGAGGGTAAGAGTCAGTATTAATCAGAGCAAACACACCTGAGCACCTCTACGGTCTAAGACACCAGAAGTTAGACTAAGATCCTTAGAAACGTTTCCCTCAGTGGCCGTTTTAACCGTTTCATATCATTAACATTATTTACAGTAATAGCCTTTCAAAATTTCCCCTCTTTCCTTGGCTAGTCCTTGGCTAGTCCTTGGCTGGTCCTTGGCTGGTCCATGGCTGGTCCTTGGCTAGTCCATGGCTGGTCCTTGGCTGGTCCTTGGCTGGTCCATGGCTAGTCCTTGGCTGATCCTTGGCTAGTCCTTGGCTGGTCCTTGGCTGGTCCATGGCTAGTCCTTGGCTGGTCCTTGGCTAGTCCTTGGCTGGTCCTTGGCTGGTCCATGGCTGGTCCATGGCTAGTCCTTGGCTGGTCCTTGGCTGGTCCATGGCTGGTCCATGGCTAGTCCTTGGCTGGTCCTTGGCTGGTCCATGGCTGGTCCATGGCTAGTCCTTGGCTGGTCCTTGGCTGGTCCATGGCTGGTCCATGGCTAGTCCTTGGCTGGTCCTTGGCTGGTCCATGGCTGGTCCATGGCTAGTCCTTGGCTGGTCCTTGGCTGGTCCATGGCTGGTCCATGGCTAGTCCTTGGCTGGTCCTTGGCTGGTCCATGGCTGGTCCATGGCTAGTCCTTGGCTGGTCCTTGGCTGGTCCTTGGCTGGTCCATGGCTGGTCCATGGCTAGTCCTTGGCTGGTCCTTGGCTGGTCCATGGCTGGTCCATGGCTAGTCCTTGGCTGGTCCATGGCTAGTCCTTGGCTGGTCCTTGGCTGGTCCATGGCTGGTCCATGGCTAGTCCTTGGCTGGTCCATGGCTAGTCCTTGGCTGGTCCATGGCTGGTCCTTGGCTGGTCCATGGCTAGTCCATGGCTGGTCCATGGCTAGTCCTTGGCTAGTCCTTGGCTGGTCCTTGGCTGGTCCATGGCTAGTCCTTGGCTGGTCCATGGCTGGTCCTTGGCTGGTCCATGGCTAGTCCATGGCTGGTCCATGGCTAGTCCTTGGCTAGTCCTTGGCTGGTCCTTGGCTGGTCCATGGCTAGTCCTTGGCTGGTCCATGGCTAGTCCTTGGCTAGTCCTTGGCTGGTCCTTGGCTGGTCCATGGCTAGTCCATGGCTGGTCCATGGCTAGTCCTTGGCTAGTCCTTGGCTGGTCCTTGGCTGGTCCATGGCTAGTCCTTGGCTGGTCCTTGGCTGGTCCATGGCTGGTCCATGGTTAGTCCTTGGCTGGTCCTTGGCTGGTCCATGAGTAGACCAGTGGCTGGAAGTTGGAAGGGATTTAGCTGCTATTCGACTGGCTATTGACCAGGAAGGGCCGTTTTGAATGGCTGCTACTGTGAACCTCTGGTTGGTTGACTGGATGAAGAAGCTGCTTTGTGACAGGAACAGACATCCACCTTTAGAGCAGCCATTAGACGATTATCCTCCTATCCTCTGATGAATGATGAATAATCTGATGAATAATCTGAGCCCATATTATAAATAGATCAAGTCCAAGTCACTGATGTTCTGGGCCCAGAGGAATCAGTGGTGCTCAGGTGTGTTGGAAATGTCTTTCTTTTTTAATCTGGTCACCTTCTCCTGAACACCTCCAACCTTCCTTCCCATCTTCTCGTGTCCAGATGTTCTTCATTTATTCACATGTCTCACTCTAACCTGAACGTTTCTTCTGAAAACCCAGAAACTTCCGGCTGTTTTATTCTCTCTGTGTTTTTCCGTCAGTATTACTGAAACCTGGAAGAAGATGTAAATAATCTGAACCAGCAGCTGCTCATCAGTTCAGCTTAAATTAGAGAACAAACTCAGTTTATTTGGAGACATCAGCATCGATCTAATCTGGTGTCGAATTTAACCTTTTAAAGATAAAGGAGCCGTTTGGTTCTGGAATCTCTCTGTGTTTTTATTTCCATTAACAGAGAAATAAATTAATTCTATTTAACGTTGATTTTTCCCACTAGAGAAACAAAACTAATCAGATGTTTCAGGGAGTTCTGCACTGAGACACTGAGACAGGTGCATTATGGGTAGAAATGATTGTTTTTAATTAATCTCTCTTTAATTGAGTGGTTTTGTTGCATATTTTCTGTCAGTCAGGATGTTTTTTTTATTATCTTAAACTGTTTCCTGGAATCTGATCAGATTAACTGGTTTAGTTTATTGATCTTCTGCTCCAGTTTAAGCTTAATCCTAAATCAGCTCCATCCTTTAGCAGCTCAGATGATCCTCGTCTCTTTTCTTCCTACTGTGAATCTAAAAGGTGAAGATTTTTAATCATTCGAAGTCCTCTGCTGTGACCCGCCTCCATGTCTTCCAACCTTCATTGTTCATTTCATGTCCTGCTTCTTCTCAGCATGAACCGCCAGTTTGATGGTCAGGTGGACAGTTGGTCACCACACCTACAGTACGTCACATGGAGTAAATATGGCAGCGTGTTGATCTACAGACCGCTGCGTCGGCCATGTTGGGTTCCTGTCACACCTTGCTGATTTAAGGCTGATTTATACTCAGAAACCAGGTCGTCTGTGTGTGTTGCAGTGAACCTAGATAAGCCCCGCCCCTTCCGCAGACACTCTGCTGCTCCTCTCCAAAATTATAGGTGACTGCAGACAGGAGGCCTCTGATTGGTCAAATCTGCTCTACATTATGCGTATTTCCTGTTTGGTTCCTTACCGGCTTTTTTTGTTTGTCTGACCGCCATGGTGGAAGACTAGCCTGACGTAGTCCGACTCAATTCTAGTCAGAATGAGTCTGATTCTGCTCCATAGAGCTGTGATTATGGGGCGTGTTTCCAACGAACCAGGAAAAAAAATGCCTCTGCACTCAATTGGATAGACCTACAACCAATAAGAGCAACGGAGTGCGGGACGTATGTTAAGCGACGCATAGTTGTTGTCAACAAAAATCAAAGCGTGCAGTTGCACGCCTAGAATAAGAAGATGAGCCTTGATCGCGTTTCTCTGTTCCTCTTTTAAAATTAATTTGCTGTCGATATCTTCTAGAACAGACCTAATAGCAGAATCTACTCACCTCAACTCTCCAGCGGCAGCCATTGTTGTTGTCACCCAAGCGCGCTTTGGTCACATGGTTGATTATGTTACTGTTGATCATCTGTCCATCATCGTATAAAGCCCGCCCTGACAATTTGATTGGCCCGCCAGATATTGTGTGAGCATACTCGCGCTACTACTGACCAATGCCAGACCGAACTTCCCGACCTCAAACGTTGTGGGCGGGACTAAGTTCGGAATGGCACCCAGGCTAGTGGAAAACGGCTGGTGAAGATGGAGCAGCTAGCATAGCGAGGTGTGCGATAATGCTGGGACCCTTTTTTCACCTGATCCCCGCTCTTTTTGACCCTCATGTCCCTCCATTGTCGCACAAACTTGCCCCCACTTCCTCGCCGCCTCGGCCGTATCTAGACCCACAGCTAGTTCCGGATTGGCCCTCTGGCGTTTTGGCGTGGAATAACATAGCGCAGACCAAGCTTCAATATTGGGCATAAACCAAAAATATCTGCGACACGCTGCTGGGGGACGATAACCAGAAGGCTTGGACTGGTAATCTGTCCCTAACCCTAACTGACTATGTTTTTACTCCCACGGTAATGCGGAACAAAGAGTTTTTCTTTTCCACTAAATATGGGTAAGCTACTTATATTTCTAAATACGGACGATTCCGTTTTTCAAGCGACTGAATTTCAAAATTTAAAACATGTTTGATTTTCTCCCCATCTTACGATTCTAAAAGCAGTGATGAGATTAACAGATTAGGATAAATCAGTCCTGATAAATCCAGGTTCTAGTTAGAAATGAATCTTTTCTGATCATCCAGTGACTGATCTGAGGACGCCTGACTCCACCTGACCATCAAACCCTGTGCGTTCTCCTAAGCCGCAGGCCGAGCCAGGCGGTAATCGGTGCGTTTTGTGTTCAGGTGGTGGTGAACGCTCTGATCGGCGCCATCCCCTCCATCATGAACGTGCTGCTGGTCTGCCTCATCTTCTGGCTCATCTTCAGCATCATGGGCGTCAACCTGTTTGCCGGAAAGTTCGGCCGCTGCGTCAACCGCACCGGCTACATCTACGAGGCCTCCCTCATCAACAACAAGTCCGAGTGCGAGGCCTCCAACGACACCTCGCAGCACTACTGGACCAAAGTCAAGGTCAACTTTGACAACGTCGGCGCCGGATACCTGGCTCTGCTGCAAGTGGTAAGCCTCGGCCTTCCTTTAAACCGCCGCCATGACGGGTTTTCATGATGCGTTTGATTCTCTGGTCTATTTCAGCCCGACTGTCGGTGTTTTTACCCGATTTAAAACATGTTTATCAGAACCAAGCAGCTAGACGAGCTAAAGGCTCAGAAGGAAAAATAGTTCTGCAACAGAAAGTCTTTGATTTGGTTTAAATGTTTAGACATTTATGAAGCAAGTATTTTTCCACTTTATAAACATTTATAAACTTAAAATAACATAAAATCCATAAACAAACTGCTGCTTTCCAAGCTAAAATAAGCTCCAGTGCCTTTTCTGAGCTGTAGTTTTTTCCAGCCTCAGGGCTTATATTAAAACAAAATCATCTCCAAAGCTCCATTGTTAGCCATTAGCAGCTAACTGCTAGCATTGATCCTCTCTGTGTCGCAGGTCGGTAACACGGCTCCCCTTCATATAACCTCGCCACGTCTAGCCTTGTTTCTAACTTTATCTCATTTGCTGCAAAGCCACTGAAAAAAAAGTTAACTGATTTTTACATTTTATTTCAGTTTGATATGGGAAAAAAGTCAGAATTCTGACTTTAATTTCAGAATTCTGACTTTTTTTATTGTCAGAATTCTGACAATAAAAATTTTGACTTTTTTCCCATGTTAAACTGAAATAAAATTTAAAAATCTGTTAACTTTTTTTTTTCCAGTGGCCCTAATCCTCTTCCATACCAAACAGCTCATATGATTTTAACCAATAACAGCAGGACTCAATAAAATCAGAATTCTGATCGAATTCTGACAATAAAGAAAGACAGAATTTGGAGAAAAAAGTCAGAATTCTGACTTTTTTCCCATATTAAACTGAAATAAAATTAAAACATCTGTTAACTTTTATTTTTTTTCCAGTGGCCCTAATCCTCTTCCGTACCAAACAGCTCACATGGTTTTAACCAATAACAGCAGGACTCTAGGAGGCGTAATATCGCTCTACTCGCTGCGTCATTGGCTGTCAGGCATGGAGTGTTTGTTAGACTTCAGCGGCTGTCCCTGACTCTAATCGAGTCAGAAAAAAAACACTTTTGTCCTGTAGGTTAGAAGACGATGTAAATAAAACGTACCAAATATCGCAGACTAACAACCGAGGAAATAAGTATTAGGAAGTAAATATTAGCAAGATGCTAAGCATTAGCTATGACCAGCTAACTTTTCTCATGTCAAAAAAACCCTGATGTTATGTGACGATTTGTTCATCATGGAATATTTTTATTACGAATTACTGGATTACTTTTAATCTCTGAACCCTTATGAAAGGATGGAATATAAACAATTCCAGATTGGTTTTTTATTCCAGACGCCTTCAAAGGTAGGTTGACGTATTTATGGCTTACCATGCTGCTATATCTGTGTTAATTGTGCTTTAATGCCCGCTGCATCCATAAAATGAACTTGGTGTTTGAATTATGGAGAATCTAAGTTTTCCAGCAATGTCTAACGTGTCCATAGTGGTCGACAAAGTGAAACTTAAGTTTTAAAGGAAAATTCCAGTCAGCAAGGATCAATCAGTCAATGGATCATCTTTACAAGCTAAATCAATGGGAACTACTAGACACATCTGCAATCAACAACAATTATTGAAGATTTCCAGAGGACTTCACCATTGAAATTCACCAGAGCTATAGTGAAACTGACAATGCAATGAATGATGCAACACTTTTACAGTTGCCTTTTGTATCTATGCTTCTTTTTCTACGTCTGCTTCTGTCTCCTTGAACCCCAGTGGGCCTCAGCAGATGGCCGCTCACACTGAGCCTGGTTCTGCTGGAGGTTTCTTCCTGTTCAAAGGGAGTTTTTCCTCTCCACTGTCGCTACAAGCATGCTTAGTGTGAGTTTTTGGCCCTTTTGGAACTTTAAATCAATCTGGATGATCTGGTGAACTGGAAAGTGACCTGAGATGACATGATGTGAATTGGAGCTATAGAAATAAACTGAATAGAATTGATCAGGATGTAATAATTTCATATTTAAAGTACTTTCAGACGTTTGAATTCTGAATATGAGCGACTTTTCCTTTAAGAAGCGGCCAAAGCAGCAGTTATCAATAATAAACTGCATATTATCAGTCGTAAGAAGAAAGTAGAGGAGGCTCAGCCTGACTGATAACGGCTAATAACGGTCATTTAAAGGTTGATCAGATCCAAAATGGGTGAAATAAACCAGGATTTATCTTTAACCCAATCAACTTTCTCCTGAAATAAAAGATCTTCTCATGTCAAACTAATTTGTAGAAAATAAGATCAGATCCAGGTAAAACCAGAGGAAACAGGGCGGCGTGGGAGTAATGGCGGCTGTAAGGGCGGTCTCTTGCCTCCTGCCCGCCACATGTGTTTAAAGGTCAGTTCCAGAGCAGCTGGAGGCCGCCTGCAGCCTCGCCGTCATTCAGAAGGTCACCTTTAAGTTAGAATAGGGAGAGACAGCAGCTCCCACACGGCCGTGGAGAAAGTCTGGGGCTCCTGATTCAGACTCCGGGTTCCGCAGAGAAAAACTCAACAGGAAGTGTCCGAACCTCTAAAGTTCAGCTTCGCTGCATTCAGCGTCCAGCCGCCCACCTGCTCCTGCAAGACCTGAGAGGGAAACGGGCTGTAGACGCGTCACAGCGGCGCTTCCTCCTGCTTCCTCATCATCTTTGCCTTCAGAGGGGGAAACTAACCCTGAAATCCCACGTCCTCCACGCCGCTATAGCTGTTAAATTCATAGTCAAATTAACGGATTTAATATGACAGATTAAAATAATCCCCATCAGCGTCCAGCATGTGTTCAGTTTTTGTTTTGGATTTTTGTAATAACTAGGATCAAACAAAACTGTTTTTATGATCTATGTAACTCATCATTTCTTTTGACTGGATTTGATTAAACTTTTAAGCCTCTCGGTATAAAATAAATATTTTGATTTAGATGAGAAATCTGCTTCCTGGTCTGTAGAAGTAATAATAGTTTGTATCCAATTATTTAATTTAATTTGGGGAATTTTTAAGAATTATTCTATAATTAGTAGCTACCAATCCATCGTTACAGTATTTTAATTTGAAAAACCGGATTTTCTCAACATTATTTTTCCTGTTTGATGTGATTTTAACTGCGGATCTTGACCTGGACGGAACGGAGCAAAAAAGAAGCTCTTTTTTAGATAGGAAGAATGTTATTTTATAGGGATGCACGATATTGCGATTTTGGCCGATATCCGATATCCGATATTTTAAAACTCATGTAGCCGATAACCGATATCGATACCGATGTTAAAGCTGGACAAAAATAAGTAGTCATTGAAAATAGCAGCTTTGTTATCCATTTCTGACACTTTGAAAAATAATATACTCAAATATATTTTCATATGCTGATATCAAATAGATTTTTAAAAACGCGGTATCGATCTATTTTACTTTCAAAATCTGGTGAAATTTCATGGTTCTGTTACAAACTCTCGTGATATTTTGCAAATTCTTGTGAGATTTTGTTAGTAAAATAGATTGATACCGCGTCAATATATCAACATATAAAAATATGGCAACATTTTGTGAATTTTCGGGGGATTTCGTAGCATAACGATGACATATAGCAATATTTCATTAGTAAAAGAGATTGATATGGTGTTTTTAAATGGCAATATATCAGCATATGAAGATATTGGGATATTTTAATGGATCAATATTTTTTCCCTCGTCTTTAGAAGTTTTTAAGTCTGTAAAAAATAAGTTTTTGAGGAAGAAGAAGAAGTAGTATTTTATTTTATTTTTTTTTAGACTTTAGAAACGCAGAAGCTGATCAAATATCGGGTTAAATACCGATGTCCGATATTCAGTTTTAAGGCCGATACCGATAGGGGGCCGATTATATCCTGCATCCCTATTATTTTACATATCTGAATTGTTCATTTTGACTTGGAAGAAATGTATTTGAGACATCTCGAATATATAGTCAGTCAAGTTATTAAATGTCAAAATGGCCTGCCATAGGTATCCTCCTTTAACAACAGTTTCTCTGACATTGCTGATGTGTTACCCTCATTCTACAGGAGGAGCAACCTCCACCCCAGTGTGGGGTTCATTTTGGAGAC
The DNA here is from genome assembly GCF_016077235.1 of Cyprinodon tularosa. Lineage (NCBI taxonomy): Eukaryota > Metazoa > Chordata > Actinopteri > Cyprinodontiformes > Cyprinodontidae > Cyprinodon > Cyprinodon tularosa. Next base: position 41,522 of record NW_024039299.1, on the reverse strand, counting down.
ACTTTCTGATTATTTTCTATCAGTTTTTTTGTTTATTTAATGTTTTTTATGTTTTAATGACAGAGATAAGTTAGATCTCTTTATTTTCTCTTTAAAATGAACAAAATACCAACAGGATTCCTTCATATCCTCTTTTCCACCTCTTCTCTCCTCTTTTTTTCCGCCCACCTCAGGCGTCCTGAGAGCCTCCAATCAATCAGCCTCTAAAAAGCTTTTATTTTTAGAGACTTGAGTCGGTAGTGGAGGTATTGCTGTAAACTGGGGGGGATTAAATTACAGGTACAGTTAGAAAAAACAGGATCTAAGAATAAAAGAAAGACAGGAGGGCGGGGAAGTTTGTGGAAAGGAGAAACAGAATTCGTGAGGCTTAAAGATAAAAAAGGAAGGATCTAGAAATCAGAATGACTTCATTAAACAAATTGAAGCAGGAGAGACGGGATATTGAAGATCTTGAGCTGCTCTTCACAAACAGAGGAGGAGAACAAAGCAGGGCAAAGTGTGGATGAGCTGCCAGTAAATTAGACCTTAAGAGTTGTTCTGAAGCGGTTGCCTTGGTAACGTGTCTCTCAGCACATGGCATCACGTTGCTGTCGGACGGAGCGACGTCAGCGGGGGAAACCTGTCCATTAGCGTCCTGAGAGGTTTCAGGATGCAGCTTTTATGCGTATCGCTGCTTTTTTCAGCCATCTGCTCACTTTCCAGGAATTCAGAGAGCGATTAAAAAAAAAAAAATCTTTTTTGTATTTTAAGAAGTTTTATGGAAAAAAACTGCAATTCAATTCTACTCAATTTATTTCTATAGCTCCAACCAATCCAGTCAGATTGATTCAAAGTTTTCTATCTAAGGAAAACCAGCTGATTGCATCGACTCATTGACTCTTCAGCAATCCCTCACACTAAGCATGCTTGTAGCGACAGTGGAGAGGAAAAACTCCCTTTGAACAGGAAGAAACCTCCAGCAGAACCAGGCTCAGTGTGAGCGGCCATCTGCTGAGGCCCACTGGGGTTCAAGGAGACAGAAGCAGACATAGAAAAAGAAGCATAGATACAAAAGGCAACTGTAAAAGAGAAGATTATTTTTTGAATGAATACGTTAGAAACTTGGACGTGACAGCAGTCATTGACTACCTGCTGCTTTATCTGCTGTTCTGAAGCCAAAGGTGGTTCGGAACATGCAGGTGTCGGCCGGTTCTGACCCGGATGAGACCATCAGCTCAGCTTCCATAGGGAGAACATTCTGGGACAGTTCTTCTGGATTTACATCAGCATCCTGATGTGGTCCAGGCTGCAGCCAGGGTGCTGCTTGATGTAGTCTGTGTGATATGAGCCTCTATGCCTGTTACCATTTTAAATGATAACTGGCCTGCATCTGTACGGCACTTAATACAGTCCAAGGAGGCTTTACAGTAGTAGCCATTCAAAAATGTCCCCACTTTCCTTGGCTGGCCCTTGGCTGCTCCTTTACTGGCCCTTTTTTTGGTCATTGGCTGGTCCTTGGTTGGTCCTTGGTTGGTCCTTTGTTCGCCCTTGGCTGGTCCTTGGTTGGTCCTTTGTTCGCCCTTGGCTGCTCCTTTACTGGCCCTTTTTTTGGTCATTGGCTGGCCCTTGGCTAGTCTTTGGCTGGTCCTTGGCTGGCCCTTGGTTGATCCTTGTTTGGTCCAAGGCTGGTCCTTTTCTGGTCATTGGCTGGCCCTTGGCTAGTATTTGGCTGGTCCTTGGCTGGTCCTTGGCCGGCCCTTGGTTGGTCCTTTTCTGGTCCTTGGCTGGCCCTTGGTTGATCCTTTTCTGGTCCTTGGATGGTCCTTTTCTTGTCCTTGGCTGGCCCTTGGTTGGTCCTTTTCTGGTCCTTGGCTGGCCCTTGGTTGGTCCTTTTCTGGTCCTTGGATGGTCATTTTCTTGTCCTTGGCTGGCCCTTGGTTGGTCCTTTTCTGGTCCTTGGCTGGCCCTTGGTTGATCATTTTCTGGTCCTTAGCTGGTATTTGGCTAGTCTTTGGCTGGTCCTTGGCTGGCCCTTGGTTAATCCTTTTCTGGTCCTTGGGTGGTCCTTTTCTGTCCTTGTTTGGTGCTTGGCTAGTCTTTGGCTGGTCCTTGGCTGGTCCTTTTCCGGTCCTTGGCTGGTCCTTTTCTTGTCCTTGGCTGGTCCTTTGCTAGTCTTTGGCTGGTCCTTGACTGGCCCTTGGTTGATCATTTTCTGGTCCTTAGCTGGTATTTGGCTAGTCTTTGGCTGGTCCTTGGCTGGCCCTTGGTTGGTCCTTTTCTGGTCCTTGGCTGGTCCTTTTCTGGTCCTTGGCTGGCCCTTGTTTGATCCTTTTCTGGACCTTGGATGGTCCTTTTCTTGTCCTTGGCTGGCCCTTGTTTGATCCTTTTCTTGTCCTTGGCTGGTCCTTGGCTGGCCCTTGTTTGATCCTTTTCTGGTCCTTGGCTGGTCCTTTTCTTGTCCTTGGCTGGTCCTTTTCTTGTCCTTGGCTGGTCCTTGGCTAGTCTTTGGCTGGTCCTTGACTGGCCCTTGGTTGATCCTTTTCTGGTCCTGGGTTGGTCCTTGGCTGGTCCTTTTCTGGTCCTTGGCTGGCCCTTGGTTGATCCTTTTCTGGTCCTTGGCTGGCCCTTGGTTGATCCTTTTCTGGTCCTTGGTTGATCCTTGACTGGTCCCCTATAATTCCTTTTTAATCATCAATCTTTATACTAAAATATTATGTCTGTAATGATTTGTGGACATTAAGATCTATAGAGCAGCGCCATCTCCTGGTCAGACCCTGTAATTCAGTGAAAGGATGGAGTCAGAGTAGAAATAAATGTTGGGTTCATGGAGGGGATTTTGCTGGGAGTTGCAGGGAAGTTGGCTGCCATTCCATTTGCGTTTGGTTGTGAAGGGCGGTTTTGAATGTCTGCTGCTGTAATATCTTAACGTCTGTAGGATTGGTGTGGCTCCACCTGAAGCCAGCAGAGATCAGTCTGAATTTAGTGATGCTGGCTCATCTTTTCTTAGACGATCAGCTCCAGCTGTGTTTTTGCTAACGCCAATGTAATTCTAATACAGTTTGACATCCATTTGGCACAAGTTGCAAACATCCAGGCTAACCCCCATTTATGCTAAGCTATGAGCTACGCAGCAAAAATGTTGCCATGATAACTGATCAGGATTTACAGGATGGCGTGGGGCCAACATTCATTTCAGTTCCATTCAGAACACAGCAAATATAAAAGACATCTCTGCTACAGAAAAATGATCTTAGCGTCTAAATATTCAATTGTTTCATTAAACATTACCTTCAAAACCTTTTTATAAATAAGTGAATATTTTTATACGTTTGTAAATCTGTACTTAAACACTAGATCAATAACTGGACTGCATTTATTAGCCTAGATAATCAAAACGTAATGATGAAATATTAAATGCATCAAATGTGATTAGAAGGGAGTTACTATTAATGTTGTTCCTCCTCAGAGCTGCTGATGTATAGAAGGTGCTGCAGACCTTGGAGCTCCTCAGAGCTGCTGATGTATAGAAGGTGCTGCAGACCTTAGAGCTCCTCAGAGCTGCTGATGTATAGAAGGTGCTGCAGACCTTGGAGCTCCTCAGAGCTGCTGATGTATAGAAGGTGCTGCAGACCTTGGAGCTCCTCAGAGCTGCTGATGTATAGAAGGTGCTGCAGACCTTGGAGCTCCTCAGAGCTGCTGATGTATAGAAGGTGCTGCAGACCTTGGAGCTCCTCAGAGCTGCTGATGTATAGAAGGTGCTGCAGACCTTAGAGCCCCTCAGAGCTGCTGATGTATAGAAGGTGCTGCAGACCTTAGAGCTCCTCAGAGCTGCTGATGTATAGAAGGTGCTGCAGACCTTGGAGCTCCTCAGAGCTGCTGATGTATAGAAGGTGCTGCAGACCTTGGAGCTCCTCAGAGCTGCTGATGTAGAGAAGGTGCTGCAGACCTTAGAGCCCCTCAGAGCTGCTGATGTATAGAAGGTGCTGCAGACCTTGGAGCTCCTCAGAGCTGCTGATGTATAGAAGGTGCTGCAGACCTTGGAGCTCCTCAGAGCTGCTGATGTATAGAAGGTGCTGCAGACCTTAGAGCTCCTCAGAGCTGCTGATGTATAGAAGGTGCTGCAGACCTTGGAGCTCCTCAGTGCTGCTGATGTATAGAAGGTGCTGCAGACCTTGGAGCTCCTCAGAGCTGCTGATGTATAGAAGGTGCTGCAGACCTTAGAGCCCCTCAGAGCTGCTGATGTATAGAAGGTGCTGCAGACCTTGGAGCTCCTCAGAGCTGCTGATGTATAGAAGGTGCTGCAGACCTTAGAGCTCCTCAGAGCTGCTGATGTATAGAAGGTGCTGCAGACCTTAGAGCTCCTCAGAGCTGCTGATGTATAGAAGGTGCTGCAGACCTTGGAGCTCCTCAGAGCTGCTGATGTATAGAAGGTGCTGCAGACCTTAGAGCTCCTCAGAGCTGCTGATGTATAGAAGGTGCTGCAGACCTTGGAGCTCCTCAGAGCTGCTGATGTATAGAAGGTGCTGCAGACCTTGGAGCTCCTCAGAGCTGCTGATGTATAGAAGGTGCTGCAGACCTTAGAGCTCCTCAGAGCTGCTGATGTATAGAAGGTGCTGCAGACCTTGGAGCTCCTCAGAGCTGCTGATGTATAGAAGGTGCTGCAGACCTTAGAGCTCCTCAGAGCTGCTGATGTATAGAAGGTGCTGCAGACCTTGGAGCTCCTCAGAGCTGCTGATGTATAGAAGGTGCTGCAGACCTTGGAGCTCCTCAGAGCTGCTGATGTATAGAAGGTGCTGCAGACCTTGGAGCTCCTCAGAGCTGCTGATGTATAGAAGGTGCTGCAGACCTTAGAGCTCCTCAGAGCTGCTGATGTATAGAAGGTGCTGCAGACCTTGGAGCTCCTCAGAGCTGCTGATGTATAGAAGGTGCTGCAGACCTTAGAGCTCCTCAGAGCTGCTGATGTATAGAAGGTGCTGCAGACCTTGGAGCTCCTCAGAGCTGCTGATGTATAGAAGGTGCTGCAGACCTTGGAGCTCCTCAGAGCTGCTGATGTATAGAAGGTGCTGCAGACCTTAGAGCTCCTCAGAGCTGCTGATGTATAGAAGGTGCTGCAGACCTTGGAGCTCCTCAGAGCTGCTGATGTATAGAAGGTGCTGCAGACCTTAGAGCTCCTCAGAGCTGCTGATGTATAGAAGGTGCTGCAGACCTTGGAGCTCCTCAGAGCTGCTGATGTATAGAAGGTGCTGCAGACCTTAGAGCTCCTCAGAGCTGCTGATGTATAGAAGGTGCTGCAGACCTTGGAGCTCCTCAGAGCTGCTGATGTATAGAAGGTGCTGCAGACCTTGGAGCTCCTCAGAGCTGCTGATGTATAGAAGGTGCTGCAGACCTTGGAGCTCCTCAGAGCTGCTGATGTATAGAAGGTGCTGCAGACCTTAGAGCTCCTCAGAGCTGCTGATGTATAGAAGGTGCTGCAGACCTTGGAGCTCCTCAGAGCTGCTGATGTATAGAAGGTGCTGCAGACCTTGGAGCTCCTCAGAGCTGCTGATGTATAGAAGGTGCTGCAGACCTTAGAGCTCCTCAGAGCTGCTGATGTATAGAAGGTGCTGCAGACCTTAGAGCTCCTCAGAGCTGCTGATGTATAGAAGGTGCTGCAGACCTTGGAGCTCCTCAGAGCTGCTGATGTATAGAAGGTGCTGCAGACCTTGGAGCTCCTCAGAGCTGCTGATGTATAGAAGGTGCTGCAGACCTTGGAGCTCCTCAGAGCTGCTGATGTATAGAAGGTGCTGCAGACCTTAGAGCTCCTCAGAGCTGCTGATGTATAGAAGGTGCTGCAGACCTTAGAGCTCCTCAGAGCTGCTGATGTATAGAAGGTGCTGCAGACCTTGGAGCTCCTCAGAGCTGCTGATGTATAGAAGGTGCTGCAGACCTTAGAGCTCCTCAGAGCTGCTGATGTATAGAAGGTGCTGCAGACCTTGGAGCTCCTCAGAGCTGCTGATGTATAGAAGGTGCTGCAGACCTTGGAGCTCCTCAGAGCTGCTGATGTATAGAAGGTGCTGCAGACCTTGGAGCTCCTCAGAGCTGCTGATGTATAGAAGGTGCTGCAGACCTTGGAGCTCCTCAGAGCTGCTGATGTATAGAAGGTGCTGCAGACCTTAGAGCTCCTCAGAGCTGCTGATGTATAGAAGGTGCTGCAGACCTTGGAGCTCCTCAGAGCTGCTGATGTATAGAAGGTGCTGCAGACCTTGGAGCTCCTCAGAGCTGCTGATGTATAGAAGGTGCTGCAGACCTTGGAGCTCCTCAGAGCTGCTGATGTATAGAAGGTGCTGCAGACCTTGGAGCTCCTCAGAGCTGCTGATGTATAGAAGGTGCTGCAGACCTTGGAGCTCCTCAGAGCTGCTGATGTATAGAAGGTGCTGCAGACCTTGGAGCTCCTCAGAGCTGCTGATGTATAGAAGGTGCTGCAGACCTTGGAGCTCCTCAGAGCTGCTGATGTATAGAAGGTGCTGCAGACCTTGGAGCTCCTCAGAGCTGCTGATGTATAGAAGGTGCTGCAGACCTTGGAGCTCCTCAGAGCTGCTGATGTATAGAAGGTGCTGCAGACCTTGGAGCTCCTCAGAGCTGCTGATGTATAGAAGGTGCTGCAGACCTTGGAGCTCCTCAGAGCTGCTGATGTATAGAAGGTGCTGCAGACCTTGGAGCTCCTCAGAGCTGCTGATGTATAGAAGGTGCTGCAGACCTTGGAGCTCCTCAGAGCTGCTGATGTATAGAAGGTGCTGCAGACCTTAGAGCTCCTCAGAGCTGCTGATGTATAGAAGGTGCTGCAGACCTTAGAGCTCCTCAGAGCTGCTGATGTATAGAAGGTGCTGCAGACCTTAGAGCTCCTCAGAGCTGCTGATGTATAGAAGGTGCTGCAGACCTTAGAGCCCCTCAGAGCTGCTGATGTATAGAAGGTGCTGCAGACCTTAGAGCTCCTCAGAGCTGCTGATGTATAGAAGGTGCTGCAGACCTTAGAGCCCCTCAGAGCTGCTGATGTATAGAAGGTGCTGCAGACCTTAGAGCTCCTCAGAGCTGCTGATGTATAGAAGGTGCTGCAGACCTTGGAGCTCCTCAGAGCTGCTGATGTATAGAAGGTGCTGCAGACCTTAGAGCCCCTCAGAGCTGCTGATGTATAGAAGGTGCTGCAGACCTTAGAGCTCCTCAGAGCTGCTGATGTATAGAAGGTGCTGCAGACCTTAGAGCCCCTCAGAGCTGCTGATGTATAGAAGGTGCTGCAGACCTTGGAGCTCCTCAGAGCTGCTGATGTATAGAAGGTGCTGCAGACCTTAGAGCTCCTCAGAGCTGCTGATGTATAGAAGGTGCTGCAGACCTTGGAGCTCCTCAGAGCTGCTGATGTATAGAAGGTGCTGCAGACCTTAGAGCTCCTCAGAGCTGCTGATGTATAGAAGGTGCTGCAGACCTTAGAGCTCCTCAGAGCTGCTGATGTATAGAAGGTGCTGCAGACCTTGGAGCTCCTCAGAGCTGCTGATGTATAGAAGGTGCTGCAGACCTTAGAGCTCCTCAGAGCTGCTGATGTATAGAAGGTGCTGCAGACCTTGGAGCTCCTCAGAGCTGCTGATGTAGAGAAGGTGCTGCAGACCTTAGAGCCCTCAGAGCTGCTGATGTATAGAAGGTGCTGCAGACCTTGGAGCTCCTCAGAGCTGCTGATGTATAGAAGGTGCTGCAGACCTTGGAGCTCCTCAGAGCTGCTGATGTATAGAAGGTGCTGCAGACCTTGGAGCTCCTCAGAGCTGCTGATGTATAGAAGGTGCTGCAGACCTTGGAGCTCCTCAGAGCTGCTGATGTATAGAAGGTGCTGCAGACCTTGGAGCTCCTCAGAGCTGCTGATGTATAGAAGGTGCTGCAGACCTTGGAGCTCCTCAGAGCTGCTGATGTATAGAAGGTGCTGCAGACCTTGGAGCTCCTCAGAGCTGCTGATGTATAGAAGGTGCTGCAGACCTTGGAGCTCCTCAGAGCTGCTGATGTATAGAAGGTGCTGCAGACCTTGGAGCTCCTCAGAGCTGCTGATGTATAGAAGGTGCTGCAGACCTTGGAGCTCCTCAGAGCTGCTGATGTATAGAAGGTGCTGCAGACCTTGGAGCTCCTCAGAGCTGCTGATGTATAGAAGGTGCTGCAGACCTTGGAGCTCCTCAGAGCTGCTGATGTATAGAAGGTGCTGCAGACCTTGGAGCTCCTCAGAGCTGCTGATGTATAGAAGGTGCTGCAGACCTTGGAGCTCCTCAGAGCTGCTGATGTATAGAAGGTGCTGCAGACCTTGGAGCTCCTCAGAGCTGCTGATGTATAGAAGGTGCTGCAGACCTTGGAGCTCCTCAGAGCTGCTGATGTATAGAAGGTGCTGCAGACCTTGGAGCTCCTCAGAGCTGCTGATGTATAGAAGGTGCTGCAGACCTTGGAGCTCCTCAGAGCTGCTGATGTATAGAAGGTGCTGCAGACCTTGGAGCTCCTCAGAGCTGCTGATGTATAGAAGGTGAAGGTGCTGCAGACCTTGGAGCTCCTCAGAGCTGCTGATGTATAGAAGGTGCTGCAGACCTTGGAGCTCCTCAGAGCTGCTGATGTATAGAAGGTGCTGCAGACCTTGGAGCTCCTCAGAGCTGCTGATGTATAGAAGGTGCTGCAGACCTTGGAGCTCCTCAGAGCTGCTGATGTATAGAAGGTGCTGCAGACCTTGGAGCTCCTCAGAGCTGCTGATGTATAGAAGGTGCTGCAGACCTTGGAGCTCCTCAGAGCTGCTGATGTATAGAAGGTGCTGCAGACCTTGGAGCTCCTCAGAGCTGCTGATGTATAGAAGGTGCTGCAGACCTTGGAGCTCCTCAGAGCTGCTGATGTATAGAAGGTGCTGCAGACCTTGGAGCTCCTCAGAGCTGCTGATGTATAGAAGGTGCTGCAGACCTTGGAGCTCCTCAGAGCTGCTGATGTATAGAAGGTGCTGCAGACCTTGGAGCTCCTCAGAGCTGCTGATGTATAGAAGGTGCTGCAGACCTTGGAGCTCCTCAGAGCTGCTGATGTATAGAAGGTGCTGCAGACCTTGGAGCTCCTCAGAGCTGCTGATGTATAGAAGGTGCTGCAGACCTTGGAGCTCCTCAGAGCTGCTGATGTATAGAAGGTGCTGCAGACCTTAGAGCTCCTCAGAGCTGCTGATGTATAGAAGGTGCTGCAGACCTTAGAGCCCTCAGAGCTGCTGATGTATAGAAGGTGCTGCAGACCTTAGAGCTCCTCAGAGCTGCTGATGTATAGAAGGTGCTGCAGACCTTAGAGCTCCTCAGAGCTGCTGATGTATAGAAGGTGCTGCAGACCTTAGAGCTCCTCAGAGCTGCTGATGTATAGAAGGTGCTGCAGACCTTAGAGCTCCTCAGAGCTGCTGATGTATAGAAGGTGCTGCAGACCTTAGAGCTCCTCAGAGCTGCTGATGTATAGAAGGTGCTGCAGACCTTGGAGCTCCTCAGAGCTGCTGATGTATAGAAGGTGCTGCAGACCTTGGAGCCCCTCAGAGCTGCTGATGTATAGAAGGTGCTGCAGACCTTGGAGCTCCTCAGAGCTGCTGATGTATAGAAGGTGCTGCAGACCTTAGAGCCCCTCAGAGCTGCTGATGTATAGAAGGTGCTGCAGACCTTAGAGCTCCTCAGAGCTGCTGATGTATAGAAGGTGCTGCAGACCTTGGAGCTCCTCAGAGCTGCTGATGTATAGAAGGTGCTGCAGACCTTAGAGCTCCTCAGAGCTGCTGATGTATAGAAGGTGCTGCAGACCTTAGAGCCCCTCAGAGCTGCTGATGTATAGAAGGTGCTGCAGACCTTAGAGCTCCTCAGAGCTGCTGATGTATAGAAGGTGCTGCAGACCTTAGAGCTCCTCAGAGCTGCTGATGTATAGAAGGTGCTGCAGACCTTAGAGCCCCTCAGAGCTGCTGATGTATAGAAGGTGCTGCAGACCTTGGAGCTCCTCAGAGCTGCTGATGTATAGAAGGTGCTGCAGACCTTAGAGCTCCTCAGAGCTGCTGATGTATAGAAGGTGCTGCAGACCTTGGAGCTCCTCAGAGCTGCTGATGTATAGAAGGTGCTGCAGACCTTAGAGCTCCTCAGAGCTGCTGATGTATAGAAGGTGCTGCAGACCTTAGAGCTCCTCAGAGCTGCTGATGTATAGAAGGTGCTGCAGACCTTGGAGCTCCTCAGAGCTGCTGATGTATAGAAGGTGCTGCAGACCTTAGAGCTCCTCAGAGCTGCTGATGTATAGAAGGTGCTGCAGACCTTGGAGCTCCTCAGAGCTGCTGATGTATAGAAGGTGCTGCAGACCTTAGAGCCCTCAGAGCTGCTGATGTATAGAAGGTGCTGCAGACCTTGGAGCTCCTCAGAGCTGCTGATGTATAGAAGGTGCTGCAGACCTTGGAGCTCCTCAGAGCTGCTGATGTATAGAAGGTGCTGCAGACCTTGGAGCTCCTCAGAGCTGCTGATGTATAGAAGGTGCTGCAGACCTTGGAGCTCCTCAGAGCTGCTGATGTATAGAAGGTGCTGCAGACCTTGGAGCTCCTCAGAGCTGCTGATGTATAGAAGGTGCTGCAGACCTTGGAGCTCCTCAGAGCTGCTGATGTATAGAAGGTGCTGCAGACCTTGGAGCTCCTCAGAGCTGCTGATGTATAGAAGGTGCTGCAGACCTTGGAGCTCCTCAGAGCTGCTGATGTATAGAAGGTGCTGCAGACCTTAGAGCTCCTCAGAGCTGCTGATGTATAGAAGGTGCTGCAGACCTTGGAGCTCCTCAGAGCTGCTGATGTATAGAAGGTGCTGCAGACCTTAGAGCTCCTCAGAGCTGCTGATGTATAGAAGGTGCTGCAGACCTTGGAGCTCCTCAGAGCTGCTGATGTATAGAAGGTGCTGCAGACCTTGGAGCTCCTCAGAGCTGCTGATGTATAGAAGGTGCTGCAGACCTTAGAGCTCCTCAGAGCTGCTGATGTATAGAAGGTGCTGCAGACCTTGGAGCTCCTCAGAGCTGCTGATGTATAGAAGGTGCTGCAGACCTTGGAGCTCCTCAGAGCTGCTGATGTATAGAAGGTGCTGCAGACCTTAGAGCTCCTCAGAGCTGCTGATGTATAGAAGGTGCTGCAGACCTTGGAGCTCCTCAGAGCTGCTGATGTATAGAAGGTGCTGCAGACCTTAGAGCTCCTCAGAGCTGCTGATGTATAGAAGGTGCTGCAGACCTTGGAGCTCCTCAGAGCTGCTGATGTATAGAAGGTGCTGCAGACCTTGGAGCTCCTCAGAGCTGCTGATGTATAGAAGGTGCTGCAGACCTTGGAGCTCCTCAGAGCTGCTGATGTATAGAAGGTGCTGCAGACCTTAGAGCTCCTCAGAGCTGCTGATGTATAGAAGGTGCTGCAGACCTTGAGCTCCTCAGAGCTGCTGATGTATAGAAGGTGCTGCAGACCTTAGAGCTCCTCAGAGCTGCTGATGTATAGAAGGTGCTGCAGACCTTGGAGCTCCTCAGAGCTGCTGATGTATAGAAGGTGCTGCAGACCTTAGAGCTCCTCAGAGCTGCTGATGTATAGAAGGTGCTGCAGACCTTGGAGCTCCTCAGAGCTGCTGATGTATAGAAGGTGCTGCAGACCTTGGAGCTCCTCAGAGCTGCTGATGTATAGAAGGTGCTGCAGACCTTAGAGCTCCTCAGAGCTGCTGATGTATAGAAGGTGCTGCAGACCTTGGAGCTCCTCAGAGCTGCTGATGTATAGAAGGTGCTGCAGACCTTAGAGCTCCTCAGAGCTGCTGATGTATAGAAGGTGCTGCAGACCTTGGAGCTCCTCAGAGCTGCTGATGTATAGAAGGTGCTGCAGACCTTAGAGCTCCTCAGAGCTGCTGATGTATAGAAGGTGCTGCAGACCTTGGAGCTCCTCAGAGCTGCTGATGTATAGAAGGTGCTGCAGACCTTGGAGCTCCTCAGAGCTGCTGATGTATAGAAGGTGCTGCAGACCTTGGAGCTCCTCAGAGCTGCTGATGTATAGAAGGTGCTGCAGACCTTAGAGCTCCTCAGAGCTGCTGATGTATAGAAGGTGCTGCAGACCTTGGAGCTCCTCAGAGCTGCTGATGTATAGAAGGTGCTGCAGACCTTGGAGCTCCTCAGAGCTGCTGATGTATAGAAGGTGCTGCAGACCTTGGAGCTCCTCAGAGCTGCTGATGTATAGAAGGTGCTGCAGACCTTAGAGCTCCTCAGAGCTGCTGATGTATAGAAGGTGCTGCAGACCTTGGAGCTCCTCAGAGCTGCTGATGTATAGAAGGTGCTGCAGACCTTGGAGCTCCTCAGAGCTGCTGATGTATAGAAGGTGCTGCAGACCTTGGAGCTCCTCAGAGCTGCTGATGTATAGAAGGTGCTGCAGACCTTAGAGCTCCTCAGAGCTGCTGATGTATAGAAGGTGCTGCAGACCTTGGAGCTCCTCAGAGCTGCTGATGTATAGAAGGTGCTGCAGACCTTGGAGCTCCTCAGAGCTGCTGATGTATAGAAGGTGCTGCAGACCTTAGAGCTCCTCAGAGCTGCTGATGTATAGAAGGTGCTGCAGACCTTGGAGCTCCTCAGAGCTGCTGATGTATAGAAGGTGCTGCAGACCTTGGAGCTCCTCAGAGCTGCTGATGTATAGAAGGTGCTGCAGACCTTGGAGCTCCTCAGAGCTGCTGATGTATAGAAGGTGCTGCAGACCTTGGAGCTCCTCAGAGCTGCTGATGTATAGAAGGTGCTGCAGACCTTGAGCTCCTCAGAGCTGCTGATGTATAGAAGGTGCTGCAGACCTTGGAGCTCCTCAGAGCTGCTGATGTATAGAAGGTGCTGCAGACCTTGGAGCTCCTCAGAGCTGCTGATGTATAGAAGGTGCTGCAGACCTTGGAGCTCCTCAGAGCTGCTGATGTATAGAAGGTGCTGCAGACCTTGGAGCTCCTCAGAGCTGCTGATGTATAGAAGGTGCTGCAGACCTTGGAGCTCCTCAGAGCTGCTGATGTATAGAAGGTGCTGCAGACCTTGGAGCTCCTCAGAGCTGCTGATGTATAGAAGGTGCTGCAGACCTTGGAGCTCCTCAGAGCTGCTGATGTATAGAAGGTGCTGCAGACCTTGGAGCTCCTCAGAGCTGCTGATGTATAGAAGGTGCTGCAGACCTTGGAGCTCCTCAGAGCTGCTGATGTATAGAAGGTGCTGCAGACCTTGGAGCTCCTCAGAGCTGCTGATGTATAGAAGGTGCTGCAGACCTTGGAGCTCCTCAGAGCTGCTGATGTATAGAAGGTGCTGCAGACCTTGGAGCTCCTCAGAGCTGCTGATGTATAGAAGGTGCTGCAGACCTTGGAGCTCCTCAGAGCTGCTGATGTATAGAAGGTGCTGCAGACCTTAGAGCTCCTCAGAGCTGCTGATGTATAGAAGGTGCTGCAGACCTTAGAGCTCCTCAGAGCTGCTGATGTATAGAAGGTGCTGCAGACCTTAGAGCTCCTCAGAGCTGCTGATGTATAGAAGGTGCTGCAGACCTTAGAGCTCCTCAGAGCTGCTGATGTATAGAAGGTGCTGCAGACCTTAGAGCTCCTCAGAGCTGCTGATGTATAGAAGGTGCTGCAGACCTTAGAGCCCCTCAGAGCTGCTGATGTATAGAAGGTGCTGCAGACCTTAGAGCTCCTCAGAGCTGCTGATGTATAGAAGGTGCTGCAGACCTTGGAGCTCCTCAGAGCTGCTGATGTATAGAAGGTGCTGCAGACCTTAGAGCCCTCAGAGCTGCTGATGTATAGAAGGTGCTGCAGACCTTAGAGCTCCTCAGAGCTGCTGATGTATAGAAGGTGCTGCAGACCTTAGAGCCCCTCAGAGCTGCTGATGTATAGAAGGTGCTGCAGACCTTGGAGCTCCTCAGAGCTGCTGATGTATAGAAGGTGCTGCAGACCTTAGAGCTCCTCAGAGCTGCTGATGTATAGAAGGTGCTGCAGACCTTGGAGCTCCTCAGAGCTGCTGATGTATAGAAGGTGCTGCAGACCTTAGAGCTCCTCAGAGCTGCTGATGTATAGAAGGTGCTGCAGACCTTAGAGCTCCTCAGAGCTGCTGATGTATAGAAGGTGCTGCAGACCTTGGAGCTCCTCAGAGCTGCTGATGTATAGAAGGTGCTGCAGACCTTAGAGCTCCTCAGAGCTGCTGATGTATAGAAGGTGCTGCAGACCTTGGAGCTCCTCAGAGCTGCTGATGTATAGAAGGTGCTGCAGACCTATGAGCTCCTCAGAGCTGCTGATGTATAGAAGGTGCTGCAGACCTTGGAGCTCCTCAGAGCTGCTGATGTATAGAAGGTGCTGCAGACCTTGGAGCTCCTCAGAGCTGCTGATGTATAGAAGGTGCTGCAGACCTTGGAGCTCCTCAGAGCTGCTGATGTATAGAAGGTGCTGCAGACCTTGGAGCTCCTCAGAGCTGCTGATGTATAGAAGGTGCTGCAGACCTTGGAGCTCCTCAGAGCTGCTGATGTATAGAAGGTGCTGCAGACCTTGGAGCTCCTCAGAGCTGCTGATGTATAGAAGGTGCTGCAGACCTTGGAGCTCCTCAGAGCTGCTGATGTATAGAAGGTGCTGCAGACCTTGGAGCTCCTCAGAGCTGCTGATGTATAGAAGGTGCTGCAGACCTTGGAGCTCCTCAGAGCTGCTGATGTATAGAAGGTGCTGCAGACCTTGGAGCTCCTCAGAGCTGCTGATGTATAGAAGGTGCTGCAGACCTTGGAGCTCCTCAGAGCTGCTGATGTATAGAAGGTGCTGCAGACCTTGGAGCTCCTCAGAGCTGCTGATGTATAGAAGGTGCTGCAGACCTTGGAGCTCCTCAGAGCTGCTGATGTATAGAAGGTGCTGCAGACCTTGGAGCTCCTCAGAGCTGCTGATGTATAGAAGGTGCTGCAGACCTTGGAGCTCCTCAGAGCTGCTGATGTATAGAAGGTGCTGCAGACCTTGGAGCTCCTCAGAGCTGCTGATGTATAGAAGGTGCTGCAGACCTTGGAGCTCCTCAGAGCTGCTGATGTATAGAAGGTGCTGCAGACCTTGGAGCTCCTCAGAGCTGCTGATGTATAGAAGGTGCTGCAGACCTTGGAGCTCCTCAGAGCTGCTGATGTATAGAAGGTGCTGCAGACCTTGGAGCTCCTCAGAGCTGCTGATGTATAGAAGGTGCTGCAGACCTTGGAGCTCCTCAGAGCTGCTGATGTATAGAAGGTGCTGCAGACCTTGGAGCTCCTCAGAGCTGCTGATGTATAGAAGGTGCTGCAGACCTTGGAGCTCCTCAGAGCTGCTGATGTATAGAAGGTGCTGCAGACCTTGGAGCTCCTCAGAGCTGCTGATGTATAGAAGGTGCTGCAGACCTTGGAGCTCCTCAGAGCTGCTGATGTATAGAAGGTGCTGCAGACCTTGGAGCTCCTCAGAGCTGCTGATGTATAGAAGGTGCTGCAGACCTTGGAGCTCCTCAGAGCTGCTGATGTATAGAAGGTGCTGCAGACCTTGGAGCTCCTCAGAGCTGCTGATGTATAGAAGGTGCTGCAGACCTTGGAGCTCCTCAGAGCTGCTGATGTATAGAAGGTGCTGCAGACCTTGGAGCTCCTCAGAGCTGCTGATGTATAGAAGGTGCTGCAGACCTTGGAGCTCCTCAGAGCTGCTGATGTATAGAAGGTGCTGCAGACCTTGGAGCTCCTCAGAGCTGCTGATGTATAGAAGGTGCTGCAGACCTTGGAGCTCCTCAGAGCTGCTGATGTATAGAAGGTGCTGCAGACCTTAGAGCTCCTCAGAGCTGCTGATGTATAGAAGGTGCTGCAGACCTTAGAGCTCCTCAGAGCTGCTGATGTATAGAAGGTGCTGCAGACCTTGGAGCTCCTCAGAGCTGCTGATGTATAGAAGGTGCTGCAGACCTTAGAGCTCCTCAGAGCTGCTGATGTATAGAAGGTGCTGCAGACCTTAGAGCTCCTCAGAGCTGCTGATGTATAGAAGGTGCTGCAGACCTTAGAGCTCCTCAGAGCTGCTGATGTATAGAAGGTGCTGCAGACCTTGGAGCTCCTCAGAGCTGCTGATGTATAGAAGGTGCTGCAGACCTTGGAGCCCCTCAGAGCTGCTGATGTATAGAAGGTGCTGCAGACCTTGGAGCTCCTCAGAGCTGCTGATGTATAGAAGGTGCTGCAGACCTTAGAGCCCCTCAGAGCTGCTGATGTATAGAAGGTGCTGCAGACCTTAGAGCTCCTCAGAGCTGCTGATGTATAGAAGGTGCTGCAGACCTTGGAGCTCCTCAGAGCTGCTGATGTATAGAAGGTGCTGCAGACCTTAGAGCTCCTCAGAGCTGCTGATGTATAGAAGGTGCTGCAGACCTTAGAGCCCCTCAGAGCTGCTGATGTATAGAAGGTGCTGCAGACCTTAGAGCTCCTCAGAGCTGCTGATGTATAGAAGGTGCTGCAGACCTTAGAGCTCCTCAGAGCTGCTGATGTATAGAAGGTGCTGCAGACCTTAGAGCCCCTCAGAGCTGCTGATGTATAATGAAGGTGCTGCAGACCTTGTGAGCTCCTCAGAGCGTGCTGATGTGGAATAGAAGGTTGCGGACCGACCTTAGCGCTCCTCACCTTCATAGGAAAGGCCCCCCCACCCCTCTTATGTATAGAATGGGCTGCCGGACCTTGGAGCTCCTCAGAGCTGCTGAGTATAAGAAAGTGCGTAGGGGGGGGCGTGCATGAGAGCCTTAGGTCAGGGGGGCAGAGAGCTCCTCAGTACTGCTGCAGATTGTATAGAGAGGGGTGGGGTGTGCTGCAAGACCTTAGGAGCTCTTCTCCTCATAGCTGGGCTGATGGTATGGGGAGAAGTGTGCTGGGGGAGGGCTGCAAGAACCTAGGGAGCCTCCTTACAGAAGGAGTGCTTGAAGCTGCTATCGTATATAAGGTGCTTGCAAAGAGACCCCTAGAGGGAGCTTAAGCTCCCTCAGGAGCTGCTGGGCATGTATAGAAGGTAGCTGAGCAGACTCCCTAGGAAGGGGAGCTCCTCAGAGTGAGGCTGGCTGAGGGTCAGAGAAGGTTGAGCTCGTGCACGACCTTAAGAAGAAGCCTCCTCACTTTCAGAAGCATGCTGATGTATAAGGAAGAAGGTGGCTGCGCAGACCTTGGAGCTCCCAGGGGACCAGAGCTTCTGATGGAATAGAAGTGCTGGTGCCTGCAGACCTGTGGAGCTACCTCTGCAGAGCATCTGGCTAGATGATGATAGGTAGGAAAGGGTGCTGCAGAGTACTCGCCAGACATGCAGGACGACTCTCCTCACGAGCGCTTTGCAAGCGTCATACGCGACCCAGGTGGTGAACCGATTGTTGACCCTCGTATAGGCGCTACACGTGAGATTCCCCCGAATTAACAGTAGTGACTATAATGAACTAAGCTTAAACTTACTCTCTCGTTCTGGCGGGGGGCGAGACTTCACAGGTGGAGCGTGCGGCATCATTAGTAGGGAGGGGGGCGGGAGGTGGGCTCGGCTCTCGGGGCTCCGAGGGGGGAGGGTGGCGGGGGTGGGGGGCTGGTGGGGCGGGGGGGGGGAGGGGGGGGTGGGGGGGGTGGGGGGGATGTATAGAAGGTTTTGCTGCAGCCCTTGGAGCTCCTCAGAGGCTGCTGATGTATAGAAGGTGCTCGCAGACCTGGAGCTCCGGGACAAGGCTGCAGAGAACATGTATTAGAATGAGGCTGCTGGCAGACCTTGAGCTGGGCACCTGGAGCAGGGGGTGAGCTGCTGATGGGGGTAGGGATAGAAGGGAGGTGGGGGAGTTCGAGGGGGGGTGCAGACCTTGTGAGCTTCCTAGGCGGGGGCTGGAGCGGCTGCTGGGAGGCGTAGGGGGAGGGAGGGGTGGGGGCAGTGCGGCAAGACCTTGGAAGCTCGGAGGGCTCAAGCGGCGTTGATGTAGTAGGGACGGGGTGCATGGCAGGACCTTGGAGCTCCTCCCGGATGAGGCTGCTGTGGCTGTTAATGAGAAGGGTGCTGTCAGAACGCTTGGAGCACCTCAAAAATCCTCCCCCCCGCCCCCTTGCGGAATTGTATAGAAGGTCTGCAGACCTTGGAGCTCCTCAGAGCTGCTGATGTATAGAAGGTGCTGCAGACCTTGGAGCTCCTCAGAGCTGCTGATGTATAGAAGGTGCTGCAGACCTTGGAGCTCCTCAGAGCGAACAGCTTCATTAGCAAACCCTAAAAAAGCTGCAGGATGTTTGAAGCTGGCTGTGATTTAAAAATGTCTGAGCGTGTTTCACATTAACCGCTCATTTGAAACAACAATCGCAGGTGGTAACCCGGGACGACGGTCTCGGAGTGACAGCCGCCAGACGCCCCCTCACATTAGAGCTCCTTTCCATCTTTCCTCCTGCTGCCCCCACTTAGAGGACGGAGGGAACATCTTTATATTCAGAAAACCAGCAGCAGGGATTGTTCTTTCCTTCTGTAAAATTACTGCCAAATCAACTGCACTTTATCATTGGAGTGCAGGAAATGAGCAAAGCGTTGCCGTGGCGATGCAGAGAAACTCACTTGACCTGCTCGGAAACAGCAGCTCAGATGATGTTTTCTTTTCTGATGCAGGGAAGTGAGAAGGCAGATTATTAGAGGCTGTTCTCCTTCAGGACCATTTAATGGATGTTATGTCCAGTTTGATTCCCTCATCGCGGCAGCAGCCAATCAGAAGCTGGGATTTAGCATCTGCAAGGGTTTTATAACGCTACCAAACTAAAGGGCAGCTGAAGTGCTCCGACATCATCACCATGTTCAGGCACGGTGGTGGACGCCTGATGATGTGGGCTAACTGTCTTCCATGTTGTTTTATAGTGGATAAAAAATTCAGTGTTTAAAGTTTCTGTTGCTTTTCTTGTTTCCAGGCAACGTTTAAAGGCTGGATGGATATCATGTACGCTGCTGTGGACTCCAGAGCCGTAAGTTAGCATGTAGCTCGCCCAGAGCCGTAAGTTAGCATGTAGCTCACCCAGAGCCATAAGTTAGCATGTAGCTTGCCCAGAGCCATAAGTTAGCATGTAGCTTGCCCAGAGCCGTAAGTTAGCATGTAGCTTGCCCAGAGCCGTAAGTTAGCATGTAGCTCGCCCAGAGCCATAAGTTAGCATGTAGCTCGCCCAGAGCCGTAAGTTAGCATGTAGCTCGCCCAGAACCGTAAGTTAGCATGTAGCTTGCCCAGAAGCGTAAGTTAGCATGTAGCTCGCCCAGAGCCATAAGTTAGCATGTAGCTCGCCCAGAGCCATAAGTTAGCATGTAGCTCGCCCAGAACCGTAAGTTAGCATGTAGCTTGCCCAGAAGCGTAAGTTAGCATGTAGCTCACCCAGAGCCATAAGTTAGCATGTAGCTCGCCCAGAACCGTAAGTTAGCATGTAGCTTGCCCAGAAGCGTAAGTTAGCATGTAGCTTGCCCAGAAGCGTAAGTTAGCATGTAGCTCGCCCAGAGCCATAAGTTAGCATGTAGCTCGCCCAGAGCCATAAGTTAGCATGTAGCTTGCCCAGAACCGTAAGTTAGCATGTAGCTTGCCCAGAAGCGTAAGTTAGCATGTAGCTCACCCAGAGCCATAAGTTAGCATGTAGCTCGCCCAGAACCGTAAGTTAGCATGTAGCTTGCCCAGAAGCGTAAGTTAGCATGTAGCTCGCCCAGAGCCATAAGTTAATATGTAGCTCGCCCAGAACTGTAAGTTAGCATGTAGCTTGCTCAGAACCATAAGTTAGCATGTAGCTCGCCCAGAGCCATAAGTTAGCATGTAGCCCCCCCAGAGCCATAAGTTAGCTTGTAGCTCGCGGATTCCATTCAAACTGGGAAGTTATCACTAAAGGAAAAGTTCGGTCAGCGAGGAATAATCAATGGATAATTATTTATACCTAAAACTAATATGTTTGCCACGATTTAATGAATTTAGTGTTAATCAGTAACAAAATAAAAGTAATAATTTTCATTGCGATCACTGAGTCTGGGAGCGGCCATTTTTGCCCAAATCTAGTAACCCCCCCCTCCTGCCATCTTCCAGCAGTGACGTCACGGTGCGGTAAGCCTAGCGCCATTCTCCCCGCTTTCCAAGCTAAATCAATGGGAACTACTAGACACATCTGCAATCAACAACAATTATTGAAGATTTCCAGAGGACTTCACCATTGAAATTCACCAGAGCTATAGTGAAACTGACAATGCCCACGTGCATGGCAGCTGGATGCTGGAATACATCGGGTAAAAGTGAAAAAAGAGTTATTCCACCTTTCTGATTCCTGATCCTCCACGGACGGGTTGGTCGTTGGATCGCCAACTTGAAGAGGGAGGATTTGCCATCGAACTTCTGGCCAGAGAAAAAACCCGTAATATGTAGCCAACATTTGGAAGAAGAATGTTTTCAAGATGACTTGGATAATAGCGCGTTGTGACAAACACCAGATACAGCACTGGGACTTGATCAACAGCCGATACCGCACCGTGACAATGTCACTAACCAGTAGGTGGCAGTAGTGTTCTTTGACAAACATGGATGCCTCCAGTAAAGCACATTCACATGAAAATTACTCTGAATTAAAAACTCTGATCATTTATTGAACAGGATGGAATCATTTCAGATTTAAAGAACTTTCAGAAGTTTGGATTCTGAATATGAGCGACTTTCCCTTTAAAAACCAAACCAAATGAGTTCACAGGCTGAAATCAAACAATTCTATTATTAAAGGAAAGGAATGTTTTTTCAGCAGCCATTATCTTATAAAACTCAAACCAGTGATTTAAAGTTTGGGTTTCCCAGATAAAGAGGAGGAAAAACGTTTTTCTTTGTGTTTGACAGGTGGAGGAGCAGCCCATCAAGGAGATCAACCTCTACATGTACTTGTACTTCGTCATCTTCATCATCTTTGGCTCCTTCTTCACCCTCAACCTCTTCATCGGAGTCATCATCGACAACTTCAACCAGCAGAAACGAAAGATAAGCCTCAGAGCAACGCTTTGTTCCTTATTTATTTAAAGGAGGGATGATTTAATTTCGTTTTTTTTCTGAGATAATTACATCTGCTGGCTCACAAAATCACATTTAACTCGGCTCATAAATTTTATTTCGCTGACATTAAATCAATATGTGGGGTTTTTTTTGTGCAGTTTGGATTAATTTCTGTAAAAATAACTGAATCACTCATCTTTATTTTAATTAGGAGGACAGGACATCTTCATGACGGAGGAACAAAAGAAGTACTATAACGCCATGAAGAAGCTGGGCTCCAAGAAGCCCCAGAAACCCATCCCCAGACCCCTGGTACGGCACAGAGAGGAAACCTCCCAGTACTTTACATAACCTTTGACCTTTTCCACATTCTCTCATGTGTTAATTGACCGTTTCATTGATCCATCGTTAATTTTTTGCTTCCAACTGAGGCTCTGATGAATGAATCAGAGTTCTGCTTTGATCAAATATCCTTCCTGCCTCTACAGGGAACGGCCTTAAAGAACTAAAGTTGTTTTTTCGTCCAAACGGAGAAGAGTTCTTTATGCAGGGTTGGTTCCCCTGTGGGAGGAGTGTGTGTTGGGATTTTGTAAGGTATAAATGTTTGACTGAGGTTGCCTCAGTCAGAGCTCTACCTCCGCTTCCTAACTCCACACAGGACTGGTTTTAAACCAGTCCATTCAACAGGTGTATGGGAGGAAAGTTTAGAAGATTCCAAGGGCCCCAAAAGAAGAAGAAACATATGTCCCACTAGTTATTGCAAATATAAAAAGAAAATCCCGCAGGAGAAGTAATTATCTTTCAGGATTAAACAGCGAACCAGGGCATGAACATATTCACCATTATTGTCATGATAGGAAACTAAATTCTCAGCACCAGCATAAAAATAATCTGTCCTTTGTTCAAAGTCGTATGGAAATCTGTCATGATTTAATTAAAGATCTGACCCAAAATGCAGAAGACCAAACAGAGAGACCAGGGAGAAGTTTAACAGGTTTATTTAGTCCAGTGCTGCTCAGAACGCTGCTCAACCGGAACTGAAAGGTGAGGGGAAGACTCTGCGGTTAGTTCAGGCTCAGTGGGAAATTAGATTCCTTGACTTGAAGAGGAGGAATAGGTTGCAGACTCACATTTCCAGAAAAAGGTGTTCTTTATTGAATCCAGTGTGTGAGATGTTCCAGTGATTATCTTGTTTAATGGACAGGGTTTACTCAGACTGCGGTTGTTCCTTGGTGCACGGAGAAGCTGACTGCCACTCAGATTTCCTACGGTACTTGAACGGGCTGTGGTGCAAATGAATCCCTTGCTCAGTGTGAAACTCAAACCACATTTTGGGGGAAAGTGGATCCAAACCTCCAGTTTGAATCCCCAGCTCAGTTTGAGGCTCAGTTGATCCTTCCAGGGAGAGAAGGTCTGAAACGTCCAGTTTGCAGGATGACTTCACCAAACTGGCAAACACTCTGACCTCGAGGTAGTGGCAGACAGCAGCTTAGGAGCACTCCACAGGTAATGAGGCAACAAGCTGCAGGTGTGCAGGGAGGCCCAATGAGGACGGGGCACTACCTGGTGGAGGAGGAAAGGAAACACAGAAACAACCCACAAAAACTGGATTCCTGACAAAATCATATTTAAATGTCAAATCATTCTGGCTTAAACATGTATATAAATCTTCTCTTTATCAGACCATTTTGTCCCACAATGTAGAAAATTTCTATTTTTACAAAAATCTTGTCTTAAACTCTGTGTTTTTTCCGTTATCTTCTGCAGGCCAGTTAGTTCTACGTCAGCCTGAACACCTAAATTCGGCCAATCATATATCAACGGTCATCTGTCAATCAAATGTTTTCGGTCATAGCATCTTGATTCATGTGTCGCAGCTAATATACGCAACGGTTTAAACCAGAATCCTTTCCTTTCCCATTGAGTTGCGTCCCAGTGTTCACGGGGATGGACGTCTGTGTCTTCGGCAGGCGTAGAGCTAACAGAACTGGCAGCGTTGCGAGGCAAGGGCTCAAACATGTACGGCTGGAAGCCTTCTACACCAAACCAAGCTTCTGCCGCCCTGGCGTCCTCTTCCACAACATCTTCGTCCCCGCTTTCCTCCTCTAAATAAAAAATGGATGACGGAGGAGACTCATCCACGACCTCCGACACTAAACTCTCCTCCTCTTGCATGTTTCCGCTGTCCATAGCGTTCCTTGACAGCGTCGTTTCTAAGTCACCAATTTAGTGCTACTTGGTCCCAATGGAATTTCCCATTGGGAACCTGCTAGCACTCAGTTGCTAACTGGTTAGCAACTTAGTGCTACTTGGTCCCAATGGAATTTCCCATTGGGAACCTGCTAGCACTAAGTTGCTAACTGGTTAGCAACTTAGTGCTACTTGCTAACTGGTTAGCAACTTAGTGCTACTTGCTAACTGGTTAGCAACTTAGTGCTACTTGCTAACTGGTTAGCAACTTAGTGCTACTTGGTCCCAATGGAATTTCCCATTGGGACCATTTCCCATCCGATTTCTAATGCAAAGTTTAAAGTTAATGTATATTTAACTTTTTCGTACGAGGCTAATTTTCATTTGTTGAAATAGTACCGAAAATATTAAATTGAAAATGTAAATTTAGCTCTTTGGTCCATCTTCATAGCAGTTTTAAAGCACCGTCTATCATGGGGGCCCAAATTCCCGGCAGCGCCCCTGGGATTCGGATCCCAATTGGTTTAAACTTACCAGCAATAGGAAATAATTGTGTGTATTTCTGATTATTTTTTCACCAGTATAAACCCAAACATTTGTAATTAGGTTGTTTAGCTTTGATATGGTGGAAATGAGATTGCAGTGATTTTATAAAGAGGAGCAGCCAGATGGGATCCAAACCAATAACTCTGGACGTCTGTTTATTTACACCAGAACGACCTGCAGGGCTTCTTCTTCGACCTGGTGGGAAAACAGGCCTTCGACATCATCATCATGGTGCTGATCCTCCTCAACATGATCACCATGATGGTGGAGACCGATGAGCAGTCGCCTCAGATGGAGAAGATCCTCTACTACGTCAACCTGGCCTTCATCGTCATCTTCACCACCGAGTGCAGCATCAAGATCATGGCGCTGCGCTGCTACTTCTTCACCATCGGCTGGAACATCTTTGACTTCGTGGTCGTCATCCTGTCCATCGTCGGTGGGTTCTGCTGCCTCCTCAGCCGCTGGATGATCCCGGGGGGGGTGATGGGGGGGAGGTGAAGGTAACGGCAGCAATCAGAGTTGCCCCAGGGGCAAACGCTGCAGATGAATCGAACACCAATGACATCAGCCCCTCAGTGAGCGTGTGTCAGGATGGGGGGGTTGAACCGATATGCTGTGGGCTGGTGATTCCCTCTCATGTCCCCCCCTCCTCATTCTCTCCTCACCCATAACTCAACACAGGGAAATGAATGGAAGTGTGTGTGTGTGTGTCATCTCCTCCACACGTTTATCACTCCAGGATAACAAGGAGAAGATGGATGAATTACAGCGTTTGACTTGCTTGTTACAGAGGAGAGGCGACTCAATCCTCCAGAAGCACTAACTCACACAGCCATAAAACCCACCCGACAGGTCAGGACCCAAAGTTCCGGATAGAGAGCTTTCAGATGCCACAGCTTACAGATTCCTTATCTGATAGAAACAGATTTATTTTCTGATAACAGATTTTTTATCTGATAAAAACAGATTCCTTATCCAATAGAAACAGATACATAATCGGATAAAGAAAACAGGTTCGCTATTTGATTAAAACGGCTTCGTTATCCGATAAAAACGTATTTGTTATCTCATAAAAACAGGTTCATTATCAGATAAAAACAGATTCCTTATCCGATAGAAACAGATTCGTTATCTGATAAAAACAGGTTCTTTATCTAATAGAAAATAATTTGTTATCCGATAAAAACAGATTCATAATCTGATAGAAACAGTTTTGTTATCCGATAGAAACAGATTTGTTATCCGAAAAAAACAGGTTCGCTATCCGATAAAAACGGCTTCGTTATCCGATAAAAACGTATTTGTTATCTGATAAAAACAGGTTCATTATCAGATAAAAACAGATTCCTTATCCGATAGAAAAAGTTTTGTTATCCGATAGAAACAGATTTGTTATCCAATGAAAACAGATTTGTTATCCGATAGAAACAGGCTCGTTATCTGATAGAATAAGATTCGTTATCTGATAAAAACGGATTTGTTATCCGATAAAAAAAGGTTCATTATCTGATAGAAACAGATTCGTTATCCTACAAAAACAGATTCGTTATCAAATAGAAACAGATTCTTTATCCGATAAAAACAGATTTGTTATCCAAAGAAAACAGGTTTGCTATCCGATAAAAACGGCTTCGTTATCCGATAAAAACAGGTTCGCTATCTGATAGAAAAAGATTCGTCATCTGATAAAAACGGATTTGTTATCCGATAAAAAAAAAGGTTCATTATCCGATAGAAACAGATTCGTTATCCTACAAAAACAGATTCGTTATCAGATAGAAACAGAATCATTATCTGATAAAAACAGATTTGTTATCCGATAGAAACAGATTTGTTATCCGATAGAAACAGATTTGTTATCCGATAAAAACAGATTTGTTATCCGAAAAAACAGGTCTGCTATTGGAAAAAACGGCTTCGTTATCCGATAAAAACAGGCTTGTTATCTGATAGAATAAGATTTGTTATCTGATAAAAACAGATTTGTTATCCGATAATAAAAAGGTTCATTATCCGATAGAAACAGATTCGTTATCCTACAAAAACAGATTCGTTATCAGATAGAAACAGATTTGTTATCCGAAAAAAACAGGTTCGCTATCCGATAAAAACGGCTTCATTATCCGATAAAAACAGGTTCGCTATCTGATAGAAAACGATTCGTCATCTGATAAAAACAGATTTGTTATCCGATAAAAAAAAGGTTCATTATCCGATAGAAACAGATTCGTTATCCTACAAAAGCAGATGCGTTATCAGATAGAAACAGATTTGTTATCCGATAAAAACAGATTTGTTATCCGAAAAAAAAAGGTTCATTATCCGATAGAAACAGATTCGTTATCCTACAAAAGCAGATGCGTTATCAGATAGAAACAGATTTGTTATCCGATAAAAACAGATTTGTTATCCGATAAAAAAAGGTTCATTATCTGATAGAAACAGATTCGTTATCCTACAAAAACAGATTCGTTATCAAATAGAAACAGATTCTTTATCCGATAAAAACAGATTTGTTATCCAAAGAAAACAGGTTTGCTATCCGATAAAAACGGCTTCGTTATCCGATAAAAACAGGTTCGCTATCTGATAGAAAAAGATTCGTCATCTGATAAAAACGGATTTGTTATCCGATAAAAAAAAAGGTTCATTATCCGATAGAAACAGATTCGTTATCCTACAAAAACAGATTCGTTATCAGATAGAAACAGAATCATTATCTGATAAAAACAGATTTGTTATCCGATAGAAACAGATTTGTTATCCGATAGAAACAGATTTGTTATCCGATAAAAACAGATTTGTTATCCGAAAAAACAGGTCTGCTATTGGAAAAAACGGCTTCGTTATCCGATAAAAACAGGCTCGTTATCTGATAGAATAAGATTTGTTATCTGATAAAAACAGATTTGTTATCCGATAAAAAAAAGGTTCATTATCCGATAGAAACAGATTCGTTATCCTACAAAAACAGATTCGTTATCAGATAGAAACAGATTTGTTATCCGAAAAAAACAGGTTCGCTATCCGATAAAAACGGCTTCATTATCCGATAAAAACAGGTTCGCTATCTGATAGAAAACGATTCGTCATCTGATAAAAACAGATTTGTTATCCGATAAAAAAAAGGTTCATTATCCGATAGAAACAGATTCGTTATCCTACAAAAGCAGATGCGTTATCAGATAGAAACAGATTTGTTATCCGATAAAAACAGATTTGTTATCCGAAAAAAACAGGTTCGCTATCCGATAAAAACGGCTTCGTTATCCGATAAAAACAGGTTCGCTATCTGATAGAAAAAGATTCGTCATCTGATAAAAACGGATTTGTTATCTGATAAAAACAGGTTCGCTATCTGATAGAATAAGATTCGTTATCTGATAAAAACAGATTTGTTATCCGATAAAAAAAAGGTTCATTATCCGATAGAAACAGATTCGTTATCCTACAAAAACAGATTCGTTATCAGATAGAAACAGATTTGTTATCCGAAAAAAACAGGTTCGCTATCCGATAAAAACGGCTTCATTATCCGATAAAAACAGGTTCGCTATCTGATAGAAAACGATTCGTCATCTGATAAAAACAGATTTGTTATCCGATAAAAAAAAGGTTCATTATCCGATAGAAACAGATTCGTTATCCTACAAAAGCAGATGCGTTATCAGATAGAAACAGATTTGTTATCCGATAAAAACAGATTTGTTATCCGAAAAAAACAGGTTCGCTATCCGATAAAAACGGCTTCGTTATCCGATAAAAACAGGTTCGCTATCTGATAGAAAAAGATTCGTCATCTGATAAAAACGGATTTGTTATCTGATAAAAACAGGTTCGCTATCTGATAGAATAAGATTCGTTATCTGATAAAAACGGATTTGTTATCCGATAAAAAAAAGGTTCATTATCCGATAGAAACAGATTCGTTATCCTACAAAAACAGATTCGTTATCAGATAGAAACAGATTCATTATCCGATAAAAACAGATTTGTTATCCGATAGAAACAGATTTGTTATCCGATAAAAACAGGTTTGTTATCCGAAAAAACAGGTCTGCTATTGGAAAAAACGGCTTCGTTATCTGATAAAAACGGATTTGTTATCCGATAAAAAAAAGGTTCATTATCCGATAGAAACAGATTCGTTATCCTACAAAAACAGATTCGTTATCAGATAGAAACAGATTCATTATCCGATAAAAACAGATTTGTTATCCGATAGAAACAGATTTGTTATCCGAAAAAAAAACAGGTTTGCTACCCAATAAAAATGGCTTCGTTATCCGATAAAAACAGGTTTGCTATCCGATAGAAACAGATTCGTTATCCAATAGAAAAAGATTTGTTATCCGAAAAAAACAGGTTCACTATCCGATAAAAACGGCTTCATTATCCGATAAAAACAGGTTCGCTATCTGATAGACTAAGATTCGTCATCTGATAAAAATGGATTAGTTATCTGATAGAAACAGATTCGTTATCCAATAGAAAAAGATTTGTTGTCACCATATCTAGCGCCCGCATCAGTATCCAAGACAAGTGCTTCTCAACAACCACTTATTCAGCCTTTGGCGGCAGAATCAGACCAGACCAGTCTCCGATTTTTATAGCTACAGACATGAGACGCACAACTAAGGCTTTAAACAAATGCTAAATGTGCTTCAGCCACGTTAAGTAATTCCATCACTTAGGGAAAGATTGTGCCTCATCTTTACGAGCAGGAAAAAACAAACCTTGTTGCCGAACTGTCACTGGAACCTCCAGAGCAACAGAAAGCAACAATGACCTGTCATGCATTGCCTGATGACATTATGGTTCCAGTGTTGATGCCAGATCCATCAGCTCCCACTGATTCCTATCCTCTCCATCCCTATGGCTGCCGCCTGTTTGACCAAAGACCCTCTGAACCAGACCGTTCCTTGCGATCGGCTAAATGTGACCTTCATGTTGTTCTTTCATGTCTTCCAGGGATCGTCTTGGCTGACATCATCGAAAAGTACTTTGTGTCGCCCACCTTGTTCCGAGTTATCCGGCTGGCCCGCATTGGACGAATCCTGCGCCTCATCAGAGGAGCGAAGGGCATTCGGACGTTGCTGTTTGCCCTCATGATGTCACTTCCTGCCCTCTTCAACATCGGGCTGCTCCTCTTCCTCGTCATGTTCATCTACGCCATCTTCGGCATGGCTAACTTTGCCTACGTAAAGCGGCAGGGCGGGATTGACGACATGTTTAACTTTGAGACGTTCGGGAACAGCATGCTCTGTTTGTTCCAGATCACCACCTCCGCAGGTTGGGACAGCCTGCTCAGCCCCATCCTCAACAACTCCCCCGAGGAGTGTGACCCCCACCTCCCCCACACCGGCACCACCGTCAAGGGGAACTGCGGCAACCCGTCGGTGGGCATCACCTTCTTCGTCACCTACATCATCATCTCCTTTCTCATTGTGGTCAACATGTACATCGCCATCATTCTGGAGAACTTCAGCGTGGCCACAGAGGAAAGCACCGAGCCGCTGAGCGAGGATGACTTCGAGATGTTCTACGAGGTTTGGGAGAAGTTCGACCCAGAAGCCACGCAGTTCATAGAGTACTCCAAGCTGTCAGAGTTTGCGGACTCTCTTCTGGAGCCTCTTCGTATCTCCAAGCCAAACAAGATCAAGCTGATCTCCATGGACCTGCCCATGGTCAGCGGCGACAAGATCCACTGCCTTGACATCCTCTTTGCCTTCACCAAGCGGGTCCTCGGCGAGTCGGGAGAGATGGACGCCCTCAAGCAGCAGATGGAAGAGAAGTTCATGATTTCTAACCCGTCCAAGATTTCCTACGAGCCAATCACAACAACGCTGAGGCGCAAGCAGGAGGAAGTGTCCGCTACCATCATCCAGAGGTGTTATCGCCGCCACCTGGTGAGGCGCCAGATGAAGGCTGCCTCTTACCTGTACCGTCAGATCACCACACCCCGACACGACCCCAGCGAAGGCGAGGAAGGAGGCGAGGCCGCGTTAATGGAGGAAGCACCTGAGAAAGAAGGGCTGATCGCCACCATGATGAAAGAAAACTACGGCTCCAGCATGTTAGCGACGGAGCGCTTCGAGACCGTTTCCTCCAACTCATCGCCGCCGTCCTACGACAGCGTGACGCGAGCCGTGTCCGAACACCTCCATCCGCTCGCCGCCAACGCAGAAACGGCCGACGAAATGGCACACAGCGAAGTCAGAGAAAAATCGCTGGCCGAACCCAACGGAGAGATGGAAACGGAACCTTAGCAGGAAGTTTCGACAAGTTCTGTTGTTCACTGAATGTACCGTAGCTGAGGAACGTTCTCCCCGCAAATCTAGAGGAACGTAGGAGCTGAAGGAGGAGGCGCAAAGGATTATTCACTACCTTTAATCTTGGTCCACAGTCCCCGCTGGAGATTCTCGTTCAAATCAAACATTTTGAGGGTTTTCTTAAAGGAAACAACTCCAAGCTGTGGTTCTGCTGTGTTGGACTGAGACCAGAGTTGTGGTCCAGTCAGAGCGATGGTGTATTGGCCTGGTGAGGGGCGGCTCTACCCTCCGGCAGTTCTACGCTGTTAGTCGGAGGAATGACAGGTTTCCTGTCTTCGTTTCCTGACAAGTTAACGGTTTTCTGGCTGAGAACTGAGGAAGAGCAATGCTATTTAAACAAAAAGACATTTTTTCGTAGTAAAAGTATAATATTGTTGATGTTACAAGTCTTTTAATATCGGTACAATTATTACTATTTTTTTATATTTTTTTAGAGTAAGTTAAGAACTAAGCCTTTGAAGTGGCGCTCGCTGTATGAAGTCACCGAAGTACCGTCTAGTTGAGGAGAAAGTTACGTCACCTCAAAAACCTAAATCTCCATCTTGTTTTCTTTCTTTTGGGCGTTTTTTGCACTTTTGAGTTTACATTTTTGCCGTCACTTTACTGCGCCTTTGATAAAGGGAGGAGTTTGTTTCTTTTTTTCTTTCCTGCTCTGACACCAAAAACTGATACGAATGCACAAAGAAATGTCCCGAACTCCATCCGTGGGCTCAATGACGGTTCGGTGATTCGTCAGAAATAAACGGTACATTTCAGTTTACCTGGTGCTTTTACTGCTCTGCCACTGGATTAAAAATCCAGGCTAGACTTCATGGATCAAACTGGACAATATTTTATTAGATATTCTGATTGCTTAAACTCAACAGTTTCTATATTAAGGGTAAAAGGATTTAATCTAATATTTTACAGACTTTTCTACAAATCACCAGCCGTCATTGAGCAGCTGGCCGGTCTGAGTTTGGCTCGATGCTTAAAACAACTTTATCTGCCTTTTTGAAGCCAAACGTGATCGGGAACATGGAGGCGTCAGCCGGTTCTGACCCCAATGAGACAATCAGCTCAGGATTTTCCTACATTCAGTTTGACGAGCAGCTGGATGTTGATCCTCATAGTTGGAGCTGTCAGTAGTGTCCTGGAAAAACCTGGGTGAGCTGGATTAAGAGCACAGAGGGAGATGGTTCCTTAGGGAGATGGTTCTGATTCAGAGTTCCTCTATCGGTTTCTTGATTTCTCTTTGGGTCAGGTTTCTATTTCTTTGAATAATATAAATGCATTTTACCCCTTTTATGCTAGATTTTAGTACCAAGCAACAATTATTTGGGGATTTTCCTTTTCTACCCAAGATTGAAACAAAATGACTTTATCTTTGCACAAATATCTGCATCTAGAATAGGTTTTCACAAAATTTTCTACCTGACTGAGAACCAGACTGTTCTCTGGAAGTTCAAGAGATGAAAGCACCATGAAGTAATACCAGTGTTTCCAGTTGGTCAGACGGATCTGTTTGGGTCTCAGCCGTTCACTGATATGAAGGTACAGTAGTAGCCATTCAAAATGTCCCTACTTTCCTTGGCTGGTCCTTGGCTGGTCCTCTACAATTCCTTATTAAGCGTCTAAAATGTTGTTTCTGTCATGATTTGTGGACATTAAGATCTAAAGAGAAGCGCCATCTCCTGGTCAGACCCTGTTATTCAGTGAAAGGGTGGAGTCAGAGTAAGAAAATATGCACGTCCAGGAGAAGTTGGAATGGATCTACTGCCTTTCGGGTGGCTTTTGACTGGGAAAGGCCATTTTG
This sequence comes from Cyprinodon tularosa, assembly GCF_016077235.1. NCBI lineage: Eukaryota > Metazoa > Chordata > Actinopteri > Cyprinodontiformes > Cyprinodontidae > Cyprinodon > Cyprinodon tularosa. Next base: position 9,704 of record NW_024039299.1, on the reverse strand, counting down.
AATGGCTGCTACGGTAAAGACCTTCGTTTCTGGTCAGTTTTTTCTTAACTTTAGAGCTCTTGTAGATTCCCTTCAGACGGAGCCGCGTTTATCAGGGACGCACTTTGTTTACAGGATGAACAGCAGAGTTTAGCTCCACCCTGGAGTCGCTGATACGGGCGTTTGACATTGGCAGAGAGGGTTTGGTGTTCATGGCCAGAACCCACATACGCAACAAAAATGTTCCTGACCAATGTGGCTCCATTTCAAGGGAAATAAACAGGACCTCCAGTGTTATCAGATTTACTAAAGCTGCGTTCATACCGAAGGTGTTGGGGATGTCAAAACGCTTAAAGGGAGAAATCTGGACCCTGGATCAATCTGTGGTCCATCTGCTTTGCTGTTCTGGTTGTTTATCTGCTCGGTTCTATAGCTTTAAACCAGAGAGAAGCTCGGCTTTATTTACTTTATGAGTTGGAAAAATAGTTTTAACACATTTTTAAGTGAGAAAGTCCACCTCCAAACATCCTCTGTTCATCAGTTCATCAGGATTATAATCCCACTATAATTTGCAGTTGTTGTTGGGAGCTCCAGACCTCCAGCATACCGCCAGGCACGATCCGTCCTGCGCGGAAAGATATACATCCAGGTTTCCATAAATAATGTAATTATGGTACTAAAATCGGGAACACAGGGATAAAACAGGAAGGATTTAAAGGCATTTATTTTTTCAGGAAATACATTAACTTTTAACACTGGTACGTTTACAATTTTTGGGGAGGGAAAAACATCATTTAGGTCTTTTCAACTAAATCAAATTGAGGGGCCTGGATGCATATCTGGTTGTGCAAATGAGCTGATGGCGCACGAGCGAAACCCATCGCGCTTCCAGGACGGATTAGCGACAGGCTGGAGTTGAATAGAAAGAGTTTTTAAGGTTTATCGTAAAACCTGCAAGAACCAGAATATACAGCATATATAGTCCATCAACAGGTTTGAATATTTCTAGTTAATTTGGGTATTTATAAACTGTTTCTCCATAGTTCATAAATGTTTTAGTGCAGCAATAATGATCAGAGCTGCTCTCTGTTCCTTCTACATAACAATCCATTCTACCTGCTTTATTTGAACCCTTGGAGTTTAACTCCTTGATATTTATTTCATATGCAGAAGCGATGACAGCTTAGAGCAGATCGCTGGTCAGATGCTCCGTTGCCTGATCGGATGCGTCCCCCATAGACTTTGCATGTACAGTAGTAGCCATTCATAATTTCCCCACTTTTCTTGAATGATCTGTTTGGTGCTCAGTCCTCGGCTGGTCCTTGGCTGGTCCTTGGCTGGTCATTGGCTGGTCCTTGGCTGGTCCTTGGCTGGCCCTTGGCTAGTCCTTGGCTGGTCCTTGGCTGGCCCTTGGCTAGTCCTTGGCTGGTCCTCGGCTGGTCCTCAGCTGGTCCTTGGCTGGTCTTTGGCTGGTCTTTGACCGGTCTTTGGCTGGTCCTCGGCTGGTCCTCGGCTAGTCTTTGACTGGTCCTCGGCTAGTCTTTGACTGGTCCTCGGCTGGTCCTTGGCTAGTCTTTGGCTGGTCCTCGGCTGGTCCTCGGCTAGTCTTTGGCTGGTCCTCGGCTGGTCCTCGGCTGGTCTTTGACTGGTCCTCGGCTGGTCCTCGGCTAGTCTTTGACTGGTCCTCGGCTGGTCTTTGACTGGTCCTCGGCTAGTCTTTGACTGGTCCTCGGCTAGTCTTTGACTGGTCCTCGGCTGGTCCTTGGCTAGTCTTTGACTGGTCCTCGGCTAGTCTTTGACTGGTCCTCGGCTAGTCTTTGACTGGTCCTCGGCTAGTCTTTGACTGGTCCTCGGCTGGTCCTTGGCTAGTCTTTGACTGGTCCTCGGCTAGTCTTTGACTGGTCCTCGGCTGGTCCTCGGCTAGTCTTTGACTGGTCCTCGGCTGGTCCTTGGCTGGTCCTCGGCTAGTCTTTGACTGGTCCTCGGCTGGTCCTCGGCTAGTCTTTGACTGGTCCTCGGCTGGTCCTCGGCTAGTCTTTGACTGGTCCTCGGCTGGTCCTCGGCTAGTCTCTGACTGGTCCTCGGCTGGTCCTCGGCTAGTCTTTGACTGGTCCTCGGCTGGTCCTCGGCTAGTCTTTGACTGGTCCTCGGCTGGTCCTTGGCTAGTCTTTGGCTGGTCCTCGGCTGGTCCTCGGCTAGTCTTTGGCTGGTCCTCGGCTGGTCCTCGGCTGGTCTTTGACTGGTCCTCGGCTGGTCCTCGGCTAGTCTTTGACTGGTGCTCGGCTAGTCTTTGACTGGTCCTCGGCTAGTCTTTGACTGGTCCTCGGCTGGTCCTTGGCTAGTCTTTGACTGGTCCTCGGCTAGTCTTTGACTGGTCCTCGGCTAGTCTTTGACTGGTCCTCGGCTAGTCTTTGACTGGTCCTCGGCTGGTCCTTGGCTAGTCTTTGACTGGTCCTCGGCTGGTCCTCGGCTAGTCTTTGACTGGTCCTCGGCTGGTCCTCGGCTAGTCTTTGACTGGTCCTCGGCTGGTCCTTGGCTGGTCCTCGGCTAGTCTTTGACTGGTCCTCGGCTGGTCCTCGGCTAGTCTTTGACTGGTCCTCGGCTGGTCCTCGGCTAGTCTTTGACTGGTCCTCGGCTGGTCCTCGGCTAGTCTCTGACTGGTCCTCGGCTGGTCCTCGGCTAGTCTCTGACTGGTCCTCGGCTGGTCCTCGGCTAGTCTTTGACTGGTCCTCGGCTGGTCCTCGGCTAGTCTTTGACTGGTCCTCGGCTGGTCCTCGGCTGGTCCTCGGCTGGTCCTTGGCTGGTCCTCGGCTAGTCTTTGACTGGTCCCCTACAGTTCCTTTTTAAACATCTAAAATATTCTTTCTGTCATGATTTGTGGACATTAAGATCTAAAGAGAAGCGCCATCTCCTGGTCAGACCCTGTAATTAAGTGAAAGGGTGGAGTCAGAGTAAAAAAAATGCAAGAAGTGTTCACTCCAGTGGCTGGAAGTTGGAGGGGATTTTGCTGCCATTCGGCTGCGTTTGACTGGAAAGGGCCATTTTGAATGGCTGCTACTGTAAGCCCGACACTTTGACGCCCAGAAAACACCCGGTGTGAACGCAGCATACAGTAACATCGACCAAAGACATGTTTATATTTCTTGTCCTAATCTAAAATCTAAAACATCGGATCAGATTTTAGCTCAGGGAACAGAACTTGCCTTGAGGAGGCGGCCCTCCATCCTGGTAGACGTCCGGATGGCTTTAGGAAAAGTTCTTGCAGAAATTTAAGAAACACTGGTAAGAAGAAGGTAGGGAGCTGAACTTAAACTGGTTTATTGAAGCAGATCTGTGTGTTGAGACAGGAAGGCGGGTCGGTTCTGGATCCAGAACCAATGAAAGCGCAGGAACAGCGGCAGGTTCTTCTTGGACACTAAAATCTTCCCCTGCTCAGTGAAATTAAGTATTTCATTAACACCTTCTGAAGCACATTTAACTGATGAAATTTAAAGCAAATCATTGAACTTTGAAAAGGAAATATCCAGACCTAAAAGCTGATTAATTTATTGATTTCTTTATTATTGGTTCTCTCATTAACTTAGTTTTGGGTTGAAGAAGAAGTGAATGCAGTGCGAAGCTGCTCTTTATCTATTCGCACAAAGAAACTCCAATAAAAGGACAAACTGCGTCGAGCAATAACTGGTTTGTGGGACCCTGTAGGGTTTTGGTAGGTAGCGTTCGACTGACTGGGGAGGCTTACCTCTGATTGGATGAATCTCTGGACTGAAAGGAACCACATCAACACCATCAGGGCGCTCCGAGGAACGTCTGCGGCGATGCGGCACTAATACGCCGTGGATTCCCAGCCTGTCCCGGGACAGGAAGTGGAAATGTTTTTATGAAGCCGAGGTGTACAGCCTGCCTTCACTCTGTTCTCACCTGAGGGATCTTTACTAACCACGCTTTAATAAACACATTTTAAATAAGACAAAAACTAAGAAAAAAAGTTTTACTGGCACCGTCTGGACTCTGTTTCTACTAGATCCCACTAAGGATTGAGGACCATGAACTTAAGTTGAACTCTGCTAGGAGGCGATTTTCAGGTTGCAGTTGTGCTGAAGGGCTGTTTTCAGTAGCAATAGACCCAGAGTGTGCCTGCGATACATGAAGCCAACAGTTCAAGCCATGCTTTCTCATCCATTCATTCATCCACGAACTGATCAAAACATTTCATCTGTTGGACGATGAGGGAACTCCTATGGTTTGTGATCATTAGCAGCTTCACAGTCTCCTGCCCCCCCCCCCCTCAGTATCAAACAGACAGCTGACAGTAGGATTGGGTGGTCACACCTTTAATGGTTCATATTCACTGAAATTATTACTAATGAAACCTGTATGGGAACAGATCTAGAGCTGAACGTCCATGTCCGATTGCTTGATCGAGCTGAAATGATCCGTGTGCGGTTATTTCTATCTCTATAGATTAAGTGTCAAATTACAGCTCTGAACTAGTTGTGGTTTCTGATTTACAGGAGTTTGAACCAATTCAAATCTGAGACTGAGCTTGTTGCGTGTGGCGCAGTGATCCGCAGACAACGCGAGACTTTGGACAAAATGAAAGAAACTTATGTTGATGATGCCCCATTGCATGATGGGACATCATCGCCATACAGTGGTAGCCATTAACATTTCCCTACTTTCCATGATGGGTCCTTGGCTGGTCCTTGGTTGGCCCTTGGCTAGTCCTTGGTTGGCCCTTGGCTGGTCCTTGGCTAGTCCTTGGTTGGCCCTTGGCTGGTCCTTGGCTAGTCCTTGGTTGGCCCTTGGCTGGTCCTTGGCTGGTCCTTGGTTGGCCCTTGGCTAGTCCTTGGTTGGCCCTTGGCTGGTCCTTGGCTGGTCTTTGGCTGGTCCTTGGTTGGCCCTTGGCTGGTCCTTGGCTGGTCCTTGGCTGGTCCTTTGTTGGCCCTTGGCTAGTCCTTGGTTGGCTCTTGGCTGGTCCTTGGTTGGCCCTTGGCTGGTCCTTGGTTGGCCCTTGGATGGTCCTTGGTCAGTCCTTGGCTGGTCTTTGGCTGGTCCTTGGCTGGTCCTTTGTTGGCCCTTGGCTAGTCCTTGGTTGGCCCTTGGCTGGTCCTTGGTTGGCCCTTGGATGGTCCTTGATCAGTCCTTGGCTGGTCTTTGGCTTGTCCTCGGCTAGTCCTTGGTTGGCCCTTGGCTGGTCCTTGGTTGGCCCTTGGCTGGTCCTTGGTTGGCCCTTGGATGTTCCTTGGTCAGTCCTTGGCTGGTCTTTGGCTGGTCCTCGGCTAGTCCTTGGATGGCCCTTGGCTAGTGGCTGGCCCCCTACAATTCCTTTGTACTAAAATATTCTTTCTGTCATGATTTGTGGACATTAAGATCTAAAGAGAAGCGCCATCTCCTGGTCAGACCCGGTAATTCAGTAAAAGGGTGGAGTCGACGCCCAGGAGAAGTTGGAGGGGATTTTGCTGCCATTCTGCTGGCTTTTGACTGGAAGGGGCCATTTTTAATGGCTGCTACTGTAAGTTATCTGGTGTTCGTCCTTTTAAATACAAAAACTGGATCACCGCTCGACACTCAACAGGCTCCATCTCAGACTCGACTCAGTTCAAAAACATGTAAATCAGAAACCACAATTAGTTCAGGGCTGTAATTTGCCACTCAATCTATAGAGATAGAAATAATCGCACATGCAAACTTTCAGCTAAATTAACTTGTTAGAAGTGGCTCAGGGGCATCGTTAATTGAAAGTGCCCCAGCAGAAAAAGGTTCCAGATCTGCTACTTAGCGCTGTGTTCACCTCTGTCATCCCCTGAGGGAGGGGCATCTCTTGCCCTATGACCTCTGGAGATGGGTACCCACTCTCTCCCCCACCAGGTTTTTGTGTCCTGGAGACACAGCCACGATTGCAGACGGTCACTTTGGGTCCTTGAGCGAATCTCTTCGTCCTCCCAGGATGGGACAAAGTTAGGTGTAGCTGCTGAGGCGGCCCCTTGCTCCCTAAGGGGTGGTTCACATGCAGAGGACACTTTTCCTCACTGGGGGAAAGTTAAGGGATCTAAACTACACCAACAAAACTAACTCCAACATTAAAAGACAAAAAAAAAAACATTAAATTAATAACACAATCCAACAATCCCTGTATGCAGATAGCATCTTATGACATCATGCATCAGGATATCGTCCCTGACGACCGCGCACCGCCATTACAGGAGGGGTAAACATCTGCCTAGTAACTACTAGTTGTGACTGTAAATAAATAGGCCTACTGTAAAATACATCCTTCTACTGAGAAAAGGAGCAAAAAGATGGGCTTGGGTTCTAGCTCTGCAAAGGATGGGTGAAAACCTGCAGCCAGACGGACCTTTCTGGAACCTCTGTCTTAGAGGGATGACTGTGGTCCTACATCCAGCTCAGCCAGCAGCTGCCTTCTCTCCGCTGGTCTCTGCCGTCATCCGCCGTCATCCGCCGTCCTCCTTCCATCTCCAGCGGTTAGCCTCCATAGCTAGCCTCTGTCAGCCATAGGCGCCCCCTGCTGTCCTCCTCCTGGCCACCAGTAGCCTTTCCTGCGCCTTCAGCGTTCCTTCCACCCTCGCCCGCTAGCCTCTGTCCTCCCTGGCATTGTTTCTCGCCGGATTAGATCTAGTTTTCCTCATATCTGCCCTTAAAGTATGTTTCAGTAGAAGGTTTTCATGGTTTTTATAAATCATTATGACTCAAACTGTTAGTAAAATCTACTCTGTGGTTGCTAAGCTAATGTTTAGCCCTCCTAACGATGTAGTGATCATCACTATGCTAGCGCTGGGATGTGTGATGTCACTGCGATGCTATGAAACACTTATATATAAAATAAACTGTGACCCTTTCATATTAACAATAACAACTGCTTTATATATAATCAGATTTTCTTTTTTATCTTAATGTTATTTTTATCCATCTACTATTATTGTTAATTTACCACTGGGCTGTATTTTGGTATTTAAAACACTGAAGTTAAATTAAAGAGCTAATTTATATATCTGTTAATGGGATAAAGGTACAGATCCACCTGTGGTGGACCAGGGCTACTTTCTATAGAGAATCACAGAGCAGTGGGGTGTTACCATGGAGACCATCCCAGCTGTGAATGGAGCTGAAGCTCAATTAGTGGATGAAGCTTGGGACCAGGAGTACTTTCTACTGGGGAGGGAAGCAATAGACAAAAATAGATCCATTAACATAATTCAAATGG